>NC_059115.1:58268065-58639672 GCF_020740685.1 Jaculus jaculus
TACTCTCTATCATATCCCTTCCCCCTCAATTAGTTGCTCTTTTATTTTGATGGCATCATCTTCTCCTCCTATAATGAAGGTTCTGTGTAAGTAGTGCCAGGCATGGCAATGTCATGGATATCCAGGCCATTGTGTGTCTGGAAGACTGCATTATAAGAAGTCCTATCCTTCCTTTGGCTCTTACATTCTTTCCACCACCTCTTCCACAGTAGACCCTGAGCCTTGGAAGGTGTGATAGAGATGCCTCAGTGCTGAGCACTCCTGTCACTTCTTTTCAGCACTGTGGTGCCTTTTGAGTCATCCCAGAGATCACCACCATTTGAAAAGAGAAGGTTCTCTAATCCAAAAGTGAGGACAGCATTAATATATGGGTATAAACATTAAGAGAAGTTCTTACTGGGTAGTTTGGTGAGCATAATATATGCATTTAGCCAGACACCAGCTGGCGTTAGACCCCCTACGGCTCATGACCTCCCCTGTCATAGGTTTTCAGTACCAGCATGTATTCTCACCTCTGGAGGGACCTCCAGACCAATTATTGAGCAATTGGTTTACCCTGTAACAAACATGTCACTCTTACACCCATTGGCTGGCCAAACGTAAGGCTTGCAGTATCCACTGTTGTTTATCTCCACTGATGACTTCTCTTTCCAATAGGACTGCATGCAGCATAGGTTTTTCCAGCTTTCTATCATCTGGTCTACAGGGAAGAGACTTTCAGCTCAACTCCAGCATGATTTCTCAGTGACCTTGAAGCACATGCATATGGAGTCTTCATAGTAAGTCTACATAGTAAGTTCAATGCCAGACTGTCTTGAAAAACAATAAGGGCTGGAGAGATGGCTTAGCAGTTAAGCGCTTGCCTGTGAAGCCTAAGGACCCTGGTTCAAAGCTCAATTCCCCAGGACCCACATTAGCCAGATGCACAAGGGGTCGCACGTGCGTCTGGAGTTTGTTTGCAGTGGCTGAAGGCCCTGGCACGCCCATTTTCTCTATATATATCTGCTTGTTTCTCTCTGTGTCTGTCTTTCACTCTCAAATAAATAAATGAAAATAAACAACAACAACAAAAAAAAAAACAATAAGGGCTCAGCAGTTAAGGCACTTGTCTATAAAGCCTAAGGACACAGGTTTCATTCCCCCATACCTACATAAAGCCAGATATACAAGGTGGCTCATGCATCTAGAGTTTGTTTGCAGTGGCTAGGGGCCCTGGCATGCCCATTCATTCCCCCCCCCTTCCCTCCCCCCCTCTCTCTCATAAATAAATAATAAAATATTTTTTTAATCCCAACACTTGAGAGGCAGAGGTAGGAGGATTGCCATGAGTTCAAGGCCACCCTGAGATGACTAGAAGAATTCCAGGTCAGCCTGGGCTAGAGTGAGACCTTACCTCAAAAAATCAAAAAGAAAAAAATTTTAAAAATATAAAAGAACCACTGTGGGCACTGTTTCCTCTAAGCATGTCATAACCAGTGCTCTCTTGAACACAGAGCCCCTGTGATGAGCTGTGCAGGGCTGTCACCTCATCAAGCCAAAGAACATTGAACATCTCCCCTGGGCTGGGGAGACGACTCTGAGGTTAAACGCACTTGCTGCATGAGCATAAGGGCCGGAAAAGGGCCCGAAGATGCCAACTCTCCAGCACCCGCATAAACAGCTGGGCATGACCACGCATCCCTGTAACCCCATGAGGGGACAGAGACCATAGAATTGCTGGGGCTCGTGAAAATAGCAGCTCCCAGAACAGAGAGAGACTCTGCTTCAAGGAAACACACAGATGAGTGATTGAGGACACCCGACTTCCTGCCCTGGCCTCTGCCCATGCACAGGGCACACATCTACACAGACAAACACCTCAGTAGACACACACACATCTTGCACATGCACACACCACAACAAACAAAGAAAAAGAATGATGTGAAACCCAGGCAAATATGAAAAGGGGGTTGGAGAGATAACTCAGTGGTTAAGGCGCTTGTCTGCAAAGCTTAAGAACTCGGGCTCAATTCCCAGTACCCATGTAAAGCCATATGCATAAGGTGGCATACGCATCTGAAGTTTGTTAGCAGTTGCTAGAGGCTCTGACATACCCATTTTCTTTCTTGCTTTCTTTCTGGCTTTCTCTCTCTCTCTCTCTCTGCCTCTTTCTTTCTCTCATAAATAAAATATATTTTTAATTTTCTTATTGACAACTTCTATATTTACAGACAATAAACCATGATAATTCCCTCCCCCTCATAAATAATATATTTTTAATATTTTTTAAAATATGCAAAAGGGGGTTGGGGAGATAGCTTAGCAGTTAAGGTATTTGCCTGCAAGCTAAAGGACCCAGGTTCAATTTCCCAGGTCCCACGTAAGCCAGATACACAAGGTGACTCATACCTTTGTAGTCTGTTTCCAGTGGCTGAAGACCCTGGGGTGCCCATTCTCTCTCTCCCCCTCTCTCTTTCTTTCTACCCCTTTCTTCTCTCTCCCTCTCTCGCCCAAGTAAATAAAATAAAATAATTGTTTTAAATATTAAAAAATGTTTTAAAAATGTGGCCCAGAAGGGGAGGAGGATCTTCAGACTCCCCTCTGGGATCCCAGTCACTTCTGTACCCCACTAGCTTGCACCTGGTCACCTTAGGGTTCTAGAGCACCTGAGGAGTAGAAGATTGGCTAGGGTTGGTACTCCAGTGCGGCAGCTTTTATGGGCCATTCTCATGCTGGATGGTTTTGTTGTCGTTATTGTTTCCTGGTGAGGCAGCTGCCAGCCAGGCTCCCATGCTCTTTAAGTAGATCCAGAAAACTCGGTTCATCCAGCCGGGCTTTGATGGGTGATTCTCTTGCGTCTACTGGTACTGATGTTCTTTCTGAAGCAAGTAGGTATTTCTGTACATCTCTCCAGGAGATGTCATACAACACGTCGGCACTGTGGTGACATCAAATAATCTTCATCTTATTAAATCAGATTTGCTTAAAAACCAACTAAACAAGTGCTTTCTTTAGAAGCCTCTTGATGTCTTAAATTCTCTTTAATAACAAAGCCGTCCCCAAACCCCAAAAGGCACTTATGTTCAATCTTTGGAACAGCAAATCATCACTTTTTTTTTTTCCTGAGACAGAGTTTCAGTGATAATCATTTCTAGTATGGCTAGCTATGTTCTAACACTATCCAACCCTTTAGATCACACATACATGGTAAGGGCAAAGTCCCGGCCTTTGTACTCATAAAAAAGCAAGGAAGAGGGCTGGAGAGATGGCTTAGCGGTTAAGCGCTTGCCTGTGAAGCCTAAGGACCCCGGTTCGAGGCTCGGTTCCCCAGGTCCCACATTAGCCAGATGCACAAGGGGACGCACGCGTCTGGAGTTCGTTTGCAGAGGCTGGAAGCCCTGGCGTGCCCATTGTCTCTCTCTCCCTCTATCTGTCTTTCTCTCTGTGTCTGTCACTCTCAAATAAATAAATAAATAAAATTTAAAAAAAAAAAAGCAAGGAAGATAAGCAAATGGAGAAGCCAGCAGTTAAGTTTTTAGGATGTTTCATTTATTTATTTATTTGAGAGAGAGATAGAGAAAGAGGCAGAGAATGGGTATGTCAGGGTCTCCAGCCCACTTTATATGAACTCCATATGCATGTGGCACCTTGTGCAGCTGGCTTACATGGGTACTGGGGAATCAAGCCTGGGTCCCTTTGGCTTTGCAGGCAAGCACCTTGACTGCTAAGCTATCTCTCCCGCCTAGTAGTTAAGATTTTATCCTTGTGACCAAATGCCTGATGGAAAAAAAAATTAAGGAGGAATGTTTATTTTGTCTCACAGGTTTAGAGGTAGCACTCCATGGCAGCAGTTAGGGGCAGAACAGTTCGCATCATGAAGGCTAGAAAGCAGAAACTCAGGACCACTGACGCATCTATCTTCATGCCCTTTTCTTCTCGGAGGACCCCCAGCCCATGGGATAGTGCCGTTCACATTTAGGGTGCTCATCCTCTCTAGATACACCAACAGACATACCCAAATTTTTGTGATGAGGAAGTTCAGAAAGATCATGAAATGACAGATATGATCAAATAAGGCCCCAAAGGGTCAAATAACTCAGAGTCCCATGGTGACACAACCAGAATTGGGACAAGCCAGCCGTGTCTAAAACACTGGGTCACATTTACAGTAAGGCGGAGGTTGGGAGGTTGGGAAATAATGAACAGGACATGAGAGGGAAGCACGAAGACACAATGAGACCTCACCAAATTGCTGTGAGGATTGAGTAAAGATGTGTGTAAAAGCCTGACACCTTCCTGGAAATTTGTTTTAATTACTGCCTTCCTGCTGGGTGTGGTGGTGCACACTTTTAATCCCAGCACTGGGGCGGCTGAAGTGGGAGGATTACCACCATGAGTTATGGCCACTCTGGGCTACATAGTGAATTGCAGATCCGTCTGGGCTAGAGTGAGACCCTGCTTCAAAATAAATAAATAAACAAACAAATTGTTGCCTTCCCCAAGAATATTTGCTTCTGCATTTTAAGTAAAAGACACAAAAGTTGGGCTGGAGAGATGGCTTAGCAGTGAAGGTGCTTGCTTTGTGAAGCCTAAGGACCTAGGTTCTATTCTTCAGGTGCCACATAAACCAGATGCACAAGGTGGCACATGCATTTGGAGTTTGTTTGCAGTGGCTAGAAGCCCTGGCATGCTCACTCTCTATATATATCTATCTTCCTCTCTCTTTCCCTCTCTCTCTCTCTCTCTCTCTCTCTCTCTCTCTCTCTCTCTCTGTCTCTGTCTCTCTCTCTTCCTCCATCTCACTCTCTCTCTCTGTCTCAAATAAAAAAGACACAAGGACTGTAGGCCATACGTCAGTTGGAAGATAACCTGGGACTCCAGGCTCTGTGCAGACTCAGACATGCACCCCCAAAACACACCCAAGCTCTAACCCCCCCACCCCCCCCCACTCCCCCCCACCCCCGCCAGAGAGCTCATTTAGCTTTTGCATGGGGAGGAAATTGCTGGGGGCAATGACAGATGACCCCAGGCCTCTGGGTTTACTAATGGCCCCTATAGGCAATGCTCCTGGCCAGGCTGAGACCTGGGCCTGCATCTGCTCTGAGGTCACCCACTTGGGGAGTGCCATTTAAAATCTGTCCATCTCTGAAGACAGAATCCCCTCACATGACAGCTGAGCCTGAGGAAGCGGGACATTACACACAGAAGTGTCCTTTTTCATGACACGTGCAGAGCAGCAGGAAGGACCTGCCTTCTGGGGAAGAGGCCACAGAATTGAGCAGTGAGTGCAGCCAGCTCGCGGCTGGGAGCCCCGGCTTGGAGACAGGTGGCACCGAGGCCCACCCTGGTGGGCACTGTAATTACATTGACTCAGACCTTGCTCTGCTGAGTAGCTGATTCTCTCTGATTTGCTCAAACTTTTGTTATAAGAGGAAAGTAATTCTGCATGCAGGAAGCGCTATCGATCCTGGCTAATTTGGGCCATCAAGGGGCAATTTCAAGAGTGAGGTTACCATGGTAACATCTCTGTTTTATTTATGGTAACAAGTTTAAGGTATGGATGGGAGAGGCAATGCGTCTCAGCTCTAGGACTTCAAACTGTGTTCTGAGATGATGGACGTTGAAGGAGGATCGTCTCAAGCTGGGAATGAGGTGAGGTTCTGGGTGCCACCTCCATTATAACTGGAGCAGCCTTGTTTTGGGCTCTGACAGTTCTGCTGGGTTAAAATAAACACGGGGATGGCTCAGGGGATCGGGGGCTCATCTCGCTAGCGTGCGGACTGAAGCTGCATCTCCAGCCCTCACGGGAAAGCGCTGCCTGTGCGCCGGCCGGCTCAGGGGACCAAGAGCCCCCTGCACGAGCTTCAGAACCTGCGTTGGATCCTCAGCACCCAGGTCGATGTCAGGGGGGCGGGGCAGCCCACCTTGTCATCCCAGTGCTCAGAAGGCAAATATGGGGACAGCTAAGGCAAACTGGGCGACTAGACGAGCTAAATCATCACACTCTGGGCTCAAGTGAGAGATCCGGACTCAATAAATAAAGTGAGAGCAATTAATGAAGATGGCCACCATCAACCTATGATCTACACACACACATATGCAAAAAGGCAGACACATGCACGTGCACGTGTGCACACATGCACACACACGTGCATGCACAACACATATACACACATGCGTGCATACATACACACATGCATACATGTATACACACACATGCAAACACACGCACACATGGCACACACGTGCACATATACACACACTCTAACACATGCAAACACTCATGCATTCATGTGTACACACCAAACACATGCCAAGAAAAATATGCTGCCTGTAATCCCATTGCTGGGGAGGTGGGGGTCCAGTGACTTGGTGGGGCTCACAGAAGAGCTGCTCTGACTGAAACAACAGCAGCTCCAAGTTTCCTGGGAGCCTCTGTCTCAAGAAGACAAGGTAGAAGGGCGACGTTCTCCTCTGATGTCCACATGCCTGCTCATGGGGCACGCACATCCGAATATTCCTGTGTATACACTATACGTACACGCGCCATGCCACACACACGCACAGCAAGTTAAAAAATAAAAAAAGCTGGAGTGACTGGGAAACACACCTGACACCAAGCATGCTCTAGCATGCACACACATCCACACACATGCACACTTGCACACACGTATGTGCTCACGCACCTACAAACATGGATAGCACACATACATACATATGCCAAAATAAAATAAAATGTTTTAATTTTAAAAGAAAGAAAAAAAGTGTAATAAAAATATACACAGAAACTAATAAAACTAGAAGAAAAATGTCTTTAAAAGTGCTGGGTCCTAGACTAGGTCCTAGTTCCCTCTTTTGCCCCCAAAAAGGCCGAATATGATGTTCATGGAGGTTTCTGGGCCTAGCCATCCTCACTGTTGTCCTCAAGTAGGCCTCTAAGCCATCTTTCTCCTCTGTTCTAGGCACTTTCTGGCACCATGTGATCTCCAGTTCCCTCTAGATTTGGTTTCTGCCCTAACCTGATCCCTGGCCCTCTCCCAGCAGGACGCTTGCATGCAATGCAACACACTGCCATACACACTCGCTTTTGCAAGATCCCAGGACAAACTTTTTCTTGTTTATTATGGCTACATTTTTTTAAAGTTGGGTATTTGTTTATTTATTTTTATTTTGAGAGAGAAAGAAAGTGGCAGAGAGAAAGAGAATGGGCATGCCAGGACTTTCCACTGTAGCAAAAGAACCCCAGATGTGGTGGTTTGAATAGAATAGATGGCCCCCAATATATTCAGTTCCTTATTGTTTGTAGTTTGCATCTGCTGGCTACCTGGCTGGAGGCAATGTCACTGGGTGATCTTAAGGTGTGGTGGTAGGTTTCCAATTTCAATCTAAAGATATGCAAAGTGTGCCTTGCTGGAGTTCCTGAAGTGTGCTGTAGCTTTTGACCTTGAGGCTGGGGCTTCTTTCTCTCTGCTTGGGCCTATGAAGGCAGGCCAGCTTCTTCTGCCATTATGGAACTTCCCCTGGATCTGTAAGCTTCAATAAATCCCTTCCTCCATAATTGCACCTGGTCTGAAAGTTCATCTCAGTGAACCTGAAGCTCTCTGCTACACCAGACATTATGTGCCGCCTTGCGTTTCTGGCTAACGTAGGTCCTGGGGAATAGAAGCTGGGTCGCGAGGCTTTGCAGACAAGCCCTTTGACTGCTAAGCCATCTCTCCAGCCCTACTGTGCGGAATTTTGAGACTACAGAGTCGGCTAATATACAACTTGCTTCACAAATACCACACGTTCTCTCTTATATGTAAATACTAGTGTCAAAGGTTTATATTTGTGTGTGAGTTGAAATAAAGAGTAGTAATAAAGACCAGGAAGTTCTTCTTTCTAACTAGTCTCTATTCTATTTTTTTGTTCAAATATTTTATTTATTTATTTAAGAGAGTGGGAGCAAGAGAAAGAGGCAGATGCTAGATGGCTCAACAATTAAGGAGCTTGCCTTCAAAGCCTATAACCCAAGTTCGATTCCCCAGTATCCATGTAAATTCAGTTGCACAAAGTGGTGCATGCATCTGGGGTTCCCTGGTACACCCATCCTCTCTTTCTGTCTCTATTCTATCTCACTCTGCTTGGAAAGAAAGAAGAAGGAAGGAAACAAGGAAGGAAGGGAGGGAGGAAGAAAGGAAGGAAGGAGGGAGGGAAGGAGGAAGACAAAGAGGGAGGGAGGGGAGAGAAAGAAAGAAAGAGAGAGAGAGAGAAAGAAATAAAGGAAGGAAAGAAGGAAGGAAAGAAAGAAAGAAAAAGAGAGAAAGCGAACAGAAGAAATAAGGAAAGAAATTGCAAGCTGGGGAAATGACTCAGCAGTTAAAGGTGCTGACTTGCAATGCCCACTGGTTCAGGTTCAATCCCCCCATTACTCAGATGCACAAAGTGACACATGCCTCTGGAATTGGTTTGCAGCAGCAAGAGACCCTGGTGTGCTCACCCCCTCCCCCATTCTCTCTCTCTCTTTCTCCTTGCAAATACGTAAATAAAAGCATTTAATAAATAAAAAATATTTTATGCCAGGTATGGTGGCGCACACCCTTAATCCCAGCTCTCGGGAGGCAGAGGTAGGATAATCACTGAGACTACAGAGTGAATTCCAGGTCAGCCTGAGGTAACCCTACCTCAAAACAATTTTCTTTATATTTTGCTTAGTTTACACTGTTCTTCAGGATGCCAAAAGAGGGGGAGAAAGAAAGAGAAGAGGGGAGGCGATGGAAAACAAGGAAAAGGAAAAGGCAGTTAAGGAGATTGTAGTTGCCTTCCTCAGCCCTCTGTACCTGGACTTTTATTTGTCCATAAGCCACACCTGTGCCTATGCAGAAGCCATAACTCTTTGTCTTCTTGCATCCACCAGTGGAGGGTGGCAGCCAGAGCTGCGTACGTGGGTGTGTGCATGTGTGTGTGTTCACTTGGTCACATGTGTGTATGTGGGGCACAGGGAGTGCGGGTGTCGAGGCCTCTTGCTGCTGCAAACACCAGACTCTTGCACCATTTTGTGTGTGTGTGTGTGTGTGTGTGTGTGTGTGTGTGTGTGTGTCCGGCTTGCATGAGTGGCTTGGGAATTGAACGATTGAACGTTGGCTAGCAGGCTTTATAAGCAAGCACGTTTAACTGCGGAGCCATCTTCCAGTCCCTTAAAAGCCTTACCAGGTGTGATTTCTACAAAAGAAGAAGTGAGGGATGGATGTTGCTACAAAGACAAAGGCAATATGAGCCAATGTACAGCCAAAGCCAAGGACAGACAATTGGAATGGAGAAGCATCCTGTACACATATCAGTGAAAATGAGGAAAGGATTTAGAAATGTGCATGCATTCACCTGTCAACAAGTATTAAAAGCTTCTCAGAGGTCAAGCACAGTGACAGGGGAGAGCCGTGGAAGCCCTTGTCAGTGAGGACTTTGTATTCTAGTCACTGCGTCACAGGGCTCATGGATACCAGCTGAGGTGTTAGGAGTCAATTCATCTGGGCAACAAGAGCCAGAGAAGGTATCTCAACAAAGAACTCGTACATATTCTTGGCTTTGCAGTTTCCATGGCAACCCAAGAGCAACATGATTTACTTATTTTACTGTCACCTAACCTCATGAAGAATACTGGCCCCTGAAGATTATGAACTTTTCCAGAGAAACCTCATCCTGTCTCTCTGTGATGCATGTTATGAAGGCTACAGTCATTATGTGGTCCTAAGCTGGCAGCGAGTGGTAAGACATTTCCCCTCTTCTTAGTGATCTCAGAGAGAGCCCAGGTAGGCTGAGTTTTAAACTACACATCTTTGGAAATTCTCAGACATTGCTATAGGCAGACATGACAAGTTCTACCAAGGAAGAGATTTTAAAGCAAAAAACTATTGAAACGGTTGAAAAGATCAAGGAAGCAAAGCTCAAGGAGAGATGCCATTGGCGTCTAAGAAGTCTGGAACTGCAAGAATTTCAGAAAATGACCACCGAGGTGCCCAGCTTTCTTCAATTCCAAAAGAGGCCATTTTCAGGAAAGCACCCAGAACTTACTGTGCAGGTCCATACCTGGCATTGATCAAAGCCCGTATACTTGTCTGGTAAGGTCTCACTCTGATCCAGGCTGACCTGGAATTCCCTATGGAGTCTCAGGGTGGCCTCAAACTCACGGCGATCCTCCCACCTCTGCCCCCCCACCCCGAGTGCTGGGATTAAAGGTGTGCACCACCACACCCAGCTTTGCGAGAGTTCTTCTTATTGGTAAAATGTGAAGCAGAACTCTGATACCAGTGGATTCTGAGGAACATAATTCCAAGGTTGCTGGTCTCTGCAAAGCAGGAGAAATATAGGTGGAACTTGGGGTTACAAAAAAAAAAAAAAAAGATCCCTGTTGTGGGTTAAGTCACATCCTACCAAAAAATAAACATGTGCAACTCATAACCCCTGTGATTACAGCCTTATTTGGAAATAAAATAAAAGTCGTACTGATTTAGGGTGATTGCTATTATAGAAAAAGGGAAATTCAAACATGGACACGGGAGGATGTAAGTGCGGACTGAAGCAAGAGTTTGAATGGTGGATCTATAAGCCAAAAAGTGACAATGTCAGCAAATACCAGGGGCTAGAAGCAAGAGAGGGTTCTTCCCTGGAGCCATTAGAGGGAGCCTGACCCCGTTGACTTCTTGGTTTCATATTTCTAGCCTCCTTCTTAAAACATTGTTTTAAGCCACCAACAAACACATGGCACTTTATTACAGTTGTCCTGGGGATCTGAAAGATCACCACCACACACACACATGCACATGGCTACACACGCATACACACACACACACACACACACACACACACACTGTACAGAAGGCCTAACGCCCTGGAGAGCCAGTTCCCACTGAGTGTGTTTGGGAACAGGGGCTAGGGGTAGGAGAAATAAGAGCCGAGTTAACTATGAGTTTGGACCCATCTCTACCCCTAAAGAAAGGCAGTCGTCCGTGAGCGTAGAGTTAAATGAGAAGGAACGTCCTCCACAAAAGCCATCGCTCAAACTGGTGCCTAAAAATACACGAGAACCTAAAAATAGGCCTGGATTCACCAGGTGTGGAAAGCAGGTGACCTTCTTAACCTTGGTCGTCACCAGAGGAGCTGTGTACCTCTGGCACAAATTGACATGCCAGATTTTTTCATTGATCTTCTTGGTGTATCGCTGTGCTGATTTTACAGCTGCTAGAAAATCCATTTCTAAAATAGCAGGACTGTCCTCTAAAAGCATATCCAGTTACCAAGTTCATGGTGTTTTTAGATTAAAACAGCTTTAGAAGGGGAAAAAAAGAGTCAGACTTTTCCATCTTGTCCTCAAGTCATAGACCTATGAGTGATTTTGACCCACTCCTCAGCCAGCTCCTGCCCGAGACATCTTGATTGGGGTCTATTATTCTGTCAGGAACTCCATCTACTTCGTTTTTTTGAAACAGGCTCTCTCACTGGCCTGGAGCTCACTGATTAGGCTAGACTGCTAGCCAATGAACCCCAGGGATCCTGCTTCATCCAACTTCCCCAGCACTGGATCTACAGGGACACCTGGTCACTGTTCTGGTCTCACACACCCTAGCTATTTGAAACAGCTAAAGTAAAGAACAAAGGAGTCATTTTTCCCTTCCTCACCTTCCCCCAACTGAAAGCCCTGTAAAGCCCACTATCTACAAACTCAGGTTGGCTGTGCTCCTCTCTTGTGAGCCAGCCCTGGCAGCTTGTGGTTTTCAAGAATAAAAGCTTTCATCGTTGCCTCAGAGTGGTTTGCGTGGTCTTGGTCACTCCCAAACCTTACAGCTCCTGGGCAAGTCTAACCTGGGTTCTTTGACTTTGCAGGCAAGCACCTTAACTGCTAAATCATCGCTCCAGCCTTCTCAGCATCTTTTCTAATTTTCATGCCAAAAGAATATCAGAGAGAGAGCGAGCTTTCAGATGGAGAATTTTCCAACTAAAATCTTGCAAGGCCCAGCACGAGCTTCCCTCCACCCCCACCCTGGTCTGTCTCTGGAGGCCTGGCCCAGAAAGGCAACCCAGCCTTAATGAGTTCAGTGGCACTGACATGACCTGCTCTGAGCCCCACTCTCAAATGCTAAGGCTTCAGGGCTCATTTTGCACAATGTTTATCCAAGTTTCTGTCCCGGCATCTCCTCTTTGACACCAGCCCAGGAAACCACAGGGGCAATGATAACCAGGCAGCAACTGCACATCTGCAGGTTTTGCCCAGAAGTGATATTTTCTCCCTCATCAAAATGCATTACCATAAAGACGGTAGGTTCTCTCATTAATAACCATGACAGTGACCAGCCTTCCTCATTTATCATCCAAAAATGTCAAGTGATCTAATATGATTAGGTAGCTGGATGCAAGTTCCTCGGACCCCTTCCAGACAATCTAGAAGGCTGCCTGGCTTTCCCCTTGCCTGAACTCAAATAACCAGTCAGGCATCTTCACAGATGTGTAGAATCAGAGCACTCAGAGGCACTCTTGAGAAGCAAGTCACAGCTCATTCTCCTTGACCGTACAGACACACACTCCGGCAGTTCAGGACAGCAGTTCTACGTAACCCACGCTCGTAACTGGAGAGACTCCGCACTTAACGTAAAGCCAGGAGGCGTGCCCTGTGGTGCTATGACGGTGAGGGAGGCATTGCCATGCTCAGTTCTCAGAAGCGTACGTACGTCGAAGTCAAGAGGGGTTGGAAACCTCATCCAAATTCGCGGCCAGGGTAAACTTGAATCAGGTGTTTGCTGCTACTGGAGGGTCCTTTTGCTTGTTTCGTTTTATTTGGAATCAAGGTCTCTGTGTGTGCCCCAGGCTAGTCTTCAAGTCACTAAGTAGCCCAGGCTGCCCTTGGACTCACCATCCTTCTGCCTCAACCTCTTGAATGCTGGGCTTCCAGAATGTACTGTCATGTTTGTTCTGTCCACCTGGAGCCATGTCACCATCACACAACTTAAATATTTTGAATGCCAGAAAAATGCATCTTTTTTTCCTTTTGATCAATTAGAGTCTACAACCCCTGTTTTTCATGTGTCCAAAGTGTTTCCAACCCTCCTATGAGGAAGCTCTTCCTAAAGAGCCTACTTTCAATGCCTCTCTGCCATGTATGCCCATTCTCCCTTATTGTCTCAGGGAAAACAGAATAGATGCTTCTTAGATTTTTTTTAATTTAAATTTTATTTTATTTATTTGAGAATGACAGACAGACAGAGAGAGGAAAAGGCAAATAGATAGAGAGAGAATGGGCTTGCCAGAGCCTCCCAGCCACTGCAAATGAACTCCACACACATATGCCACCTTGTGCATCTGGCTTATGTGGGTCCTGGGGAATTGAGCCTCAAACTGGGATCCTTAGGCTTCACAGGCAAGCACTCAACTGATAAGCCATCTCTCCAACCTGCTTCTTAGATATATATATAATTTTTTTTTTTGCATGATGGAAGATTGTTGACCTGTTGTGCCAAGACCCCTGACCAGGAGCCAAGACCCCCGATCACCCAGGAATCACCCAGAGAACCGCCACAGAAACCGAGACACTCAAATGTAAAAGCAGCAGGTTTCTTTATTGCAAGCCTAGGCCTGGGCTCCATCCACATAGTCCAGCACAGGGGTAGTGAGGGAGAGAGCCCTGACCCTCAGAAGAAAGGGGTTTATAAAGGAAAGATTACATCACATTGTGACTTTTAAAATGATTGGTTCTAAGAGGGTGCACACAGGAATTTCAGAGAGGGTGTGTGTGGGAACTCCAGCCTACTTATCTTAGGTAGTAACTTGTTTGCAGAACCTATTGCAAGAGCTGTTTGCAGAAGTGGAAGCTTCCCAGGAATCGGCGGGGGGGGGGGGGGGCTATAGCTAAGCAAGCATGGATACAGAAGCAAAAATAGCCCATTAGTCAGCTAGTTCCTCATCTGAGTCAAAAGGCTATCTGATTTTCAATGGCAGCACCACTGTCCAGCCACGAAGCGAGGTCACAGAAGCCAGATGCAGCACGTCACTTCTCCTTGGTCTCCCAGACCATGTGTGTGTGAGAGAGGGGGGGCGGGGGAGAGAAAGAGAGAAAGAGAAAGGAAGAGGAGAGGAGAGGAGAGGAGAGGAGAGGAGAGGAGAGGAGAGGAGAGGAGAGGAGAGGAGAGGAGAGGAGAGGAGAGGAGAGGAGAGGAGAGGAGAAGAGAGGAGAGGAGATTCCTAACCACAGAAAAGAAAGTGATTGGGCTGGAGAGATGGCTTAGCAGTTAAGCGCTTGCCTGTGAAGCCTACGGACCCCGATTCGAGGCTCGGTTCCCCAGGTCCCACGTTAGCCAGATGCACAAGGGGGCGCACGCGTCTGGAGTTCGTTTGCAGAGGCTGGAAGCCCTGGCGCGCCCATTCTCTATCTCTCCCTCTATCTGTCTTTCTCTCTGTGTCTGTCTCTCTCAAATAAATAAATAAATAAATATTTTTTAAAAAAAAGTGATTTTTCCACCTGGAGTTCAGAAGAGTCTTGCCTGATAGGTCTCAGCTTCTCTGATATTCAGGCCGCTTCTGTTGCATTAAGTCAAAACGGTAAACTTAGCATGACATTTGTGCCACCACAAAGTGCCAATGACACTCTTGTCTTATGAATAAACAGTTTCTATGCCTTATGGCGCCTGTGATTCATAGCCCAGACTGATCAAAGGAGAAAATTCTAGCATTACATCCAAAGCTTGAGTAATGAAGACTGAAGGAAACCTCAGAGAAACCACTTGTCTCTTAAAAAAAAAAAAAAATCTTCCAAGAATCACCGGAATTAACTTCAGGAAGCAGTCACAAGTTGGCTTTGAGGGCGCACGCATTAGTTCAAAATAGACAATGCATTTCTTAACTCCTCTAAAGTCAGACATTTGAAAGGCAGAAACATGGCCTTTAATAATTTGGGGTTTTTAATTGGCTTATTAAAAATTGGACACATCTATAGAGTGCAATGTGATATTTTCACATAAGCATACATCGTGAAATGATTGACTCAAGGCAATTCACACAGCCGCCCTCTCGCGTGGGTATTTTTCAGGATGTGTCCGTTTCGAATCTGCACTCGGCAACTTCCGGTACATATTATTACTAAGTCTAGCATCCTCACGCACTAGCTCTCCAACGCTAGCACATCCTTCAGTGACGCTGATCTTTGAAAACCAGTGACACTATCTGGTTAAGCGCCTGTTTTGATAGGAACCTCTGGAGGACTAGCTAATTAAAATGTTCATGACTCCTAACAGTTCTTCAGCCTTAGCAGTATCTATCCGCCAAGCCCCCTTCCAACTCTCCTTCCAAATGCTAGCACATCATAGCAGGTTGCGCACAGCGAGAACACGCCCATTTCAAGCACCCCAGTGCAGACATTTGATGCATTCCAGGTGCCAGTGAACTCAAGTTGGCCCTTTGCAACCCATAGAAGCAGAAATACACTGTCCTCTACAGCTCAGAGACCCATGCCGTAGGTGGCTCTTTATCTTCAGGGACCCAAGTGAATCAAATCGCATTCAGCCAGGTATGAAAGGCTTCTTTTTTAAAAAATATATTAGCCGGGCTTGATGGTCCACGCCTTTAATCCCAGCACTCGGGAGGCAGAAGTTGGAGGATTGCCATGAGTTCAAGTAAGTTCCAGGTCAGCCTGAGCTAGAGGAAAACCCTACCTCGGGGAAAAAAAAAAAAAAAATATATATATATATATATACATGCACATATATACACACACACATATGTATATATACACATATATACACACATATATTATTTATTTACTTGAGAGAGAAAGAGGCAGATAGAGAGAGGGAAAGACAGAATGGCGCACCAGGGCTTCCAGCCACTACAAAGAAACTCCAGACACGTGTGCCACCTTGTAAATCTGGCTTTATGTGGGTACTGGAGACTAGAACCTGGGTCCTTAGGCTTTGCAGGCAGGTGCCTTAACCACTGAGCAATCCCTCCAGCCCTGAAAGCCTTCTTCATTCTCACTAGTTCCTGGTACTCACCAGGACTATGACCATCATGTCCAAGAGTACCAAGATGCTATTCAGGCATTGGAATTGCTTTTTTTTTTTTTTTTCTTGTAGTTCTTCCAATAATTTTGATGACCAACCAGGCTTGAGAACCATTAGCTCATATGTTCTAGACTGTGCAGTTCTTCAATTGATTGAAACTTGGGGGTCAGTAATGTTGCCTCAGGAGCAGGCAAAGATAGAAGGCTGCTCAGCCTGTGAGCGAGTTCCGGGGTGTGTGTGTGTGTGTCTGTCTGTCTGTCTGTCTGTCTGTGGGGGCGGGGTGCCAGTACAATTGTGCAGTAGTGGAAAGAGTGTATTGAGGAGTCACTATCAGGCTGGGAATCCTGACCCTGCCTCTTGGAAAATGTAAGAATTCCAGAATCTCTGTAGGGCTCAGTTTTCTGGTTTCTCCTGTGCAACAAAATAGTAGCTACTACAAGAGATTCTGGAAAGGTTTCTAAGTCCTTAGTACTCAGAAGACACTGATGTCTCTCCTTTGTGACCAAGAGTGGGTGTAGGTGTATATATAATTATTGAAGAGGAAAATCTTTTCCTCCACTTTCTTGGTTTAGTGAATGGAGGCCTGGAAAACAAAAGCGACAAAAGACAGATTATCAAGAAAAAAGGGAATGTAACGATATTGTGAGAATTATTGTTTATTTTACATGCTTGAAAGTTCACAGAAAAGAAATGCAGCTCAGACAAGAGGTTAGGCCACGTTGCTTATATCCATACACATCTTACAGGTTGTAACAAATAGGGTCTGGGCTTGCTTCACGGAGAATCAACTGTATGGAGGTGGTCAGCAAGCCATGGTGGGGGGGGTACTAATGGAAGGTGAATGTTGCTAAGGGGAAGTTCATGTTCAGGAGAATAAAGGTAGGCCAGAGAACCCTTCCAGTACCTGTTCCTTCTCAAGTGCCTTCACCTCTAAATACTCATTCTGCGAAAGTACCATGTCCCGACTTCTTTCAATAGAAAGCTAAGCTGGCATGTACCCATGGTGAAATCCTTGATCAGTACTTCATAAGCAACCCATGCTGAACCACCGGGCCATGGAGCCACCTGGCTATGAAGCAAGCAGGTCACAATGAAAACAAATTTTGATAGCTGCAGGAAAAAAAAAAAATAAAAGTCATACCTGTATCAAAGACTACAAGGCTGATTAATTAGAACTTTGTGATTGCAGAGTAGGAATGTTATAGATTCATAGTCAATTATCTTGGGCGATCTTTTCGACCATTTCTTGCTGTTTATTGCCCATTTTGCACCTGGCCCGACATCCTTGTGACTTCACATGAAACCTTGTAGAGTGGATTAATTTAACAGGTCACTAGCTCCCACTGACCCAAAGGCTGAGAATGTCACCAGATAGCATCCGAGCCCTGTAGCAGAGATCTCCCTCCTTTGCCGTAACCCACCTGCCTAATGTCAAATACCATCGATGTATTTGAAAGTGTATGTTGAAAAGTGCCTTGATTTATGACTTTCTTTTGTTCTGTAACTATAAAAATCTCGATGACACTGTTACTACATGGAAACATGGCATTTGGGATAACCTGAATCTGTGTTCCCAAATCGTGACCACTCATACCGGCTGCTGAATGAGTTCTCTTTGATTCCCTCCGAGCTGAGCACTGAAGACTCACCTGACTGGAGCAGCTAACAGAATCGCATAGGCATCACAGTACATCCGCTGGGGAACAGCATGAGGACCCCACAAAACCCAAGGGCAACAAGTGGCCATTCTTCCAGTTCCCTTGCACCATAATTTTACCCACATTGCCATGCAGGGATTCCTAAAACATGAGCTTAAAAATTGCCAATAAGTAAGCTGTGTATGTCAAAGAGTTTCATAACTAACACCAGAATGCAGCCAGCAAAACGTCGCTTTGTTTATTGTCATGTTTGGGGGGTTTTGTTTGTGTGTCGTGTCTTAGAGCAAGGGAAGGAAAAAGGGAAGAAGGGAAATGAAATAGTTAGGAATAGCAAACGGGCTTTTCCTGAGAAACCACAGTGACCGGGGAAGCAGAAAGACAGATGCCTCGGTTCTGTTTCTGGCTCCCTTCTCTCCGTTTGCCATCCACAAGGCATGGCTCAGGCCCTGAGCCAAACCCCGGCAACCAGCAGACTTCCTCGGAACTATTTATAGTGCCATGCTGGGCCCTTGGGCAGATCTCTTCCGATGTGGATATTTCCAGCTCTTTCTAATTCAAAACAGCCCCTCATGGCCCTGGGTCACAACAGTGTGTGTTTAAGTGCTTTTACATATCTATATCCCAAGTCTCAATGGGTGCATAGAGTAAAATACTGTTAGGCATACTGGTGGGCTCTGCCCAGTGTAATAAATTAGTCAGAGACATTCAGGTATGCGCTCCTTTGAATTAGAGCACCGTGATTCAGCTTCCCATCCAAGGGAAACATACATTCCCCGGGGGGCTTAGGCTATACAGTTTTAAGCATGCTTTAAGATTCTTCTTCTCCCTCTTCTTTTGTACTTGGATGGCATTATGTATAAGGGATACACCATCCACTGAGGCCCACCAGTCACTGATATAGAACAGTCCGGATGAAACACTCCAGCTTCAATTGTCCTCCAGGGACTCTGGACCATTGTGTAAACAGCTCAGTGGAGGACTGGGATCTTGGGAAACAGTGTGCCTCTTTAGTTGGTGAGCTACTATAGGCTTGCTAGTGGATCTCGGTGGTCCTCAAGGATGGGAACGAAATGCTAATGGGATCCAGAGTGTGAGCCCCTTAAATCCTCTTTCTTGGGGCTTCTCTTGAGCTAAAATGAAGTGAGTGGGGAGTTGTGACAAAGTGAGCTGTCCTTAGCTTTATCCTTCTGGCTACATGAGATAAAAATCCATATCAATACTAACTTTGGTGAGTAGTCATCCAGTTGGTACTAAATGATTGCTTGGGAGAGATTTTTGTATTTCTTTTTAAAAATATATTTATCTGTGTGTGTGTGTGTGTGTGTGTGTATTATATATATATATGTATATTGAAAATATATATATATTATATATATACATAAATATATATATATATATATATATATTTGCAAGCACACAGAGAGAGAATGGATGCACAAGGTCTCGTGCCACTGCAAATGAACTCCAGATGCATGCACCACTTTGTGCATTCAGCTTTCAAGTGGGTACTGAGGAGCCGAGCCTAGGTCATTAGGCTTTGCAGGCAAGCACCTTACCACTGAGCCATCTCCCCAGCCCCTTTAGCCACATTCTGTGTCTGGTTGACATGGGCAGCTTGAAAGTTAAACCCAGACTAACAGGCTTTGCCAACAAACCCCTTTAACTACTAAGCCATCTTCCCAGTTCTGCTTTTGTTCTTCTTTTCAGTGCTGGGGAATCAAATCCGGGATCTTGCCATGCTAGGCAAGCACTGTACAAACGAGTTACATTCCCAGCCCTAATTTTTACTTTTATTTCTTTTGGGATCTCATTATGTAGCCCAGGCAAGCTGTGTACTCACTACATAGCCCGGGTTAGCCTGTGATTCTCCAGCCCCAGGTATGATGACATATATACACCACCACGCCAGCTGCACTTCCTGATGTTCCGAGTCATGTGGACAAATGGCTTTTCACAAGTAGCCTGGAATCTTACAGTCTTCAAACACTTTGGAGCAGGACAAAGATGTTAAGCCACTCTGTGTAGTTGCTCTTCTGTTTGGTCAATCTTACATGTAAACTTGACGTTTGGAACCTGGGAATGCAGGGTAGGGTGTCTCAGAGCCCTCTGCATTCTCATTTCGCCTTCGTATTGTTTTCCTTTCAAATTTTATTTATTTATTTATTTATTTATTTATTTGAGAGTGACAGACACAGAGAGAAAGACAGATAGAGGGAGAGAGAGAGAGAATGGGCGCGCCAGGGCCTCCAGCCTCTGCAAACGAACTCCAGACGCGTGCGCCCCCTTGTGCACCTGGCTAACGTGGGACCTGGGGAACCGAGCCTCGAACCGGGGTCCTTAGGCTTCACAGGCAAGCACTTAACCGCTAAGCCATCTCTCCAGCCCATCCTTTCAAATTTTAAAACTGACAGATGGAGCAATATTAGGAGGAGGCAGGGTCTAGTGGGAAGAAGAAAGGTCATTGTGATTATGCTCTTGAAAGAGGATCTTGAGACTCTGGTGCCTCTCTCTTGTTCTCTCTCTCCTCTCTGGCCCTTTCTCCCATCTGGCCACCATGAGATGAAGTCTCTTCTGTGCCATATTCCCCACCATGATGTTCTGCCTTAATCCAAAACCCAAAGCACCTGAGCCAACAGGCCACAGACAGAGACCTCTGAAATCCTGAGCCAAAATAAATCATGTCCCCATCTGTGTAGATTATCTCACATGCTTCTTCCCAGGATTGGAAAACTAACACAGTTATGGCTCCATATTTTATTTACTTATTTATGAGAGAGAGGCAGATAGGGAGAGAGAGAATGGGTGCACCAGGTCCTCCAGCCACTGCAAATGGACTCCAGACATGTGCGCCCCTTGTGCATCTGGCTAACATGGGTCCTGGGGAATTAAACCTGGGTCCTTAGGCTTTGCAGGCAAGCCCCTTAACTTCTAAGCCATCTTTCCATCCCTCATTTTTTTTTCATTCTAATTTGTAATGGAAACTTTGTTACATACTAAACCTTTAAATATGTATATGTGAGGCCCATTTATGATCAGCTAAAGCTTTTCTGCTTTTTTGTCTATTTATCCACCAGTAAAAATATTTAAACTATGCTGACTTTATAAATGTGCTTTGACATTTGGCAGTGATAGATAGGCCACTATAATCAGTTCAACATTTTTTTGTTTCTACTGTCATTGTTTATTTATCCAGATAAACTGGAGAATCATTTTTAAGTACAAAACAATGTTTGCATTTTGATTAGAACTGTGTAATGAGATTTTAAGTTAATTTTGGAAGAACTGCTATTACTGCCACAGCAAGATGTATTACCCAGAATCCTGACCCTAATGTCCAACTGCTTTTCACCCTTGGCAGTCTCCCTTATAGAAGTACTTGGGCTCTGATAAGGGGTTTTCTTATCTTCTCTTGTACTTTGGATGGTTATTGAACAGTGTTAAGAATGATATCGATTGAGAACAGCTTACTGAATTTTCTTTTTGATTTAAAGTTTTTCATTGATGTTTTTGAACATTTTTCTGGATACTAATTACCCAATCCACAATTTTTTAAAGCACAAATGTGTATCTCTTTTTTTTTTTGAAGTAACTTTTATTTTTATTTATTAAACAGATAGATGCACACAAAGAAAGAGAGAGAGAGAGAGAGAGGAAATGAGTGCACTGCAAACAAGTTCGATTTCCCCAGGACCCACATTAGCCAGATGTACAAGGGGGTGCTCGTGTCTGGAGTTCATTTGCAGTGGCTGGAAGCCCTGGTACACCAGCCCTTCCTCAAATAAATAAAAATAAACGAAAATTTTTTAATAAAAAGAAAGAATTTGAACAGGAAAAAAAAATTTAAATCAAGGAGATGCGCATCCAGCTGACATCAGCAACCCCACTGGACAGTAATGACGGCTCCTCCCAGGTTCCACCACCGCCAGTTCTCAGAGCCAGAACAAACCCATTGGAGGAAGGCCTGGGGTCCCCTTGCCAAGAACTCTACAAGGCCACAGAAAGTGTCCTCAAGCGGCAATTCCAGGAATCATCCCCAAAGTGACAAAAGTAAGTAAGTGCACAGTGGCCAGGGAGACGTCTGTAGAACTAAGGGCTACTGGACACGGGATCTGAGTTGACACTGACACCCAGTTAGAGAGGACACAAAAGCCAGGCAGCAAGGGGCGCCTGCTCCAAAGCCACCTTATTACAGATCCAACATGTTTGTAACCGGCCCGTGGTCATTTCCAGAGCTCCTGAGCGCATCACCTGGAGTAGACTTTTTTTTTTAATATTTTTTTAAAATTTTATTTATTTATTTGAGAGCGACAGACGCAGAGAGAAAGACAGATAGAGGGAGAGAGAGAGAGAATGGGCGCGCCAGGGCTTCCAGCCTCTGCAAACGAACTCCAGACGCGTGCGCCCCCTTGTGCATCTGGTTAACGTGGGTCCTGGGGAACTGAGCCTTGAGCCTCGAACCGGGGTCCTTAGGCTTCACAGGCAAGCGCTTAACCGCTGAGCCATCTCTCCAGCCCACCTGGAGTAGACTTTAGGATCTCATGCTGGGTACTTGGCTTGTGGGAGAAGAGCCTCCAGCTAGCTATTAAACTATTGGTTCTTAACTTTAACCCACCCCCATCTCTTCTACACACACGCACACACGCACGCACGTGCACACTCACGCACACTACTTTGCTAAGGTTGTAACTCAGCAAACCCCATCTCTGCTTTGCCACCTGACTCTGCCCACCTGGAAAACTAGAGAGATGCAGGTGATCGCGCTGTCTGCTTCCTGTCCCCGTGAGCATCGGCTCGGGCCTCACTTCTCACCTTGGCACTGGAAGCTGGTTGCAGTCACAGGGCAGCAATTTTACCAGCGCTCCCAGAGCCCGCCTCGGAGTGGCTCCGCCAGCATGAGCGCCAGCCGGCTGGGGCTGCCTCCTCCCCGCTCTCACCGCCCCTGGACTCCCCAGCCCTGTTCTGTTGGGAGCTGTCAGTCAAGCTGGAGAACGTGGCCCCTTTTCAGAGATCTGAAGTTCAGCTCTTACTCCACGCCTCCACCCATCTGTAATGCCAACCTCTTCCTCCGGCCCGACAATGGGCAGCTGTTTTCTTCAGTTCTCATCTCTGAGCTGCGCTAGCATCCTTTCTTTCACTTTCCAATGTAAGAATCATTTTGTTTTGTGTGTGTGTGTGTGTGTGTGTGTTCAGTGTGTGTACACAGTTCCATATGTCTGTGTACATGCGTGTGCACAGGTATGTGGAAGCCAGAGGACCACCTGAGTGTCTTCCTCAAGTATGACATCCGCCTCTTTTTGAGAGAGACAGTCTCTCGATGGCCCAGAGCGCACCCATAAGGCTAGACTGGTTAGCCAGTAAGCTCCAGGGATCCACTTTCTCCACCTCCCAATGTTGAGATGACAGGTGTGTGCCACCATGCCAGGCGTTTTACATGGTACCAGAGACCAAACTCAAGGCCTCCTGCTTGTAAGGCAAACTCTTCACTGCCCCTTTACTTTGCTGCAGTTCTCCATATATGTAAATTACATATTTTATTGGTTTATATTTATTTATTTGCAAGCAGAGAGAGAGAGATAACAGGCACACCAGGGCCTTTAGCCACTGCAAACGAACTCCAGATGTATGCACCACTTTGTGCACCTGGCTTTACATGGGTACTACAGAATTGAACCTGGGTGCTTAGACTTTGCAGGCAAGCACCTTAACCACACTGAGCCATCTCTCCAGCCCAACAATTCTCTTTTATTCAATGCTTTACATTAAGTGGTCTTTTTCATTAACATGTGTGGTGTCTTTCTCCCGATTGATATGTTGTAGGAAAGACAAATTAAAACTCTTGAGGGCTGGAGAGATGGCTTAGCACTTAAGGCACCTGCCTGTGAAGCCTAAAGACCCATGTTGGTCTCTCCAGATCCTATGCAAGCCAGACGCACAAGGTGCCACAAGCGAACAAGGTTGCACATGTGCACAAGATGGCACGTGTAGCTGGAATTTGATTGGAGATGGATCTTCAGGGGCCCTAACTCCTGTGTTTTTACCCCCCACCAAGAGCCAGGAAAGGCTCTGACACTCTCAAACACACCCCAAATGCCCGTATTAGGGACATATCTGACCCATAATGCCCACTCAACACTGAGCATCTTCTGACTCCACAGTAATGGGCTTGAGCAGGACTCACAAGTGGGATGGATACAGTCTCCAGGACTGAAAGAGGTCTAAGCAGTGTGTCGCTTTCTCAGTGGTGGGAGGAGCAAGGTCCACAAATCTAATGAGGTCATGAGAGTGGCCCTTAATGCAGAGTGACTGTTGCCTGCTGTTGCAGCCAGCTCCACATCACTGGGATGAACCTCCAAACCAGACACAGTTTATGGGAGGGAGAGGAACTTTATTGAAGCTTACAGATTCAGGGGAAGTTCCATATTGGCAGAAGAAGCTGGCCCGCTTTCACAGGTCCAGGCAGAAACAGAGAGACCACCACCAACAGCATAAGCAAGCACACTTGGGGAACCCCAGGCAAAGCTCGGGCCCTTCGCATAGCTTTAGACTGGAATTACAAATCCACCCCCAGCCCTTAGGGCTAGACTTAGGATCTACCCAGTGGCACCTCCTCCAGCCAGGCAGCTGGAAATCTAAGTTACAAGCTTTAATAAAATCCTGAATATATTAGGAGACATCCATTCAAACTACCATAGCCAATAATCACCTGATCACCATCCATTGGTTCCTCTTTTTATTTGTCACCCCGAGGAACTAATGATAGGGCAGAGTTAACCTAAGAGGAACAGCGGCAAATCTGAGCACACAGGGTGTGGTAAAAACCATCAGTGAAGGCCCTGCTCAGAGCCCCTCACCCTGAACATTCTGAAGCATGCCAGCCCCCACGTGCCAACACCTAAACTCACTTGCAAGAGAGCAAAGGAGGAGTCTGCTGGCACACGGAGTAACTCTACTCCTGGGCACAGCAGGCTAGATGTGCCAGGGAAAGAACATGATGCTCCCAGGAGCAGCCTGTGACTTCCAGTGATGGGAACTGGGCTATAAATATCCCCGCTCGCTCACCTCCTCTGCTGGAAAACTCAGAGACCATGTTCAAACCTGCCACTCAGAATCCCCAGGGACTCAACTCTGGTTCACAAGGACCTTTATTTGCTGCTCTTCCTCCTGGTATCATTTATGCCCCTGCCAATGTGTGCTCTGATTCCTTCTAAAATAAGTGATTTGCTTTCTTCTTCTTTTTTTTTTTCTTTTTGTTTGTTTGTTTTTTGTTTTTCAAGGTAGGGTCTCGCTCTAGCCCAGGCTATCCTAGAATTCACTATGTAGTCTCAGGGTGGCCTCGAACTCATGGCGATCCTCCTACCTCTGCCTGCCGGGTGCTGGAATTAAAGGCGTGCACCACCACACCCGGCTATGATTTGCTTTTCTTGTCTCAGTGTCGTCTGCTAAGGTAACCCAAGCTAAAATGAGGTACCTGCTCAAATACAGGCACCAACAAAATCATCCCAATTCCTTCCCGCAACTGCCTGGCTTACTCCCTCCTCTGCATTCAGGAAAGTGAGGCTGCGGATGGGAAAGTTATGGGGAGAGAGCCCGTCAGCCTCTTATTCTGCTGTCATCGACAAGATAAGGCCACTGCGCTCTAACCTGTGGGGACAAACCCTGGATCTCTGCCTAAAAGAGCAAAGAGTGGAGGACGTATCGTCTCCACACATCTTACTCGAGTTACTCTTGCATGATCTAAAATCTGGGTGTGCTTGTTTTAAATCTACTCCATCTGCTTCCTAAAGAATGAGCAGGGATTCCTCCAAGATGCTTGCATTTGTCTGTTAGGGTTCCTTTTAAGCATTATTACACACTTGCACAGTTTCTGCCTTCATCTTTCAAGCCACCGTAGTTATTTTAATGAAAGTTGAACGAGGTTGCGTGGTGGAAGCCATGTGATATTTGGAAGTGAGCGTCTGCAGTATTCCATCTTGCGCAGCAGAAGGCAGAGTTGCCAAGGTTCACAGAGGCCCTCTTCCCGGAGCCAGGTTATCCTTGCCCATCGGTCCACAGTACAGATGCGCTGGCGGCACTGAGAAGCTTATTAGCACGGCCCCTCAAATGACTCCCGAGAAAATTATTCATGAGCTTGAGAGACAAAGAGAAGAGAGAGGAAGGAGAGGGGAGGGACAGACTGAATGGAACAGGATGGAGAGAGGAAAAAGAAAGGGAGGAAAAGGAAGCGAGGTAGATTTCAAAGCAGCCTGAAGTCATAATTATTTCTCCAGAGACCTAATAAACTTCCCATTCAATAATGCTCAGACTATTCTGAGAAGATTTTAAAAACAATTTTCTTTTATAGTCAACATTACCAACTATTTCATTCTGCAAGTGACATTTTAATGGCCAAACAATCACAGCGCTGCAATAAATCCTGGAAGCGGATGGGGCGATTTTCCTTTTGAGATGGGTCGTGATTTTTCACAGGTTAAGTTTCATTATGAGCTGGGCAACACCTCTTGTAATAATAACCTCACTGTTTTCCCCTCCTTCGCATATTTATCTTTCCTGCCAGCTGCCACTTTTGCCATTTACCCCCAGGATGGTGGTACTTCTGCCCTGACTTCCACAGCTGGTAAACCCAAAAGGGCTAATGAGCTGCCCACCCACCTCAGTCCCCACTAACTATCCCAGCAGCTAAAGGAAGGATCTGTCTGTGATAAAAGCTAAGAAGAAGTTAACTTAAGCTGGAAGGGAAAGACCAAAAGAAAAATGCCTTGGAGAACCCAAAGTTGCTTCTCAGCCAGACTGAGAAATCGTAATATCCAAAGCCTTCCCACTGGGGCCCTGAGCACTTGCTCTGGAGGCAGTGATATTGGTTGGAGGATTCAAACACATATTCAGAGCAATGTACCCAAAAGATGCTGAGGAGCACGGAATTGTAAGTAAGCCATGAAAAAAACCAATAAAATGCATTACACATTTGAATATAAAACATTTGAACCCCATTAAACCCCAATATCCAATGTTGAACCCTTCAATCCCAGCACTTGGTGGCAGGGGTAGGAGGATCGCCGTGAGTTCAAGGCCACCCTGAGACTACAGAGTTAATTCCAGGTCAGCCTGGACCAGAGTGAGACCCTACCTCAAAAAAAACAAACAAAAAAAAAAAGCAGCTGATGGAAGGAAAGTTTTTTTGGTTTTCTGAGGGGAGGTGGGGATTTTTTTGTTTTTTTGGGGGGGTTGTGTTTTGGTTTTTTTTTTGGCTTACAGTCTCAAGGGGACGCCTCACGATGGCAGGGGAAAGCATGGTGTGAGCAGAGGCTGGACATCACCTCTTTGTCAACATGAAATAGACAAGAGCGAGTTCTGAAAAGGGGGTGGGGGGTAGTAGCTACAAACACCCTTAAGCCTGCCCTCAACAACACACCGCCTCCTTCAGCAAGGCTCCACCTCCCAAATTGTCATGAGCTGGGAACCAAGCATCCAAAACATACCCATTTCTGAGGGACACCTAATTCAAACCATCACCCCTAACTATGCTTTGAAAACATGCCCCAATAATATCTCTTTATCCAGCAACACCACCACCACCAACAACAACAAAATCCCATGGAACTGAGCTTGTTTACCTTTAATGAGAGAAGCCATCCCAAGCCCCAGCCTGAGATTCTTATTCAAACTGGACAGGACCCAAGAATCTGCAATGAATATGGGCCAAGTTTATTCTGAACGTTTATTCTTAAAATGTCCAAATGAGGACTGCAGTGAAGGCTCAGTGGGTAAGTGCTTGCCACATAAGCATGAGGAGCTGAGTAAAGATCCCCAGCACCCAGATAAAAATGCCTGGTGTTGGGCTGGAGGGATGGCTTAGCAGCTAAGGCATTTGCCTGCAAAGCCAAAGGACCCAGGTTTGATTCCCCAGGACCCATATTAGCCAGATGCACTGGGAGGCATACGCATCTGGAGTTTGTTTTCAGTGGCTGGAGGCCCTGGTGTCCTCCCTCTCTCCCTCTCTCTCTCTCCCTCTCTCTCTCCCTCCCTCCCTCTTCTCTTTCCCTCTTTCTGTCAAATAAATAAATAAATATGTCTGGTGTGATGGTGCACTCTTGTATTTCAGCACTAGGTCAGCAACAGACATGGGATCCTCGGGGCATATTGGGTAGGTAGTCTAGCCAAATTGGTGAGTGAGAGGTTCAACGAGAGGCCTTGCCTCAAAAAGAAAATAATAATAATAATAATGATGATGATGATGATGATGATGATGTGGAAAGCAACTGGGGAAGAGCCCCAGTAATGACCTGTGACCTCCACATGCATGCCTATGAACATAGAGCATGAACATACACATACATACATACATACATACATGCATGCATGCATGCATGAACCAAAAAGAAAAAAAAATCCAAATAAATAAAAGTCAAACATAATAATTGTGGTAAAAACCAAAGCTTCATCATGACTTCCCTCAGTCTCAATGTCATACAGATGAAGTAGGTTAAACCAGTCCATAAATCTGTGGTTTCTCAAGCTCTGAGGACGTTCTTCAACTGGCTTCTGCATATCCAGGCTGCTCACCATGTGAAAGTTATCTCAGGTCTAAGAAACCTAACTCGGTGATTACCTAATTTGCTTTAAAACATTCTAGTTATCACAGAAAATTCAGAAGTAGGGACTGGAGAGATGGCTTAGCGGTTAAGGCATTTGCCTGCAAAGCCAAAGGATCCCAGTTCTATTCTCCAGGACCCACGTAAACCAGATGCACAAGAGGGTACACACATCCGGAGTTTGTTTTCAGTGGCTGGAGGCCCTGGCGCACTTTCCCTCTCTCTCTCTAATAAATAAATAAAAGAAAAAGAAAACTCAGAAGCAGAAGCCATGGCCTCTGTCCTCAGAGAAACAGGAGAGATTATCTCAACTCTATGGAATCAGAAATGAAGGGTGAAATTCTAAATGGGCCCCAACCTTGAGAAGAAAGAGATCCGGGCAGGTAGGCGAAGGCTTCATGGGGGCTGTGGGAGTTACACTGACACTTGACTTGGAAAAAAATTTGGACTGGACTGGGGGCAAAAAAAAAAAAAGAAGAAGAAGAAAGTGCAGGAGCAATTATGTGATAGTTGGAAGGAGCACACACATCAGCAGTCCAAGCCAAAGACGGCAAATTCCATCAGCTTCTTAGATGTCCATGTGAGCCTGTGCTTCACTGAGGCCAGAACTCACAAGAGGTGGTCAATGTACCAAGATCACAACCTCTGGAGTGATTTTGTAGGAAATACAAGCAGATGGTTGGACAAGGACTGGGGGTGGTCCTGAATTTCACACCTGCATCTGCTATTCCTGCTGCGACCCGCAAATCCTCATTTCCCTCTCCTCCAACGTGGGGCCACAGCCCCAGCAGAATCTCCTCAAGTCAAATGACAGAAGCTCCTGCAAAGAGCCGAGGACCCGCTCATTAGAAGAAAGTTTCTATAAGTTTCTGAGGGGTGCCTATTCCGAACCCACGGGAACAAAAGCACAGTGGGGGCAAGCAGTAAGCCCGGAACTGCTCCAGCAGCGGCTGGCTGTAGCTGGGGCAGCCCGAGGGCTGGGATCGGAGGAGAAACCCAGGGCCCATCCCCGGGATGAGCTACCTGAGAGGAAAGAGGCCCCGCAGAGACCCAGGGCTAAAGCCCCTGAGAGCAGGAAGAGCAGCGACCTGGTCAGCACATGAGAAGAAGCCGACGGACAACCTTCTGTTAGACCGGGAGGAGGCAGGACAGGTTAAGTGATAGGCATAGGAGAGCCTTTAGTTTGCTGCCTGCTGGCTTCTAACCTCCCATGAAGCTATCTCTTCTCCTCCCCTGGACGGACATTCACAGGTCATTCCCACCAGTGTCCCACCACAGGCCCGTCCCTTCTTCACCCCACACACCTAGGAAAGAAAACAGGTCAAAGGAAGGTGAGTGTCTGGAAAAGCAAAACAGCTCATACCAAGGACTCAGAAGGGAAAAGCTCTTCTCCCTAGTGTGAATCTCCAAATAAAGGGTGCTCCAGGCAAGGTGTTCTCACACAGGTTTTTCTTTGTAGCTTAAAACCTTATACTAGGGGCTGGAGAGATGGCTTAGCAGTTAAGCATTTGCCTGTGAAGCCTAAGGACCCTGGTTCGAGGCTCAAGGCTCAATTCCCCAGGACCGACCTTAGCCAGATGCACAAGGGGGCGCACGCGTCTGGAGTTCGTTTGCAGTGGCTGGAAGCCCTGGCGCGCCCATTCTCTCTCTTGCTCTCTGCCTCTTTCTCTCTCTCTCTCTCTCTCTCTCTCTCTCTGTCACTCTCAAATAAATAAATAAAAATAAACAAAAAAATTTAAAAAAAACTTATACTAGTTACTTTTCTCATTGCTGTGACCAAATGCCTGACAAGAAACAAGTTAAGGAAGGATGATTGACTTGGGCTTGAGGTTCAAGGGGAAACAGTCCACCACAATGTCCGGGAAGGCATGGCAGCTGGTCACAGTCAGTCCACCTTAATTCATTTTCTCTTGTTGATTCAGTCAATGACCCCAATCCAAGGGAGGTGTGGCCCACTGTTTGGGTGGGTCTTCTTATCTCAATTAACCTAATCTAAAATGTATTTTATTTTTTTTTAATTTTTTTTTATTTGAGAGCAACAGACACAGAGAGAAAGACAGAGAGAGAGAGAGAGAGAGAATGGGCGCGCCAGGGCCTCCAGCCGCTGAACAGGCAAGCGCTTAACCGCTAAGCCATTTCTCCAGCCCTAAAATGTATTTTAAAAAAATAATATCTCTTATCCATGTGCCCAGAGGCTTTCTACTTAGTGATTCTAGATCCCATCAAGTTGAAAATCACTATCAACCATCACAAACCCCAGGTATTTTTACTGTTTTTATATTTTATTTATTTATTTATGAGAGAGAGAAAGAGGTAGAGAGAGAAAGAGTGACAGGGAGAGAGAATGGATGCATCAGGGCCTCCAGCCACTGCAAACGAACTCCAGATGCATGCACTACCTTGTACATCTGGATTACATGGGTCCTGTAGGGTTTACAGAGAGATAATAAGGTTAAGAAAGCTCACAAGAGGGGCTGGAGAGATGGCTTACCAGTTAAGGCGCTTGCCTGCAAAGCCAAAGGACCCTGGTTCAATTCCCCAGGACTCATGTTAGCCAGATGCACAAGGAGGCTCATGTGTCTGGAGTTCATTTGCACTGGCTGGAGGCCCTGGTGTGCCCATTCTCTTCCTTCCTCCTTCTCTCTCTCTCTCTCTCTCTTTCCCTCTCAATCTCTCAAATAAATTTTTTAAACTTTGGAATAAAAGGAAGATCACAAGAGGAGGGTCTTAATCTGATAAAACTTATGTCCTTACAAGAAGGGGGGATACATGAGATACCCACACCCACCACTTCCTTCTCAGGCTCTGTCTACTCATACATAGAGGGTAGGCCTCGTAAGAACACAGTGAAAAGGCTTCCATGAGCAAGCTGAGGAGAAGACTCCTCAGGTATCAACCCTAACAGCATCTTGATCTTGAACTTCCACTGTGCAGAAATGCATTTGTCACTTAAGTTACCCAATCTAAGGTATAGTTGTCCCTAGATATCCATGGGACCTTCTCAGCTATCAAAATCCTTGTATGCCCACATACTGTATTTAAAATAGCAGTATAGGGCTGGAGAAGATAGCTTAGCAGTTAAGGCGCTTGCTTACCTGCAAAGCCAAAGGACCCAGGTTCAATTCCCCAGGACCCATGTAAGCCAAATGCACAAGGTGGTGCATATGTCTGCAGCTCATTTGCAGCATCTGGAGGCTCTGGCATGCTCATATTCTCTCTCTCTCTCTCTCTCCCTCCCTCCCTCCCTCCTTCCCTCTCTCTCTCTATTTCTCATAAAGAAAAATAAAATATTAGAAAGAAAAAAATAGCATTGTACTTGCTTCTGTATACAGTAAAAGCCATCTCTATATTATTTATAATACCTGATGCAAATGCTATGTAAATAGTTGTTAGATTGCATTGTTTAGGGAATATTTCCAAGCAAGAAAGTCTGTTCATGTTCAGTACACTTGCAATCTTTTTAAAAAATATTTTTCAGCGCACAGTTGGTGCCAAACCCATATACAGATTCAACTGTACTGTGTATGGCAGCCCCAGAAGACTCAACGATTATCCAATGAGAAAATTGTAAGAGCCATCTATTTCCATGTTCTGTAGTTATAAATACGGTACCTCAGTTCACTTTAGGATGAGAAAGAGGGAAGGGCTGGAGACGACTTACCTTGCAAGAGCAGTGGGGCACTTTCTCAACTACTGAGGAAGACCGGGGGGGGGGACATTTTAAGCTGTTACACTGCTTGCCATGGTAGTTTCAGTCACTGAAATCTCGTGAGATTACCCATGACCCACATGGTGGCTGAATCTGAAATCTCGTGAGATTACCCATGACCCACATGGTGGCTGAAACTTCTCACCAGAGAGCTTCAGGTGTTTCTTATATCCAGTCAGAGTTTTAAGAAATTTTAGCCATGTACACAGAATTAGGAAGATGCGGCTTAATTAATTAAATGCTTTTCTGTTTTGTTTTGTTTTTTGTTTGTTTTGTTTTTCAAGGTAGTGTCTCACCCTAACCCAGGCTGAACCGGAATTCACTATGTAGTCTCGGGGTGGCCTCGAACTCATGGTGTTCTTCCTACCTCTGCCTCCCTAGTGCTGGGATTAAAGGTCTACACCACCACACCTGGCTTCATTTTTCCTTTTTTCTTTTTTTTTTTTTAATTTATTTTTGTTGAATTGTGTTTTAAAGTGAGATCTGAGCAGTAGAATATTTACTTCCCTCTATCTAGTTTCTAAAACTCCAAGAATGTATGACATCAGTGGTGGGGAGTAAGGAAGTGGTTTTAGGCATACTAACTTCTAGCTATAGCAGTCCTAATAGTTCACAAAAAGAACATAGTAGGGGTCCCCAGGATAGTAGTGGAAGGCAGAAGTAAAAGATAGTCTTGGCAAGTAAGCAGATTGCTGTATCAGTCAGAGGGAGCTAGTGAAACGCCCAAGAATTCAGAAGCCCAGAAATACTATCACGCTCCAAAGGGAGCTTAAGCGGGCCCCTGCATACCTCAAACTCCAGGCTTTACTCTCTGTTGGAAGCAAGTAAAGAATCCCTCTTCTCATTATATCAGAGCCTGCTCCTAATATAAAACTAGGTAAAAAGGGCATGAGATAGCCCTCAAGGATGGGAAATGAATAATAAAGTGAACCACTTATTTGGTTTCTGTAAATAGCCCACACCGTAAGCCTTAGTAGCCCGCACCATAAACCATAGCAGCCTGCCTCAGACCACCAAGGTCATAGGAGACTGATACCACACTCTGCTACCCCCACCCAAGGACCTGGGCAAATGCTGGCCTCCAAGGTCATAGGAGACTGATTGGTCTAATGCACAGGCTTTGTTAGAAACCCTATAAAAGCTGTCCCGTTCCTGCATTCGAGGCTCTGCAGTCCTCTACCCCTGCGCAGTGTACGACTGTGGGCCCCAGCGCGCTTGGAATAAAATTCTCTTGCAGTTTGCATCAAGACCGCTTCTTGTGAGTGATTTGGGGTGTCGCCATATCCGGGCAGAGTGTGGGGTCCTCGTTTTGGGGGTCTTACTTTAGATTATGCTGCAGTGACAAAAGGTTCAGTGTGGTCACCCAACCAAGCTTATTTCTCACACAGTCCTCCATAAGCATCTTTCAGCTCTCCAGGGGATGAGGTCCATCTTCTGGAGCAGGAGGCCTCCCATCACCAAGGCAGAGAAAGAGAAGTGGGAAAGTCAGAACACCCCAGGCAGGAAGGGACACGCCAGTCTTATTGGCCAGCATTCATCACAGCATCCATTGGCACTGGGACTTAGAGTTTTCCATGTGCCCAGAGGAAGCACACAGAAATGGATTTAATGAACACCCTGCTTTTTTGCCTCGACCACGGTCACCCAACAGTGAAAACTACCAGATGAGAAACAGCGCTCTGGATCATCAACTGCACAACCGGGCCTCCAGGGCAACTGCTCTTCGGTGTGTGGTTACCCAGATGGAAGGCTGCATGTCACTCATCTGCCCCCTGGGCACCGACAGGTGGACTGCCTACACGAAAACCACCGCACAAGCAAAAACGCGTGAAACTCCAGAAGTCAGAGACAAGACACACCTTGAGCCTTACCTAGATTTATTTTTCCACAACCTGGGCCCCTCCTGGGAGGGAGGTCTCTCCTAGGATTTAAATCTAATCCTAACATTGTGGTTGGTCAAGTTCAGCCACTGGGACTTGGTGTCATGGCTAGCCTCTTCCCGAGACAGCCCCTAGCCCTAACCAATCAGCTGTCCCTCTGGTTCACCTAAGCCAGAAGGTAGGACCCACCACCATGAGGTTAGAAATACATTTGCCGTGGTTGGGGTGGGGGGCGGGGGACAAGATCTCGGTGTTTCCTGATCGCTCCTAAACCTCCAGCTGTGGTTGAGTTTCACCTCGGTGTGGCCCAGGTCCAGATGGCCTGAACTAAGTGGGGGGGGAACCCCCAAGCCCCTAGCCCCTCCTTTCCACTTGGGCTTTTTACCCACTCCTGCCGTCCACATGGCAGGAGCTCTTTGTAGTTTCTTCTCTGTCCTCCCTGTAGGTTTCCAGGCCCACCATGTGGGCTCTCAGACCATGTGAGTGTGTATTCATTTTCCCTTTCTTGGTTCTATTCTCCCCTCAATAAATATAATAATTTGCTGATTATCCTTCTCAGTCTTATTTGATTCAATTCTTTGTTCAGGAACCTAGGGTTTGGGGTTCAAGGACTTTTCTGAATCCCTAGTACCCCATTACACTTCCTTCCTTAACCCAAATCATGGGAAAGACAGAGTGATCCAACCCAGCGTGGACAGGGACAGGAGGTCTGACTCATCCATTTGGATAAAAGCCCAGCAGAAAGAACTGGGAGGACAGCCAGGCCCTATGGCAGGGATGCAGCGGTCCGCAGGATGGAGGAGCACTTCCTGCTCTCGCGCACAGAGCGGGGCGAGTCAGCGTGGAGTTGGAACCATGACTTAAAGCACAGGGCCACTGTTCACAGGTAAATATGGCCACTGAAAGTCCCAGGCACTGTTGTCAGGTTGGCACATGGGGACGATCATCTGAAAAGAGGCTGATTCCAGGAGCACTCAATTCATCACTTCCTTGAGATGAAAAAAAGGGGGAATGGGGTAGAAGCCCTCCTTGGTGAGCAGAGGCCAATATGAAGATAGAGAAAGAGGGGAAAGGAAGGAGATGGAAGGAGGGAGATGAAGACAGAAAGAGAGAGCTCTTATCCCCTATTCAAATCATCAGGACCACAGTGCACACTGCCACAGATCAAGGCATCTGAACCCTTGACTTTCTTTTGCCCTCAGTCTTGCAGACTTGATGATGGAAGGCTGAGCCATTTGAAGACTTCTGGCACTGGCTCCATCCACAATCCAAGGACTCCACATTTAGGTGTTCAAAGGAAGCCACTGAAAACTAGTTTTCAAAGCTTTTCATCTCTTTGTCTCTGATACCTGGCAAGTGGGATATACAGTTAATCAATAAAACATGACCTGAATGAATATCAAAGAGTGAGTGAGTCCTCTCTCAGCAAAGGAGGCTTCCACAAAAGGAAAGATGGGCCATCTGTAGACATGTGCTGTATATGAGGAACTGTGGAAGAATCATCATGCATAGCTGGCAGTGGGGACCAGGGAACCAACAGTGAGGTAACCTGGGACTGGCATCACAAGCATACCATCCTCCAGGAGTGCTTTTGTAAAGTGAGCAAAATGTTGTATTTCTCTACACTTCTTTATACCTAGCTTAGAGAAAAACAAGTCACTTACTTGAAGGAGATCATAAAAGAATGGAATGAAACACTTGTTTAAGCAGGTGGGAATGGTAGATAAACAGGAGTCTCTGCTGGTCTGAATGGCATTACCCAGGGCCTGCGTTGCTGAGCAAAATCCTTAAGGACAGATAAGTGGGACATGGGCAGACTCCTGGTCTCGGGCCTACCTCACACATACACCCTCCCCCACCCCAGGCGCTTCCTGTCACTGATTTATAGTTAAACTCCCATCCTGCCTTTTTGTTCTTTGGTTTTTGGTTTTGGATGACCAGGGCATTTATTCTTGAGGAGCATAGAGTCCAAAATCCCACTTCAGCCTCCTCCAGGAAGCCTTCCTCCTCTGACTAATCCAGGATGCAGTGACCTTTGAGCTCCTCATTATCATCTGCCTTCTCCATTCAGTCCTGATTCTATCTCACTCAGGGCCTCAGCGGTATCGGAAAGTTGTTCTTACCCTTGTGTGTCATGTTCCTAGCTTTCTCTCTCCAGCTACACTCAGTACTTCTCCGTGTCTTTTGCAGAGCATAAGACATTTCACATGTATTGTTTGGATGACACTGCTAATAGAATCTTTTGCTGATTACATGTCAAGCCCAAGAAAACACACATTTACCACACCATTTCATTCTCACAAGGTGTTATTATCCCCATTTGAAAGATGATGGAAAGTGATGATTAGAGAAGAAAATTGTCTAAATTCATAGTCAGGGCAAAGCTAAGCATTTACCTGCACCTGTCTGACCCAAGAGCTCATACTAATGGCCACTCATGGCTGGTTAGAAGGAAATGTTCCTGCCTCAAGCCCCCAGCAAGGCATAAGCCAGTTCTTACCGTTCCACTGTTGAGCTCACTGTTGGTTCTGCGTGTGACAAGGAGATGTCTTCAAACACAAGGTGAGGGGCCTGTGCTGAGCCACATTTGCTGAAGCTACAGCCTCTGGGCTTCATTTTTGGTACAAACCTCCAGTACCCAGGCCACTTAAAAGTTAGCCTGAGCCAGCAGTTCACAAAGATCGCTTCTCAGTGGCCATCCTGGCAGCCAAGGACAATCATTTCCAAAGCCCCAAATCTTCATACTCAACAGAACCATTATCTGATAGGAACTATGAAACTGAACACCATCAGGAAAAGCTGGTTTTATCTCCCTTTCACGTCTAATTTTAGCCTGTTTCCTGCCCTTTGATTTCCTGGGCCCACAGCTCCCAGAGTTAATTGGCAGAAGGCAGAGATGCTGGAGACGGAGGTAACTGTCGCCCACATCTCTTTCACAATGACATGCGGTCACTTGTCAGTGATGGATCAGTGCCCTGCATTGGGCAGGAGGGCCAAGCCAGCTCAGAGCTTCCTCTCACAAGGACAAAGGAGATCACCTGGGGGAGCCGCTGCTTCCAGTGGAGCAGACAGTTGACCCTCCCCGGGCAGCAGCAGGGAGGAGATCCATGTCACCTGGGGCCTCGGTCACAAACAGCAGTGAAGGAGCCTCCCTTCTTCCACTACTCTGCGCAGGGTGGCCCCATTTCGGCATTAAAATGTGCATTTGCATAGGTCTTATGCTCATGCCCTACTCACCTGGGTTTGAACTATACCAGGCTCTACACCATGTGTGACCATCTACTGGTCAGAGGCCAGGGTGGTGAGAAGCCCCAAGTCACCTCCTTGACTCACACCCAGCTGCCTTTCAAATGCGTTTCCAGCAAAATCCAATCAGCCCCAGGGCACATCACATGCACACATGGCTAGAAACATCTATTCAGGTAGACGTCAGCCTAGAAAGAATGTGGATTCTTTTGAAACAAGGTAAGGGGTGGGGGAGCATATTGTTTTTGGTTTCCTGAGCAATTATCTTTTAAAGAGTAAAACCTCTATGTGTACCCTAAAATATAGAGTCTGGGTTTAACCAGTGCGGGTCTGATGACTCACTCTGCCCAGTCAGATGAGAGAGCAGAAATGAAGTGTCTAATTCTCCCTTGGGTGACACTGAGTCCTGATGTCACTGATTCCATCACATAATTAGAGGGCCTTTATTATCTGACTTCCATGCACAACGCTGAAGTCAGGGCTGAGATGGTTGGGTGTTGTTTTTGTTTTTCTGTTGGAAGTATGAGGAGACTCCCCAGTTGTCACCACCATCTGAAAAGAAAAGATTCTCTAACCGAAAGTGAGAGTAGCATTAATATATGGACCTAAACAACTATTTAGAGGGGAGTTTGGTGGGTGTAATATATACATTTAGCCAGACCACAGTCATAGTTTCCCTTCTAGGGTTTATGACCTCCCTAGCCACAGGCCTTTGATTAGGTTTTCAGTACCAAGCCATGAATTCCCTCCCATGGAGTGAGATTCAAATCCAATCACAGAACAATTGGTTTCCCCCGTAACAGACGTGCCACCATTGCACCAGATGGCACATTTGGCCTGACTGGCCAGCCATCAAACTTGCAGGGTGTCCCCAAACAGGCTGCATAGCTCTTCCCAGCATCCTGACAGCTAGTCAACAGGGAGAAGGCTTCCAGCACAGCTGTGGTTATTTCTCAATGTCCTGATGCCAAAGCACGTGGTGCCTTCAGCAACATAACTGTTGTTATTATTTCCCCATGTTACTATTTCCTGCTATTATTTTTCATATTTTAGTTATTTATTTATGAGGGAGAAAATGAGGCAGAGAGAAAGAAAGAGAATGGGCACTCCAGGGCCTCCAGCCACTGAAAATGAACTCCAGATGCATGTGCCACCTTGTGCAGCTGGCTTATGTGGGTCCTGGGGAACAAAACCTGGGTCCTTAGGTTTCACAAACAAGTGCCTTAGTCATTAAGCCATCACTCTAGCCCAAAATTCCTGTTATTATTATGTTATACCAATGTCAAAAAATCTGCTCTCTCCACTGCTTAAAATATGTATTTAATTTATTCATTATTTGAGAGAGAAAGAAATCATGGGTACATCAGGGCCTAGTGTAAATGAACTCCAGATGCCTTTTACATGAATACTGGGGAATCAAACCTAGCCCATCGGGCATTTCAAGCAAGCTGCTTTTAACCTCTGAGCCATCTCTCCAGTCCATCACCTACTTTAAAAAGTAAGAGAGGGGGCTGGAGAGATGGCTTAGCGGTTAAGCGCTTGCCTATGAAGCCTAAGGACCCCGGTTCGAGGCTCGGTTCCCCAGGTCCCACGTTAGCCAGATGCACAAGGGGGCGCACGCATTTGGAGTTCGTTTGCAGAGGCTGGAAGCCCTGGTGCGCCCATTCTCTCTCTCTCCCTCTATCTGTCTTTCTCTCTGTGTCTGTCGCTCTCAAATAAATAAATAAATAAATAAATAAATAAATAAATAAATAAATAAATAAAAGTAAGAGAGGACAGGAGAGATGGTTTAGTGGTTAAGCGCTTGCCTGTGAAGCCTAAGGACCCCAGTTCAAGGCTCAGTTCCCCAGGACCCATGTTAGCCAGATGCACAAGGGGGCTGCCTCAGATTATTTATTATTGCCAGTGGCACTGCAGCTAATAAGCTTATACGCAATTCTATTTTGCACATATCCAAGTGCTTACGAAGGATGAGTTTGCAAAAGTACAATTGCTATATGCTTTCTGATGCTACAGGATGAATTATTCACATTTAGTGAGCATTCAAACATCCTTGGATGGGCTTGTGGGATGGCTTGGCGGTTAAGGCACTTGCCTACAAAGCCAAAGGACCTAGGTCCAACTCTGCAGGACCCACTTAAGCCAGATGCACAAGGTGGCACATATGTCTGGAGTTCATTTGCAGTGACTAGAGACCCTAGTGTACCAAATTCTCTATCTGCCTCTCTCTCTCTCTCTCTCTCTCTCTCTCTCTCATTCTCTCTCTCTCTCTTTTTCTCTTCTTCTCTATCCTCTCTTTCTCTGTCTCTAAAATAAATAAATAAAAATCTATTTAATAAATCCCTGGATGAAGATGACTGAATCACAATAACCGTATCAATGCTGACGGAGGCAGGGAAACTACTGTAACAGCGCTGGCCAGTGCTGGAAAAGGAATTAATCAACTTGCAGCTCCTGCAATCCCTTTCTTAAATGTTATAGATATTTACTGCATCTTGGCAACCCCCCCCCCAACAAAAAAAAATTTTTTTAAAGGCCTGGGCACTAAACTTTAAATTGTGCCTCTTCTATTTCTATTTCCCAGAAATAATAGATGGCCTTGGGCAAAAACTGAGAGTACTTAATGGTTCCATTGGACAGCCAGAGACTTGGCAGGAGTAAGATAGAAGGGTACTGAAAATAAGAGTATTTGGGGCCAAGAACACAGATTAATGCTTTAGACTTACGTCCAGAAAAAAGACTAGCTGTGCGTCGTTTGTGAGCACATGCTGGCCAACAGGCCTGGATGAGAAAAAGGCCTCTAAGTGCTTCCACACATACTGAAAAATCAAGGAAAGCATATAAAATAACTCACCAAGAAATGGAGAGACAAATTCGGATGTTAAATAGAGTCAATATTACAAAGATGCTGCTTATCCCATAATAGTCCATAAAGAGTATACCACCAGTAAAAAAATAAATAAATAAAAAATAAAAGCCTCTCATAATAATAATAACAACATGGAAAGCCAGGCATGGTGGCTCATGCCTTTAATCCCAGCACTCAGGAGGCAGAGGTAGGAGGATCTCTGTGAGTTCGAGGCCACCCTGAGACTCCATAGTGAATTCCAGGTCAGCCTGAGCTAGAGTGAAACCCTACCTCGTAAAACCAAAAAAAATAATAATAATAACACCATGGAGAGTAATTGAAGAAGACATCTGACAGCAACCTGCAGCCACTGCGTACACACTCACACCATTCACATACACACACACGCGTGAGCACATATGCACCACACGCATACACACACACACACACACCTCAGGTAGGGAGGTTTGGGGGGGAAAGCAGGGCCTTGAAGGTGCTAGCAATATTGGATTCCTAAATTTAGGTGATTGGAACATGGATGTTCATTTTATTACTATTCTCCACACATCTCTACGCTGCTTATGTGTGTATAATTGATCACTTTTCAAAATGTGCTTAAGGGTGCTTACAGAGGAATGATGAGCAGTATATTGATTTCCGGGCTATGGTCTGGGGCTTAGAAAAATGCTTTGAAAATGATGTAAGAAGAGAAAGACAAAAAAAAAAAAAAAAAGGAAACACAAAGCATAATATTAAGACTGCAGAAATAAACTTGAAAATGGAATTAGGAGATAATAAAGGTCACATTTCAAATCACCAAAGAAAATATAGATTATTTAGTGATGTATTAGGAAATGTATTCAATGTATTAAGAGGGCTGGAGAGATGGCTTAGTGGCTAAGGTGTTTGCCTACTAAGTGAAAGGACCCAGGTTCGATTCCCCAATAACCACATAAAGCCAGATGCACAAAGGGCACGTGCATCTGGAGTTCATTTGCAGTGGCTAAAGGCCCTGGCATGCCCATTCTCCCTCTCTCCCCCTTCTCTTTCCCTCTCTATCTCTCTTTCAAAATAAATAATAAAAAAGAAAAATACTGATTATATCAAAGATTGACTAATGTTAAAATTAAACAATTGTCTGCCAAAGATATCCACAGCCTAAGCGTCAAAGTCTATGAACACTAACTTATACAGAAAAAGGATCTCAGCTGGACGTGGTGGTGCACACCTTTAATCCCAGCACTCGGGAGGCAGAGGTAGGAGGATCACCATGAGTTCAAGGCCACCCTGAGACTACATAGTGAATTCCAGGTTAGCCTGGACTTGAGTGAGACTCTCTACCTCAAAAGAAAGAAAGAAAGAAAGAAAGGAAGGAAGAAAGAGAGAGAGAGAGAGAGAGAGAGAGAGAAAGAAAGAAAGAAAGAAAGAAAGAAAGAAAGAAAGAAAGAAAGAGAGAGAGAGAGAAAGAAGGAAAGAAAGAAAGAAAGAAAGAAAGAAAGAAAGAAAGAAAGAAAGAAAGAAAGAAAGAAGGAAGGAAGGAAGGAGAGAAAGAAAAAGGATCTCATTATGTTTGAAGCATGCTGAAGTGGGGAGAGGATCCTGTGTTATTGAGTCATTAAGGATCACAGGCTGCAAAAAAGCTAGGCAAGCAGCTTGAAGGAGAAAGGACTGATGAGGACAGAAGCATGATGGGAATGAGGAAAGGCTCAAAGCCAAAGGCTTACTGAACCAGCCTATAGAAGCCAGAAAAGGTTGGGAGATCAGACTCTACCCTTTAGCCTCCAAGGAAACCAAACCTGCTGGCCTTAACTTCAGTCCAGTAACTCTCCCTTTGGACTCTAGGCCTCCAAAATGACAAGCAAAAAAAAAAAAAAAAATCGATGTTATTTAAAGCCATGAAGTTTGTGACCATTTGTTATAATAATAGGAAATGGCTGGAGAGATGGCGTAGCGGTTAAGCGCTTGCCTGTGAAGCCTAAGGACCCCGGTTCGAGGCTCAGTTCCCCAGGTCCCACGTTAGCCAGATGCACAAGGGGGCGCACGCGTCTGGAGTTCGTTTGCAGAGGCTGGAAGCCCTGGCGCGCCCATTCTCTCTCTCTCCCTCTATCTGTCTTTCTCTCTGTGTCTGTCGCTCTCAAATAAATAAATAAAATTAAAAAAAAATAATAATAATAATAGGAAATGAACACAACCTATATTTGAAAAATAATCACAGATAAATCAACAAAATGACAATATGTTAATAGCCCAGGCTTATTCAAAGAGAGACCACCTGGAGAGATATACAGGCAAAACTAACATGATTTTTCAAAAGAAGCAGTATTGGGCTGGAGAGATGCTTAGCAGTTAAGGCACTTGCCTGTGAAGCCTAAGGACCTAGGTTTGACTTTCCAGAACCCACTTAAGCCAGACGCACATGTGTCATTTGCAGTGGCTAGAGGCACTGATGCTTTCATTTTCTCTGTCTCTCTCATAAATAAATAAATAAAAATAAAAAATGAAGTAATACCAGTAGGCAAAGCAAGAAGTGGGGAAATAATCATCTTTACTGATAAAATCTCCCAAAAGATTGACAAAGGAAAATGAATGCTAACACTCTATAGAGATGAGTATGTCAAGAAATGGATAGCATTGTGCTCTAAAGATGGGAACATTCACACAACATCACTGAAGGACAATTTTTCAAAATGGCTTGAAATTTGTACATGTTCACACTTTAACCCTTATATTCTACTTTTAGAAATTTATCCTAAATTGAAATTCAGAAAACTATGTGAAGATATAATGTTCATTTCAGCATCATCTGTACTTATGAAAAGTCATGAATAACCTAAATATTCATAAGTAGGAGATACACTAAGTAAGTTGTCATACATCCACAGAATAAAATTCATCGCAGTTATTAAAAACATATTCACATACATAATTTTAGTGAAATGGTATCATACCATCTAAACCTACCTATTACAGGTAAAAATCAACATGGCTTTTAATTTTATAAAACTCAAAATGATACTTTGTGTAAAGTTGTATTACCACCACAGTTTTCCCTTTCTCCCTTGCCATGTGACCTTGCACTGTGCTCAAGTGGGAAAAGTTCCTTTCCCATACTCTTCGATCTTGGGTTTAGCCATTTGACTTGTTGGGCCCAGAGAACAAAGACAAAAGAGACAGACTGTCAGTTCCAGACCAAGCCCTCAAGAGGCCTTACGTGGTCTGCTCTGCTCACATACTTGCATTCCTGACACTGCCACAAAAAATTTATGTCCTTGGGAGCTGCTGCTGCTGACCCAACAGGAGCGTAAAGACAAGTGGAATAGAACAAAACTAACCCAAACCTTGAAACAAGCCAATCGGCCCACAATCTAAGAAAAGACACTTCAGCCAAGTCATAGACCCGTGAGAAAGAAAAGCAAGTGTGTGTGTCCTATGCCCCTCGATGTTAGCTGGCTTATAATGAAGCACCACTGTGTCCCAAAGTACACTAGCAAGCAAAATCAGAAGAAGAAATTGCCAGGATGTTGACCTTGGCTATCTCTAGATGGTGGGATTTGGAGTCACTTATTGCTCTTTTGATAATCTTATCTAAGCTCCGTCCAAATGCAACAGCTGAGCCCAGCCTCGCTCCTGCACCCCGGCTCCATGTATCCAATTGCCTACTCAGCATCTTCCTTTCAATGTGTTCTTCTTAACTCATCCATAATCGAGCCCCCAATATTTCCCTCAACGAGCTGCTCTACCTACAGACTTCCCCATCATAGATGAAGGTAAACTTATTCTTCCAATTGCTCAAGCAAGAAAACTTGGCATGATCTTTCTGACTTTTTTTTTGTTGGGGGGAGGTATGTATGGTGTGTATGCCTGTGTGTATGTTTATATGTGTATGTTTATATATGTGTGGATGAGTGTGTGTAGGAGTGTACACGGGTCAATAACGGATATCTTCCTCAACCACTCTCCATGTCATTTTCTAAGACAGGGAGAGCTCACTCATTCAAGTAAACAAGCTAGCTAGCAAGTCCTGGGATTACAAACTCATGCCTCCATACCCAACATGTTTATGTGGGTGCTGGGGATCCGAACTCAGATCTTCATGTCCGTGGGATGTTGCAATTGTCTTCTCATTGCTTGCACAAAGCACTCGACCAAATGCAGCTTGTGAGAGGAAAGGGTTTATTTGGCTTACCGACTTGAGGGGAAGCTCCACGGTGATGGGGGTGGGGGAAGCATGGCATGAGCAGAGGCTGGACATCACCTCCTGGCCAACATCGGGTTATCTACAGCAGCAGGAGAGTGTGCAAAATACTCACAGGGGAAGCTGGCTGTGGCCCCTATAAGCCCACCTACCCCCAAAAGATAAACCTCCTCTAGCAAGACTCCAGTTTACAAATTGCTACCAGCTAGGGCCCTAGTATTCAGAACATATGAGTTTATGGGAGAAATGTGACTCAAACCACCATATGTGGCAAATACTTTATCCACTGAACCAGTTCCCCAGTCCCTCCTTCCTTTTGTAATGCATCCCACATGAAGCCCATCAGAAGTCCCACCCATCTGACTTCAAGGTGATCCAAAATCCTTGAACCCCTCATGCTCCCCACTGCTGCAGACCTGATCCAAGCCACCAGCTTCTCTCTCTTACATTACTGTGTGGACCTCCTTTCTAGTCCCCCTGCTTTTGCCCTTGCCCTCTAGCAAACTGTCCTTTCAGCTGCTGGAAGAAACGTTCTGAAATGTAAAGTCAGGTTCTCTTATATTTCTGTTGGAAACCCTCCGTTTCATGCATGCTCTCGCCTACATTGTCTCCCTGACCTCACTATGATCTGCTGTCTCCCTGGCCTGCGCGCCTTGGACTGAGGGACTTTTTCTTGCACTGGCCAAGGCCTCTGCCTTAACAGCTCCTACCTAACAATATCCCGACGCCTAGCTTTCTTGGGGATTCTGCTCAGTTGCATCTGTCTGAAGAGTTCCATCCCAAACCTCCTTTCCCGATAGACAGTGGGCCCTTCCATACTGCCTTAACTCCCTTTTCTCCTTACTCTATCCATTTTCCCCATAGTGCGTACTATATCCCCATACATTACTTACATGCTTTATATAAATATTATATTACCGTCTGTCTCCCTAATAGACCACAAGCATCCTGAGGACAGCCATTATTGTCTGTCTTGTTCACTACTGAATCTCATGGGCTTAAACCATGTCTGACACAAAGTAAATACTTAAGTTATATATGCGAAATAAAGACATTTATTATTTGTAAATTTCATTTTCACGTAATTATCATAATTCTTTTAGTAGTTAAACATATGTATAACTGGGTATTTTTGTCACCAATTCTTTTCACAGATCGGTCAGTCCAACTGTTCTTGAACAAGAATAGAATGAAATTCGTGAATCTCCTAATTTGTCATTCACCCTCATAGTTGATCTGCAGGACCATGCCCGCTAGCTATCTAGATATCAAAAGCTGTTTAAATGATTTTTTTTCAGCCATTGTTGACTTTTCTTGAGTATTAGCCATAAATAGTCTCTTCAGCCAACTGGAACTATAGGGCAAGGAAGGGGATAGTCTTAGCAGGCTTTCCTAATGCTCTTAAGCAAGGTTCCTCTCTCTCTCTCTCTTTTTCCTTCTCTCCCTCTGAATACTTTGTATGTCTTTGTATGTATCAAAGTCACCAAAAAATAATTATTTACATACCTGGAGCCAACACCACAGCACAAGCCCACTCTGGGTGGGCTCCTACCTCCAGACTCCCTGGCAGCTAGCCTTCGCCTTTTGGTAGACACAGCCTATTTATTCTATTAGCCAAAGTCTAGACAACAGATATGAAGACTTTACTCTTCCACTTGATTGCACCACCACTAGCTCGGGATTCTTAGTCCCTGCAGACCTGCTTGGATTCATCCTGTTTTCACTTACACACTAAGCTCTCTTGAGTAATCACTGGAAGCTAAAACCTTCAGACCCATAGCCTGGGTGGAAGAACCATACCACCGCCATGCTCTTCATCAGCCACCCAGGTAGGCACAGAGTCTAAGTCACACACCGGCTGCCTGCAACTGGAAGGTAGAGCTGTGCAGTGGTCAAGCACCCACATGATGACAAACTGTGTTGGTTTGAACTCTGTCTCTTATGTACGTCTGGGATAAGTCACAGTGTCTCAGCTGAAACCCAGTTCAGTGAGATTCATAACAACAACCATCACGGGATTGTTTTGAGGGTTCAATGAATCATCATGCAAAATAAGTTTCTAATAAATGGCAATTTATGCTGCGAGCTCAGCTACAGAACAAGGGCCCTAGCTGCTCCCCTTTGAAGCAGATTGTCACCTCCACTTACCTTCTATTTAGAAAGCTTGGAAGAACTCCTGATTTGTAATGTTTCCATACCACAGTTCACCAACTCTTTAAAAAACAGAAGTCTGGGGCTGAAGAGATGACTCATGGCTAAGGTACTCGCCTGCAAAGCCTAAGGATCCAGGTTTGATTCCTCAGTACATACATCAAGCCAGATGCACAAGGTGGTGCATGAATCTGGATTTTGTTTGTAGTGGCTAGAGGCCCTGGTGCACCCATTCTCTCTCTCTCTCTCTCTCTCTCTCTCTCTCTCTCTCTCTCTGTCTCCCTCTTTCTCACTCCGACTCTCTCTCAAGAAATAAATAAAATATTCTTTAAAAAAAAAAACAGAAGTCGGGCTGGAGAGATGGCTTAGTGGTTAAGTGCTTGCCTGTGAAGCCTAAGGACCCTGGTTCAAGGCTCGATTCCCCAGGACCCACGTTAGCCAGATGCACAAGGGGGCGCACGTGTCTGGAGTTCCTTTGCAGTGGCTGGAGGTCCTGGTGCGCCCACTCTCCTCTCTCTCTCTCTCTCTCTCTCTCTCTCTCTGCCTCTTTCTCTCTCTGTCAGTCGCTCTCAAATAAATAAACAAAAAGAATTTTAAAAAACCAGAAGTCTATTCACCTATGTTGTAGGAGTGGCTGCATAGATTCACTACCATTCAATGCCCACATCCAGTTGGCAGTAAAGAGCCAGGTAAGCAGGAGCCCAAAGGCATGTTGTCCTGAAGGAAGGCCTGTTCTCTGCTGTGTGCATGAGGGCAAACCTGGCATCTTCAGACAAAGTCTGGCACCAAGTAGAAAGCAGCCATTTCCAAGCCTAAACTTTCATCCCACAGTTTTGCAACTCCAAACATTAGTCACTGTTGTGATTTGATAAAAATCTATCAGACAAAGTGTGCAAATATAATTAAGAATTGAAACAGTTCCCATTTCCATATTAGTCAAAGATATCAATGCCAAGCAACTTCTTGAAATAGCACCTTGTGCCCAAATTTGACCAGGAGCTGGAAACTGATGGAAGCCCCATGACATCTTAACCCCCACCCCACCCCCACCCAGTCTACTTAGATTTCTAACATTTAGCCCAAGTGATCTCATTTGGATGAAAAAAAACTTCCAGTTCTTGAAAACTTATATTATGCTCTAAATGGATTAAAGGCGAATTGGGGAGGAGGTTGCATTTCATCTGGGCCATGAGAGGCCTCCTTGCCCTCTGAGAATTCATCCTGGGAAGAGAAAGTGGATCCTGAGGCTGACGTGGAGGGTACCCTGACAGGGATACCTGCAAGCACAAAGAAGCAATTCTACTTAGAAAGGTCACGCTGCAGTTTGCCCATTAAAAAACCATTTATTGTGATGAAGTCAGGCGTGGAAGATGGCATGTGTTACAAGAAGATTCATAGACACCCGTGTCACTGGAGGGTGGATGCCTTCCATCAACTGAGCCTGGGGTATCAAGGCACCCCATCTGAAGAGACTAGAGGCATTCCTACTGATAGCACTGTGGCTCACAGGAATGAGAAACACCAGTCCAAAACACATATTATTTTCCTAGTTCATTTATAAAATCCCAGCTCTCTGGAGCTTCCTGTGTCCTCTGAACAGTGAGCGATTTGAACCAGAGCAATCGCTCAAGTCTCTGGGCCCCACCCCATCTGGAGAAAGCAGCTTCCTTTCCACAAAGGCTCTTGGTTGTGGGTTTTCTTGCCATTAATCCTGTGAGTCCTGCAAGCATATGTTCTTTACAAATTAGCATTTTATTGATTCTTCCATTGATGCTGCTGGTTTATGCATTGTAATTAAATGTTATTGTTTGCTGTGGTGTCCCAAGGCCATGCATTGGGAATGGCTAAGTTCTCATAATTCAAACCTGGAGCTCACGTTGGGCAGCCTGGACTGTCCTCACCATGTCTATCATTATTTGCCTTGGGTTGATAGAGAAGCTTTGATGTTATCTTTAGCTCAGAGACAAGGAGTCTTCCATCTAGCTCCCACAAAGCCCTTCTCCAAATGTCACCCTCCCCTGCTATAAAACTGAGCTTCTGTTGCGACCTCAGAGCTGTTGCCGTCACTCCATGATGCCACCCTCTCAGAACGCCTCACATGGGGACCGTGGGCCAATTTTACTCCAAGGCATGACACTCTGTCGGGTGACTGTAGCTCCTGTCTGGTCCTCTGTCTGCCCCCATTTTGGCTCATTTTTGTTGCACACACTGCTGGGCACGTTCTGGGCCGCTATGCATTTTAAACTCCTTCTAGATGCCTGTGTTGCCAAGGATGCCGTTTTTTTACTGTCCTCTATAACCGCACATCTGCCTAGTAACAACATCAGAGCTCAATGCATGTCGGTTGAACCTAGCTCAAGGCAGTGAGGGCTCTGCCCCTCTCCCAGGAGCATCCGGGTCTGTACACCATCTGGAACATCAAAGACCACAGCTAGAAGAAGAAACTCTGTTTTGTTTTGTTTTGTTTTAAGCATCACTCTACGCATCAAGTCCAAACACTATTAATATTTTAAATGTATGTTATCTATTATATCTAATGAATTTCTAGAATACTCTGGAGATGGGGGTAGGAAGTGGGAGGATCATTTATAAACTTTTTTTTTGCTTATCACAAGAAAAATATATGTTTTGCATTTTTAAATTTTATTAATTTCCTGGCATAAGAAAATAATGGGCTTCATTATGACATTTTCATACGTTACATATCTTCTCCCCATTGCCTTCCCTGTACCCCTTGTTGCTCTCTCCCTAGGTAGCCCTAGAGAGTCCCACATTTGCTTTCATGTCAGACAGAGAGATGATAGATTGATAGATGGATGGATAGCTTCTGCATATAAAAGAAAACATACTATGGTGGTTTGATTCAGGTGTCCCTCATAAACTTAGGTGTTCTAAATGCTAGCTGATGAAGATTTGGGAATTAACGCCTCCTGGAGGCAGTGTACCATTGGGGGTGGGCTTATGGGTGTTATAGCCAGTTTCCCTATGCCAGTGTTTGGCACACCCTCCTGTTGCTATTCTCTACCTTATATTGGCCAGAGATGATGTCCACCCTCTGCTCATGTCATCGTTTTCCCCTGCCATCATGAAGCTTCCTCTCAAATCTGTAAGCCAAAATAAACACCTTTTTCCCACAAGCTGCTCTTGGTCAGGTGATTTCTACCAGCAATGCGAACCTGACTGCAACAGTAATGTTGATACCAAGAGTGGTGTCATTTGCTGCTAGACACCTGACTGCGTGGCTTTGGCCTTTTGGAGCTGATTTCCAAGAGGAATAGGAAGGATTTGAAACCTTGGCCTAAGAGATGCCTTGCAGTGCTGTAAGTACAGCTTGGTGGACTATTCTGGTCAGAGTTGAAAGACCTGAATGCAGTAAGAACCATGGTCTGTGAGGTTTGGCTTATGAGGGTGAGAAACTACTTTGATTGGACTGGGCTAGAAGCAGTTTGTCTGAGAGGCTTGCTTTTATGTTCGTGTCCTGAGAATTTGTGCAGGATTGCTTTGCATAGAAACAGACTGATGTGAACAGAGGGATATGGCCCAGCAAAAAACAAAATCTGTGGGCCAAAGCTTCTGCCCATTCAGCTGCAATTGTGTGAGAGATTACAACCATTGAGATTGGGCCAGCTGACCTGAATTGGGATGACAGAAAAAATGTCTGTTGAAAGAGCCTGAATACTGAAGGAGTGTCCTGTTCTTCAAAGTCCGTTTTATTCCCCTCTGGATTAACAAATTGGCACCCCACCCGGTATTATGGAGTATAAGAAATGCAGGAAAAAGTGGGTCATTGAATTTGCAACATGGTCTTGTGTTTTGGAAATGGCCATGGGGCAGTGTGAAACAGGTTTGCTGGATGCCTACATGGAGATCCCCTAGGACCATGAGGATGAACCCTGGATTGCAATGGAGACCCAGTGGAGATGCCAGGACCACGAGATGTCTGCTAAGGAAAGCTGCCGGCCCTGATGAAGTTTTCCAGGACTGTGAGTAGCCTAGCTGGAGGGGCAGAATTGGAACTCCAGAGACTTGTTGCTGGTTAGAATTATCAGACTCAGAGATTTGTCACTGACTAGAGTTACTGGACTTGGAGCTACAGAGTTTGATGTTTGCCCTGGTTGTTTTAAATCTTGTGTTGGTTGAATATGTCTTTGCTATGCCCAGTGCCACCTTTTGCAGTGTGAATGTTTATTCTTCTGTGCCATATGGGTTTGGGGGGATTTTTTTGGTATTCTGGCTCAGTTAAAAGATCTTGGACTATGGGAATGTTTAAACATCATTAGGATTGAAAAACTATTGGGGCTTTTAAAGATGGACTGAATGCATTGTATTTTATTTTATATCATGGATGGTTATCAGTTTGTGGAGGCCAGGGGTGGAATGTGGTGGTTTGATTCAGGTGTCCCTCATAAACTTAGGTGTTCTGAATGCGAGGTTCCCAGCTGATGGAGATTTGGGAATTAACACCTCCTGGAGGCAGTGTACTGTTGGGGGTGAGCTTATGGATATTATAGCCAGTGTCTCCTTGCCAGTGTTTGGGACACTCTTTTGTTGCTACGTCCATCTGGTGTTGGCTAGGGGGTGATGTCCACCCTCTACTCATGCCATCGTTTTCCCCTGCCATTATGCAGCTTCCCCTCAAGTCTGTAAGCCAAAATAAACACCTTTTTTCCCCACAAACTGTTCTTGGTCAGGTGATTTCTACCAGCAATGCGAACCTGACTGCAACCCATACCATATTTCTTTTCTTTTCCCCAGTCATTGCCTCCTTTTGCTTCTTCCCCTTTTAGACCCTTTCTTCCCTCCTGCCACACTGCTCCCTTTCCATTTTTATGTTATATATGTATAGATTTTTTAATTTCCAGAAAGAATTAAGTGAAGTCTAGAAATAGAGGAGGAGAGCTCTGGGTATGGTAACACATGCCTGCAATTCCAGCACCCAGGGTTCTGAGACAAGTGTTCAAGGCCAGCCTGTGCTACACACCAAGTTCAAGGCTTGACATGACTGCATAATGAGACCCTGTCTCAAAAAAATCATAATTTATTTTTTTAAAAAATGAACCCAGCATGGGGACATATGCCTTTAATCCCAGCACTCAGGAGGCAGAGGTAGAAGGATCAATGTGAGTTCTAGGCCAGCCTAGAACTAGAGTGAGTTCCAGGTCAGCCTGAGCTAGAGTGAGACCCTACTGTGAGGGGGAAAAGGGACGAGGGTAAAAAGAAACATCTTCCTCACGCAAAAAAAAGAAGAAAAAATAAAAATGGAAGAACCAATGAAATGTATTTGGTATTATTTACTATTTGATTGCTACATTCTAGGCACTGACAAAGTAAATCCTCAACAAATACTTGTTGAATGAAACAATAGACCATTCAGCAAATATTCCTTAAACAAATATCTGCTTAGGAACTTGGGACGAGAGGAAAAATGGCGTGCCTTGTGATTCCTTATCTCCTCAACCCAAACCTACCCTCCTCCGGGAAGCATGGCCTTCCACCAAGACTGGTATTTTTACTTTTCTGAACTTTATTTATTTATTTATTTATTTGCAAGCAGAGAGAGAGAGAGAATGGGCACGACAGGACCTCCAGATGCAAGTGCCACTTTGTGAATCTGGCTTTACTTGGGTACTGGGGCACTGAACCAGGTATTGTTAGGCTTTGCAGGCAAGCGCCTTAGCTGCTGAGCCATCGCTCCAGAACTACTTTTCTGAATTTCTAAAGTTACAAGATTGGGCTTGGTCATATTCCTTTCTATTTAGCAAATATCCATAAAGCACTTGTGTGGGGTTCCCTACTAAGCCTTCCACGCATACCTCACTTAATCCTTCTAACAAGCCCCGGAGGCAGATCTAATTACTATTGTTGTTACCATTTCTGACGACTGTTGATGCACCTCACCCATGAGAGAGCTAAAGGCTAGAGGCGCGGGCTGGGTTACACAGAGGATGCCAAAATTGGAACTGGAAGCCCCAGAACCCAACCGTTTGAACACCAGGCTGCCCGCCTTTGCCACAGACTGATCTTCAGTGCTTCTTGGCATCCAATGATCTCCTGACTATAGCCATGAGCCCATCCAACCATCAAAGTCCTTCACTAAAACATTTATTAAGCATTTCCTCAGGGTCTGGGCGGTTCTCTATTGTAGGGGCTGCAGCAGTGAACCAGTTTTTCAGAATGTTTGCCCCAGGGAGCTTACATTCCAAGGACAGGAAACAGATGATACCCAGGAAAACAAATCAGCAAGTCAACTGAGTAGGTAATGAAAGCATCTTAAGTTAGAAAAAGGAAACTGGGGGCTGGAGAGATGGCTTAGCCGTTAATGCGTTTGCCTGCAAAGCCAAGAATCCCGGTTCGATTCTCCAAGACCCACGTAATCCAGATGCACAAGAGGAGGGGGCATCATGCATCTGGAGTTTGCAGTGTTTGGAGGCCCTGGCCCACCCATTCTCTCCCTCTCTCTCTCCCTCTTTCTCTCTCTCAAATAAATAAATGAATAAAATATATGTTAAAAGGGAAAAAGGGGGGCTGGAGAGACGGCTTAGCGGTTAAGCGCTTGCCTGTGAAGCCTAAGGACCCCGGTTCGAGGCTCAGTTCCCCAGGTCCCACGTTAGCCAGATGCACAAGGGGGCGCACGCGTCTGGAGTTCGTTTGCAGAGGCTGGAAGCCCTGGCGCTCCCATTCTCTCTCTCTCCCTCTATCTGTCTTTCTCTCTGTGTCTGTCGCTCTCAAATAAATAAAAAATAAATAAAATAAAATAAATTTTTTTTTTTAAAAAAAAAGGAAAAAGGGGCTGGAGAGAGGGTTTAATGGTTAAGCGCTTGCCTGTGAAGCCTAAGGACCCCGGTTCGAGGCTCGGTTCCCCAGGTCCCACGTTAGCCAGATGCACAAGGGGGTGCACGCGTCTGGAGTTCGTTTGCAGTGGCTGGAAGCCCTGGCGCGCCCACTCTGTCTCTCTCTCTCTCTCTCTCTCTTTCTCTCTCTCTCTCTCTCTCTTTCTCTCTCTCTCTCTCTCTCTCCCTCTTTCTCTCTCTGTTGCTCTCAATTAAATAAATTTTAAAAAAGAAAAAGAAAAAGGAAACTAGTAACTAGTATAGTGAGTACTTGAGAGGAAATTGTTCTTTTTTTTTTTTTTTGAGAGGAAATTGTTCTAATCAGGGTCATCTGGCGCAAAGGCCCTGAGGTAGAACCGAGTTCAGAAAGTTCCAAAAAGAGACAAGGAGACTAACAACCAAGGGGAAGAGGAAGGGAGCAGAGCTCTGATTTTCTAAGACTCAGAATGTTGTCTTATTCTGCTGCAAGAAGCCACCAGAATTGGCACAGGACTAAGTCCCCAGTGAACACTAACTGATCCCCTCAATTTTTTTTGTACCTGGGTGCCTCTGAGCACCCCAATCTACATGGGGCCACTGAGTAATGTGACTCTGGAGGGTCCAGTATTCCTCCTCAGTCTGCTGCTCACAAGGTGAATGACTAGGGAATTGACTGACCCTAGGCTTCCGTCTTCAGGACTGCAAGGAGTTGGTTAACTGTGACCATTCCATGAGGTAAGCGCTCACGGCCAGCACAGTCCTGGGATGAAGGAGGCAAGCATGCGTGGGTAGTTCTCATGATGTGGTGGGTATTCTTAAGGAATTAAATCTGGAGTGCAAACACTTCCTAGCAGAAAGGTCTGGAATCTCTGGCCTCGGCTATATTGGTCTCTAGGCTGATATACCAACAGATCATCTCAGAGGGGCCTGGAAAGGAAATTAAAAATGACATGATCCAAAGCATCAATGTCCCAAAATAACATGATCTCTGCTGTCTATTTTTTATGCCCCTATGGGAAAGTTATGATCATAATTATTTATTCAAAGCCCCTCTCCTCTCCTCTGTTTCATGTTAGCTTAAGCTCCAAGATGCTGGCAGCATGAATCTCTGATGGAGAATCGATAACTGAAAATGCACCGCACACGACCAGAAACTGAATTCCTGTCCAGACGAGAAAGAGAACATTTAACCCAAAGAATGCCGGACAGGCTTTCTCTCCCCGGATCTGGGCGCTGAGAGGGCCCCACCCAGTCAAGGCAGAGCATCTATCTCCTTGTCTACTGCCCCCCACCATGAAGAACCAAGCCCTAGCGCCATCTCCTGGCCCGATTGGAAATTGAAAGGCAGGCCATGCACACAAGGGGACCCTCCCTTTCCCTGACAGAAATTAAGTTCAAGAGGAAAACCTGGTGATTTTTATCATAGCGTCTGTGTTTTCAACCTCCTGGTTAGTATTTGAAGAGAAAAGAGCAGATGGTAATCGTCTTAGCCACTTCCAGTCTTCACAAGGGATGGGCTCAGCTCTGCCACCCACCGCTTCCTTTGTTTCCCTAAGGGCTTTCTCTCCACAAGCCACCAGTCCCCAGCCCCCAGAGGCAGCCAGCGACAGCCCCACCTCACCCCACATCTTACCTATTGAAATGCTTCCACCCTCACGAGTCTTTGGTTGGTTGTTTGTTTCTTTTTCGAGGTAGGGTCTCCCTCTAGCTCAGGCTAACCTGGATGGAATTCACTCTGTAGTCTCAGGGTGGCCTCGAACTCACAGCTATCCTCCCACCTCTGCCTCCTGAGTGCTGGGATTAAAGACATGCACCACCACGCCCGGCTTCCTCTCATAACTCTTAACACAAAGTAATTATGCCTGGCATCTGCCTTTACAGAGGCGGGCTTCCGGCTTTTACCAAGCTGCAGGCTAACCCCAGCACCCAGAATTCCATGGGAAGGATCACTTTGGGGCCTTACCCTCCCCAGGGAAAGAAAGGATGTCTCCCTTGGCCCTCATGGCCCATTTCACCTTCCAAGGTTTTGGTGGGAGCAGGTGACCTGGATAAGCTTCAAGCCAGGTGACCTGGCATCAGTAGGCACAGAGCCCAAAATAACTAGAAAAACTTAATCGGCACAATTGCTGACCAAAGAGTGAAGCAGCATGCTAAGAATTTTGTTCATTGCCCGGGAATGGCGGGTTACTGCTCACTCGACTCAGTGATATGTGTGTGTGCGCGCGCCTAGGTCACGTCCTGGGCCCTTCCTGCCTGCTAGGTAAAGTGAGAAGGGCTTCCCTAGCAGTTCACTTAATCTCCAGTAATGCCCCATGCAACTGATACATGTGCGTTTCCACTTAGACAGAAAAGAGGCTCAGAGGGCTAGAGAGCTCAGTCAGTAGAGGGTTTGCCTTGAAAGCATGAGGACCTGAGTTCAAGCCCCAGAACCCATGTAAAGGTGCCAAGCCCCCAGTAAGCTAGAAAGGAGATATAAAAGGAATAGAAAGGAAGGGAGTGGGAGACTTAATAGGATGGCATTGTATATATGTAAGTAGAAGAATAGATTAATGGAGGTGAAAAGGCCTAACTAAGTGAGATCTGGGGAAGAGATTGAGTAAAGGAAAGGTGGAGGGAGGGCTAATCACAATCTAAGAGGATATAAATAACTCATATGGAAGCCTACTTTTTTGGACAATGGAACACTCAGGAGCTGTAGATTGTTACTAGAAAATTTTCAGTGCCAGAGATGGGATACCTTCCAGTGAGTTGTTGGCCAGGGAGGTCCCTGATATCCCCCAAACATGACAGGCCATTGCTGAGGCCCTTGGTTTCCCACCAGGAATAGATGGTAAGACCCTATTGCTGAAGACTCCACATACTTGGGCTATAAGGCCGTTGAGAACTCCTGTTGGAACTGAGCTGATAACCTCCTCCATGTAGACCAGCTGACAGAAAGCTGGAAAAAGCCACACTGCATGCAGTTCAATGGGAGAGAGAAATCACCAGTGAAGATACTCAACAGTGGGCACTGCAAGCCTTATATTTGGCCAGTCAGGCCAAATGAGCCAATGGGTTCAATAGTGGCACATCTGTCATAGTGGAAACCAACTGCCCTCTAACTGGACTGGAGGCCCACTCCATGGGAGGGAATACATCCCTGATACTGAAAACCTACAACAGGGGTAGTCATGAGCCCTAGGGGTGTAATGTCTGCTGCTGTCTGACTAAATGTATATACTATGCTCATCAAACTGCCCAGTAAGCACTTCTCTTAATGTTCATATTCATATGTTAATGCTACTCTCACTTTTGATAGAGAACCTTTTTTCAGATGGCAGTGACCTTAGGATGACTCAGAAGGCATCACGGTGCTGAGAAGAAATGACAGAGGAGTGTTCAGCACTGAAATGTCTCTATCACACCTTCCAAGGCTCAGGGTCTAATGTGGAAGAGGTGGCAGAAAGAATGTAAGAGCCAAAGGAAGGGTAGGACTCCTTACAATGTGCTCCTCCAGACACAAAATGGCCTGGATATCCATGACCTCACAGTGCCTGACACTACCTACACATCAAGACCATCATAACAAAAGGAAAAGATGATGACATCAAAATAAAAGAGAGACTGATTGAGAGGGGGAGGGGATATGATAGAGAATGGAGTTTCAAAGGGGAAAGTAGCATTACTGTGGGATAATGTTTACAATCATGGAAGTTGTTAATAAAAAATTAATTAATTTTTAAAAAATGCCAGGCCCTGTGCCCACTTTTAATGCCTGCACTTGGGGCTGGGGGAAGGGCAGATACATCCCTGGGGCTTACTGGCCTGCCAGAATAGTCTACCTGGCAAGCTTCGGGCCAACAACAAAAAAAAAACAAGTGGCTGACTTTCCTGCAGAATGACACCAAGGTGGTCTTCTGCCCTCCACGAGCACGTGCACCTGCTCCAACACCTATGCACAACGATAAGAAATTTTAAGAAAGGAAACGGGCTTAGACTAGCGTTGGCGACTTACCTAAGACTTTACAGCCCTGCTTTGTTGTTCACAGACCTAGCTCTTGGGATTTTTCTCAGGGCTGCAAACATAGCTACTCCTCCCATTGGCAGGATGGATGGAGAGAAATTCTCCACTAAATGCAGGTGTCCCTTGGGGCCCTGAGGATGCACGTGAGCAGTGGGAAGGAATGCTTTAACATCCGACACCCCTGAATCTTGGTCCTTCTTGAACCCACACACTAGTGAGACTCCTTTCTCTTGGCTTTGTCCTCTTTGCTGTTACGGAACACTGGTCCTTGTCCCAGGCCACCACTTCAGGCCCTGTCAGTAATTTTCTCACCCTGTCCACACCCGGTGATGGATTGCTCGTGGTTATTTGCAAAAGCACAAATACAAATGCTATTAACTGGCAATAAAACTAGCCAGCCATTTCTAAAAACCCCAGCGCTGGCGACTGCTCCGTGGTCTTTGGGGACCCTTGACTTGCCAGGACCTGCTAAAGCGAACATTCCTTCTGATACAAAAATGCTAAGAGCAGAAACCTTGTCTTTTCCTCCAAATTTCCAGTTTGATGAAGTCTGATTGGGTCAGGAGAAAAGAAGACCGTAATTTAGGAATCACAGAAAGCTCTGAGGAACTTACCTAAGACTCCCAGAGCCACCTACCCTGGCTCAATATAAAGATTTCATACCTTTTCCAGATAGCACTACTTTTTAGAAGAACATATTAAAAAAAAAAAATTGTTAGCCATCTCTTGAGTTTCTGACCCTGCTGGAAACTGGATAGCAAAGAAAGTCCCCCTCCCTGTACCTTTTGAAGGTCCTCCTAATCCAGTTGTACAGCCATGACCCGCACAGGACGCAGTCTGCGAAATAAAGAGCTCCAGGTCACAGGAGTTATGCATGCTCAGAAAGGGAAGTGAGCGGGACCAGGAAGCATCAGAGCGAAAGCCCACAGCTACGGCAATAACTCCCTCCGACTCCCCTGAACCTCATTTTTTAAAAACAGATCATGCCTTCTCGTTTATTCCCTCTCCCCCTGTTCCCCTTTCCCTGGGGCCCTCCTCAGTGGGGTTACGGGATTTACTGTGGGGTCATGAAGGCCTCAGTCAGTCCCAATGGTATAGCGGAGGGACCATGCCTCGGGGTGTCCCCACCCACTCTGTAGCTCTCGCAGTCTTTCCACCCTCTCTTCCCGAATGATCCCTGAGCCACAACAGGCCTCTTGGCAGTCTGATTCAGTATTGCGTTCTCTTCTGCTTTGATAGGCTGTGCTTGATCACTGTGTCTGCCGCCACCACCCTGGAGCTGGTTGTCAGGTGAGCAGTGAGAGCAGTGCTCATGGGACCACTTCTACTGCAAGTTCTCCTGGGCCCTGGCAGATGTGGAAGAGCTGGCAAGTCTCATGGTGGGCAGTCGGACATCTTCTTGTCTTATTGATGAATATCAACCCTCCTCCATTTTCTCTGCCATCTGTAAAATAAAGCAGATTCTCCAACCAAGAGTGAGAGCAGCTTGGGTTAAAGGGGTTGTGCAGAGTTATTTGAGAGAATTTTGGTGTGCAAGCCCACTCTTCTCCAGAGAGCAATGGGAGATTCTTTCTGAAGTCTGTGAGTTTCCTGGCCATGGAACTCTGACTTGGTTTCCAGTACTGCCGATGAGTTCTCTCCCACTGAGTGGGCCTCCTGTCCAATCAGAGAATAGTTGGTTACCTGCAGAGGATGTGTGCTGCTATTGCACAAGTGTGTCTGGCTGGTTGATTTCATAGTCTGCAGGGTCCGTTTGACCCATGGTAACTGATTTGTAAAATCAGAGTTCAATTGTTCTTTCAACAATTTTTCTCTTTTTATTGTTAATAGTTTACTTGACATACATGTATTGTACATGTAGTGAGTTTCATAGGGACGTTTTCATACAAAGGTATACTATACTTTAAGCATATTCCCCCATGCCCTCTACCCTCCCCTGCATGCACAGACCCCTCCCATCTGTCCCCTGGGTCCCCCTGGACAAGCCTGCTTCTACGTTCATGTCATATATGCACACATGATTTTTATTTACCTACATAAAATCTAGACTCCACAAAGGAGAGAAAATACGTGATATTTGTCTCTCTGAGACTTAATTCACTCTAGTTGCATCCATTTTCCAGCAAACTGCATAACTTCATTCTTCTTTATGGCAGAAAAATTCTACTATGCACGTATGTCATATATCTTCTGTCTCCATTCTTCCATTAATAGACACCTGGGTTAGTTAGAACTTAGCTATTATTTTTTAAGAAATATGTTTATTTATTTATGTATGTATGTGAGAGAGAGAATGGTTATGCCAGGGCCTCCAGCCACTGCAAACAAACTCCAGATACACGTACCACCTTGTGCATCTGGCTTACGTGGATACTGGGAAATTGAACCTGGGTCCTTAGACTTCTCAGGCAAACAATCTTAACCACTAAGCCATCTGTCCAGCCTCTGGAACTTAGCTATTGCTTTAGCAAAAGTTTTGGGTGCTGACCATCGAACAGGACTAGTTCTGGTTTCAATGTCACAGTGTTGCCTTGTCTGACAGAGGTTGCAGCATGATAAGAGAGGAAAGAGGAAGGCAAATGGATAAGGATATGCCATGGTAGGTACAGATAAGGGCTAGTGAGAAAAGTCAGTCATAGTGAGAGGATGGTGAGTAACCTAACAACATGGCTATGTCACAGGGGCGCCGGGGAATCTGACTGTCAGATGATATTAGAGTGGGGCCGTGGAATTGTGAAACAGACCCAATGGAAACCTATGGAAAAGCATTCCTGGCAGGAGGAATGGCAAGACAAAGGGCCTGAGATAAGAGGGACAGCACAGAGGCCAATGTAGCTGATTGGCATGGAAGTGGGGTTGGCGGGGGGAGGCAGATCCTAAAGGTCTGGTACCCACAGTGAGGCATGCAAAGGGGAGGTCTTTGAAGGCTTAGGAGTACCACCAGGGTATGTCAGCTCATCGGAGGAGTGCAGCTAAATGCACGGGCAACAGCACGGATGAGCCCAAATCTGCAATCCTCAGCTATGGCCATGTGGCTCCATTGCAGCTGGGAGGAATTTAATCAGGGACAATGCCAAACTGAGGAAAGGAAAATAATCTAAGAAAAAAGTTCAGAGACTTGGGCTGGAGAGATGGCTTAGCGGTTAAGGCGCTTGCCTGCAAAGCCAAAGGACCCGGGTTGGAGTCCCCAGGACCCACATAAACCAGATGCACAAGGTGTTGCGTGCATCTGGAGTTCAGTTATAGCAGCTGAAGGCCCTGATGCACCCATTCTTTTCTTTTCTTTTCTCTCTCTCTCTCCTCTCTCTCTCTCTCTCTCTCATCTCTCATCTATCTCAAATAAATAAGTTCAGAGACTAAAGAGAGTCTTGGATACTTCATGGAAACTAGATCATGCCTTTGACCCTCCAAGGTAGCCTGCTTCTGACCAGAGACTCCCAACATAGGGCCCTGTTGGGACCAAACAACTGCCAGCCTGCCTTTCAACACTCACCTGTCCTGTGTGTGTTTGCCATGGCTAAATCTCCACCTCAGATGACAGGCGGGCACTAAACGAACCCAAGCTAACTGGATTTTCTAAACGTCTGAGGAGGCACAATAGGGAAGAGAGACCCTAGAATAGGTGGAAGACGTGAGATGGGAAGGCCATTGCAAGCAGGAAGCTTAAGGGAGGATTCTTGTTTTATCCTGCAATTCATGTGAATGCTGCCTTCTCTTCCTGACCTATTAGTAAGAGCATAGAGCAACGCTTTATCTTCTTCAATAAGTAAGTATGACCAAGAAGCTATTCCACAGCCGGGCGCGGTGGCACATGCCTTTCATCCCAGCACTCGGGAGGCAGAGGTAGGAGGATCGCCATGAGTTCGAGGCCACCCTGAGACTCCGTAGTGAATTCCAGGTCAGCCTGTCCTTGTTGCAGCATGCGCCTGTAGCATGATACCCTGTCCACAGAACCCAAAGCTGTACTTGGAAAGTGCTGAGTTCATAACTAAACTCAACCCAGTTAAAGCATATACTGGAAATACCCTAACTGGGAAGGAACAGATGTGGCCTTGGCCTTCTAAAACCAACCTGGTTGACTTCTTTTTTTTAATATTTTATTTTTATTTATTTATTTGAGAGAGAGATACAGAAATAGACAGGTAGAGAGAGAGAGAGAAAATGGGCACGCCAAGGCTTCCAGCCACTGCCAACGAACTCCAGATACTTGCACTCCCTTGTGCATCTGGCTTACATGGGTCCTGGGGAGTCGAACCTAGGTCCTTTGGCTTCGCAGGCAAGGCACCTGAACCACTAAGCCATCTCTCCAGCCCTGGTTGGCTTCTTAAGTAATGCCAGATTCTACAGTTGACAGCACACGAGTTCGGTTACCGGTACATTGGAAAGATCCGCAGGCCCTCCTCTGAACAGCCTGCATAGGAAGGCGGCCCTTGCCCAAGTGTGAGCGACTTCCCTCGGGGCCACCACCGAGGTCACGCTGAGGAAGAGAGCCTCGGCAGAGCAAGGGACACTTCTTTCCCTGGGGTGGGAGGTCCCAGCATCGCTGAGCAGCCTTCGTTCTGACACTGTTTGTTTAATATCTAACCATCTCTTTGTTCATAGCCCAGTGGACTTGATTACTTGTGAGTACACACTTGCCCACACAGATGAGAGAATGTGTTTTATTTCAGGAGAAGAAAGGGGGAAAAAATGGAAAGAAATTAGAAGGATCTATGCAACCAACATGCAGGCATCCGTACCACTGTGATGCTCTATGATCAACACTGGAAGGACTCGCCCCAACCACTGTCTTTTCTTTTCCAAGTCATGATCCGCATACTCAAAGTCAGCCTGGCTGCTGGGAAGAGAGGATGCCCTATTGAGAGGCTTGCGCTGGGAACTGAGCAGGCCTCTGCTGCCCCACAGTGGACGTTCCTGAAACAGCAGCCACGGGAAGCTCCACTGGCTCAGGGAGGAAATGACCAGCGCAATAGACAGCAATTGCAGGAGGCTCTGTAAACACAGCTGCACTGTGCAAATACAACGCGCGCTGCAGACATCATCAGGATATAAATAGAATCTAATCTTGTCATTTTATCTTCTTTTCTAAATATCTAACCTTTACAGTATTGATAGATCACTTTTGGAAATAAATTCAGGTCTACGTACGGTTTCTGGTTTGTTTCTCTTATGCTGTTGTCTGTTTTTTTGTTTTTTTGTTTTTTTTTGTGCTCTACCATCAAGGCGCATCCACAGGCCTAGATGTTTGAGGGTTTTGTTTTGTTTTGTTTTTGTTTTTGTGAGGTAGAGTCTCACTCTAGCCCAGGCTGACCTTTAATTCACTCTGTATTCTCAGGGTGGCCTTGAACTCATAGTGATCCTCTTACCTCTGTCTTCACAGATTAAAGGCATGCGCCACCACGCCTGGCTGCTCTTTGTATATTTTTATGAGAGAGCAAGAGCAAGAGAGAGGGAGGAAATTGGCACACCGTGGCCTCTAGCCACTGCAATTGAACTCCAGATGTGTGCGCCACCTTGTGTGCATGCGCCACCTTGTGGCGCTTACGTCACCTTGAGCGTCTGGCTCACGTGGGATCTGGAGAGTTGAACATGGGCCCTTAGGCTTTGCAGGCAAATGCCTTAACGACTAAGCCATCTCTCCAGCCCCAGATATTTGTTTTTACACTAAAAAATAATCTGCTAAGTACCAAGAAATTATTGTTGGTATTTCAATTTGTGATAGCTTCTTTTCTTGAAGAGACTCTCCTTTTGATTAAGCCAAACACTGACTTTAGTTAGAATCCTTCTACCCAAAACATTTGTTTGTTGGTTTGTGTAGTAGACAGCCTCAGGCCACTGAGATGAACTTCCGAACCAGCCACAGTTATGGAGGAAGGGACTTATTGAAGATGAAGGGGAAGTTCCATGATGGCTGAAGAAGCTGGCCCGCTTTCACATGTCCAAGCAGAGAGAGAGAAAAAGCCACAAGCCAAAATCCAAGAGCCACACCACACAGCACACTTCAGGAACTACAGGCAGAACGCGCGCACTTTGCATGTATTTAGACTGGAATTCTAAATCCACCACCATGCCCCAGGGCTGAACCCCAGGATCCACCCAATGACATCCCCTTCAGACAGGGAGCTGGAAATCTAAGAGGCTTTCATAAACTCCTGAATCTATTGGGGGGCATCTATTCAAACTACCACAGTTTGCTTGCTTGCTTAGGGTAGGGTCTCACTCTAGCCCAGACTGATCTGGAACTCACTCTGTAGCCCAGGTTGGCCTCAGACTCACGGAGATCCTCCTGGGAGAATAGACATGAGCTACACCCCAGCTCTGATAGTTATTATTGCTTAAATGAAAGCCTTTAAGACACAAATACACTTTTTAAAATATTTTTATTTATTTATTTTGCAAGCAAAGGGATAGAAGAGAGACAGAATGGGCATGCCAGGGCCTCCAGCCACCACAAATGAACTCCAGATGTGTGTGTCCCTTTGTGCATCTGGTTTTATGTAGGTACTGGGAACCTGAGCCTGGGTCATTGGCTTTGCAGGTAAAGTCCTTAACAGCTGAGCCATTTCTCCGGCCCCACAAATGTGTTTTTAAACCTAGGTACTAAACCAGTATTCTAATGGTAGACTTCACAAGATGATAAAGGTAGATTTTAGAGTGGGTTAGTTGGATAGCTCTCTAGGGTAGTAAAACATTAAGAAAATGTAATGAAATGGGAAAATCTGAATTTATGAAGTTTTTTTAATTATTTTTTTTTAACAAGTTCCATGATTGTAAACAATATCCCATGGTAATTCCCTCCCTCCCCCCCCAGACTTTCCCCTTTGAAACTCCATTCTCCATCATATCCCCTCCCCTTCTCAATCAGTCTCTCTTTTATTTTGATGTCATCATCTTTTCCTCCTATTATGATGGTCTTAATGTGTAGGTAGTGTCAGGCACTGTGAGGTCATGGATATCCAGGCCATTTTGTGTCTGGAGGAGCACGTTATAAGGAGTCCTACCCTTCCTTTGGCTCTTACATTCTGTCCTCCACCTCTTCCACAATGGACCCTGAGCCTTGGAAAGTGTGATAGAGATATTTCACTGCTGAGCACTCCTGTCACTTCTTCTTAGCACCATGGTACCTTCTGAGTCATCCCAAGGTCACTGCCATCTGAAAAGAGAAGGTTCTCTACCTTTGAAGCTTTTTTTAAAGATTTATTATTTATTTATTTATTTGACGGGGGGGAGAGAATGGGCACACCAGGGCCTGTAGCCACTGCAAATGAACTCCAGACACATGCCCACCATATGCATAGGACCTGGAGAATCGAAACTGGGTCCTTAGGCTTCACAAGCATACGCCTTAACCGTTAAGCCATCCCTCCACCTTCATGAAGTTTTTGTTTCAGATAAGATACTATATGTAGCTAGGTGTGTGGCACACGCCTTTAATCCCAGCATTTTGGAGGCAGAGGCAGAAGGATTACCATGAGTTTGAGACCAGCCTGGAGCTAGAATGAGTTCCAGGTCAGCCTGAGCTAGAGTGAGACCCTGGCTTAGTATTTAAGGCACTTGCCTGTGAAGCCTAAGGACCCAGGTTTGATTCCCCAGAACCCATGTAAGTCAGAGGCACATGGTGGCATCTGGAGTTTGTTTGCAATGGCTAGAGGACCTAGCATGTCCATTCCCTTTCTCTTTCTTTCTCTCATAAATAAATAAAAATAAAATATTAAAACAACAAAAGCATCAGTCTGCAATGATAAACTTCACTGTGAGTCTCAGTGGGGAGCACCCCCCTTTAAACCATAGCACTGTACAATTTGCAAGTCTGGGGCCAGATCTAAACAAGGGGTTGCAGAGTTTTTCTCTACAGACTGCTCAGTCTTTCCTTTAGATAAACTCAAACATTTCAAGAATACTGCTTCAAGGGGGTCAGGGGAGAACTTGCCACTGCATCTTCCTTAGGTTTAAAAAAAAAGGCATTGGATAGAAATTCATCTAATTCCTAATCTCTCAATCTGACTTCAGTGATTAGTCAAAGAAACAGAACTGGGAAGAATTGTTAAAATAAAAATAAAATCTCTAAGAGCAGCAAGAGAATGGGGCAACATGAGATTGCTATAGCTTTTTTGAGAAAAAAAAAACTTATGTGCATTTAAGCAAATGGGAAAATTCCTATTTTGTGCTCTCATTGTAATTCAATAGAGATGCAATATAAGCCATCTTACAGACCCTTGTCACTCCCAAACATAGCCGATTTACTAGGAACAAGAACTTGGCAAACACTAATAGAGAATATTTTAATTTAGTTCACTCTCATAAAGTACATAAATGTGTCCGGGTCTTAGAAGCTCCCTGGAGGGCATGTCTCTTCGGAAGTAAAAAGGAAATGTGATTTGGGAGAAACGTGGTTTAGCTGATTATTTCTCAACATGAAGAAACTAAAGCTTGCCCTAAAATAAATTCTGCAGTCTAGCCTGCAGTCTAGAGAGAAACGAGGCTGTAATCTACTTGTTCCTGTAGCTTTCACAATAGAACCACTCACAGTGGTGATGAGAATCATCCCAAATTATAAGGCATAAAAACTGGCATTGCCTCACATGTTATTAGTCTATTTGCAGATGGCACTGCAATTTACAACCCCAGCCTATCACAAGAAATTGCTTATTCTGCAAATACACTGCTTATGAGGAAAAATGGGGCTCTTAGACATCAGAGCAGTGATTAAGTGCTCTGTTTAAGCTTTGCAAATTTTATGTTAAAGCAGTTCTATCTTCTTCCATCCACTGCAAATCTTTTCAGGCCAAATGTAGATAGAAACTAATGTCTTCATTATTCTGTAATTCAATCACAATTAAACATATTTATTTTGGGAGCAGGAATTTAAAAGGGCATAATATGCTATAAGATTCACAAAATATAATCAGTAAAACTTTACTTAATTAAGATCCCTCTAAGATGAAATAAAAATATTGATTATGGGGCTGCCAAATCCAAAAGTAGCCAATCTTACTGAGAACATGACGGTAGTGGCAAACATTCCAGTTCATTCTAGACTGAGGCTTCTGATTCTTAGGAGATTCCCTGGGCAGCCTACACTTAGGAGCTGCCTCAAGTCTACAAGTTTAATGAGAAATACAAAGCCAACTCCTTCAAATCCTCTTTTTTTTTTTTAATTTGGTTTTGTTTTGTTTTCAGAGGTAGGGTCTCAATCTAGCCCAGACTAACCTGGAATTCATTATGTAGTTTCAGAGTGGCCTTGAACCCACAGCAATTCTCCTATCTCTGCCTCCTGAGTGCTAGGATTAAAGGTGTGTATCACCACAGCCGGCCCTCCAACTCCTCATTTTTATATCAAATATATTTATTTAGTTAGTTAGTTATTGACAACTTCCATAATTAGACAATAAGACAATAAACTATGGTAGTTTCCTCCCCCCAATTCACCCTTTGCAATTCTACTCCATCATATCCCCTCCCCCTCTCAATCAGTCTCTTATTTTGATGTCATGATCTCTTCCTCCTATTATGATGGTCTTGTGTAGGTAGTGTCAGGCACTATGAGGTCATGGATATCATGGCCATTTTGTGTCTGGAAGAGCACATTGTAAGGAGTCCTACCCTTCCTTTGGCTACTACATTCTTTCTGCCACCTCTTCCACAATGGAAGAGCCTTGGAAGGTGTGATAGAAATGTTTCAGTGCTTTCAGTGCTGAGCACTCCTCTGTCACTTCAGCACCATGATGCCTTCTGAGTCATCCCACACACATGGAAACACAAACCATCCTCATAAAACTGCCATTTTCAATCCAACAAGCATCTACTGAGGACCTGCGGGTTGCCTGATGCTCGATGTAATAAGAAATACATCTGGAGCTGGGGAGATGGCTTAGTGGTTAAGTCGCTTGCCTGTGAAGCCAAAGGACCTCGGTTTGATTCCCCAGGACCCACGTAAGCCAGATGCACAAGGTGGCGCAAGCATCTGGAGTTTGTTTGCAGTGGCTGGCACCCGTTCTCTCTCTCTTTCTCTGCTTCTTTCCCTCTCTCAAATAAATAAATAAATAAAAATAAAAAATATATTTTAAAAAAGAAATACATCTGGGGCTGGAGAGATGGCTTAGCGGTTAAGCACTTGCCTGTGAAGCCTAAGGACCCCGGTTCGAGGCTCGGTTCCCCAGGTCCCACGTTAGCCAGATGCACAAGGGGGCGCACGTGTCTGGAGTTCATTTGCAGTGGCTGGAAGCCCTGGCGCACCCATTCTCTCTCTCTCCTCTATCTGTCTTTCTCTCTGTGACTGTCGCTCTCAAATAAATAAATAAAAAATTTAAAAAAAAAAGAAATATATCTGAATACATTTCCCCACAAGTTCATAATCTCTCCTGGGAAGCCTTACCAGTTATATTCATCCATCCTAACTGATTCACCTATGTGTGTGTGTGCGTGTGTGTGTTCAAGTGTATGTGGGTGCACGTGTGCGTACATATACATGAAGGCCAGAGGACAACCTCAGGTGTCTTTTCTTGGGCACCATCCACCTTTTCTGAGACAGGCTCTTCATAGGTCAGGAGTTCACCCATCTAGACTAGACAGGCTGGCCAGCAAGCCCTGGGGATGTGACTGTCTCTGCCATGCACCACTATGGCTGGCTTGTTTTCTGTAGGTTCTGAGAATAGAACCCAGGTCCTCATGCTTGTAAAATGAGTACTTTACAAAATGAGCTATCTTCCCAACCCTGACTGATTCATTTTTTAAGTTTATTTTATCTTTATTAAATAATATATGCTCATCTCAAGAAATCTGGAAAATATAGAGAAACAAAATACAGGGAGAAAGCCATTCATAGTCCCACCAGGTAGAAATAACTGATAAAATCAATATGGGCTCCTCAAGATATTTTACTGAAGGCTGAGAATGGTGGCATATGCCTTTAATCCCAGCACTCAAGGCAAAGGTAGAATTGCTGAGTTTGAGGCCAGCCTAAGACCATAGTGAATTCTAGGTCAGCCTGAGCTAGAATGAGACCCTACCTCAAAAGAAAAATGTTTTTCTGAGAATTTTTATATAAGTTCAATAATGTAATGTGCTCAAGGCCATAAAGACAACATTCTAAAGTAGTATACAATACCACAAACCAGCTAGACCTACCAGAATAGTTTACTTAATAATAACAAATGTGGAATCTTCTTAAATGCACACAAAACATTCTCTGGGAAAGAAAACCTATTAAGCCATGAAATAAGCATCAATAACAATAAAGACTGAATATAAACAGAGTATATTCTCTAACCACAATGGAATAAAATTAGAAATTAGTGACAGAAAGAAATTTGTGAATTTATAACTATAGAAATTAAGCACTCTGTAGTAGTCAATGAGTCAAGGGGAAAAAATACCACAAAGGAAATGACTGCTTTAAGCCAGACACACAAGGGGCACATGCATCTGGAGTTTGTTTGCAGTGGCTACAGGCCCTGGCACACCCATTATCTTTCTGTCTATCTCTCTTTTCTCTATCTCTCTATATATCTCTGTCTCTCTGCTTGGAAATATTTTGTTTGTTTGTTTGTTTGTTTTTGTTTTTGTTTTTCAAGGCAAGGTCTCACTCTAGTCCAGGCTGTCCTGGAATTAACTATGTAATCTCAGGGTGGCCTCGAACTCATGGTGATCCTCCTACCGCTGCCTCCAGAGTGCTGGGATTAAAGGCCTGCGCCATCACGCCCGGCTGGAAATACTTTTTTTAAGTTGGAAGAAAAAACTGACTTTAGGTACTCATCCAAGTTAGCTATGCTCTTCTATCTGCCAATCGTTTTGTTAATCTGTCAGTCTTTTCACTACTGGAAAACTGAGTCTTGAGATCCAGGTTTACTCATTGGTGTTTAATTGTCTATTATAAGATTATTATGTCCAAAGATACCAGAACCATAAGACGGTTCCTATCTTGCTCATGGTGGTTCTGCTGGGTGGTCATCCCTGAAGTTATAGTCTAAGTCATATAAAAATTATCTATTCACTGTAACTTATTCTTGGAGGAGCTATGGAAACTCCCCACATCCTAAAAGAACTTGCTACGTACAAATGTTGTTATAGTTTGCCCAAAGTTTGCCTCATATATTCTAACAGTCATAGTCCTGCATTATTTTGTTATAAAAATTGTTCAATGGTTAGAGGTGCTCGCTTACAAAATTACTTTATGTCTGTCAAAAATGTCTCTAATGTATGTTAAAATCTGAGTTGGTTAGTTCAACAGTGACCAGGTTTTGCTTTATTCCTAAGCTGTGTGTAGTCAAACAATCTCAGTCAAGGTTTTTCTTAGATAATTGCCTGATTCTTGGTGTCTCAAGTCCATTGCTTGTTGATAAAATATTGTTTCCAGGGCTAACATGTTCTGCATGTGCTTATCAATGATCAATGCTTAAAAATATGTTCCAGATATGGTTTATACTGTCACCTGACAACTAAACTTAAATGTTGATCAGAATAATTTTAAGCTTTTGTGTGTCATTCTTTAACTAGGTCTGTTTTGCTAAACAGAGGTGTGTAGTCTCCCTGAGTGATTAATAATCATGTATAGAAGTCAAGCTCTGTTGGAAACATCAGAGTTAAAAGGATGACCAATAGTTTGAACCCTGCTCCCAGGTCAAAAGGCCACAGGAGACAACGGGACACTTCTAGCCTCTGGTAAGTTACCTGTCTTCTTGGTCAAAGAGGACATGGAGGGCTGGAGAGTCGGCTTAGCGGTTAAGCGCTTCCCTGTGAAGCCTAAGGACCCCGGTTCAAGGCTCACCTCCCCAGGACCCACGTTAGCCAGATGCACAAGGGGGCACATGCATCTGGAGTTCGTTTGCAGCAGCTGGAGGCCCTGGCATACCCATTCTCTCCCCCCCTCCTTCTCTCCCCTCCCCTCCCCTCTCTCCCCCCCTCTTCCTCTCTCTGTCTGTCTCTCTCAAATAAAATTAAAAAAAAAAAAAAAAAAAGAGGACATGGAGACCCAGAGACCAAGAAATGGGCTCCAAGTCAGTGTATCCACAGGAGAGTCACGATGCTTCCAAAGGAAGCCACACGGTCAGCTTGGCCTTGACTTATCCTAGCTGATGACACAATGCTGTGAGTCATACAGCTCTTCACAGGTCACTAAAATTCTCTCCTACAGAGCCATAACTGACCTCTAAAATACAATATATTGTTAATAACTTTGGCTGCCTATATGGTCTTAAACACTCAGTAGGAGAATATAACCACAAAATGTTACAATATAAATGTAAATTCAGACTAATAGTCTCCCTTGTCTGATGTTGGCTTATAATACTCAGCTCCTATGTTAACTTACGCCTTCTTCTGCTTACGTCTGGCCCTGATTAGCCAGCCACTGCTTGCCTTCAAATAAAAGATCCAAAAAATAAAAATAAAAAATAAAAGATCCAGAAATAATTTTAAAAAGGAAGAAAGAGAATGCCTGCAGGTAAAATCTACCCAGGAAAGGCACAATGAGTAAGAATACAAATTCTTTAAAAGGAGATGGCTTTAAAAAAAAATAATTCTAAAAAAGTAACCTGCTCTTCAAAGTCAAGATTGATTTCCCCCCAGGATATGGCTCCCATGGAGAGTTGATCATTCAGGATGAGATGTTTGACCAGGCTGTAATCGGCTCAGCTGGAGGGGTAAAATAGAAAATCCAAAGGTTGTCATCATCAGTGGTTATGTCTACCTGGTATTTACCAATTTGTCTTGGTCCAGTCTCTCCTTGTTATGCCTTATTACAATGGAAAAGCTTACTCTGTGCCATCATGTATTAAAAATGTGTCACTTATTTTGATTTCACAGGACTTACAGTTATCAAATAGTCCTAATTCTCAGATGAGACTTGAGGCTTTAGAACTATCTTTAAGTTGGTAAAGTAATATCAAAATAAATAACTTGGCAAAGGTGAAGGCGGAGGGGGGGAATCTATAAATCTGTAGTCTAAATACCCCTAGGAAACTGGACACATACCCACCAGCCTGGGGATATGGTCTAAGTAAAAGATTGGAAGAAGGAGCCATTCCAGGCAGTTTGGACCGGCCTCCATCATGTGATACATCACTCCACCTGCTATTAAAGTTATAGGCGTCACCCTGTGGATTCATCACACTCGGGTAAGGAGGGTCCACGCAGCTGAAGGAAACACATCTTGGATGGCACAATGGCGTCCAGACCAGCCACTCTGAATCACCCCACAGAGGCTCCAGAGCTCTGAAGCTCATGTTGACCACACCTGGAAGCTGGTCAGTCGACACACAGCTGAAGCTTGAGGATCTACAGGCCCACACCAGTCACACAACTGGGACCCGATTGGCCAGAAGTTTGAGGAAGTCTGCAAGGGACACCTCTGGACCATGATCACAGTGCCACTTCATTCAGTTGGGCCTGGCAGTGGTACCATTGCTAGTATTCTCAGTGGGGTTGGGGGTAATGGCCCCATGGGGTTAGAACCTGGGAGAAAGAATAGCTATAGCCTTATTCTACCTAATGACAGAAAACACGTTTGGAGGGCTTGTTTCTTGTAGCAATCTGTGCCATATCAAGCCATACAGTACTGGGAAGAACCCATGAACAGGAACTAAACTTGGAGACATAGGAGTCTCTACACGCTTTCGTAATACCTTGTTGCTAAATTCGTGGACGACGTACACCAAATAGCCGAGTCATTAGCAAACCTACAAAAACAGCTAAACTCCCTGACCAAAGTGGCTATACAAAAACCGGAGAGGCCTAAATATGCTTACAGCCAATAAAGGAGGAATATGCATACTTTTTAATGAGGTGTGCTATTTATATCCAAATAAATCTGGAGTTGTTATGGATGGAGTCCAAAAGTTAAAAGAAAGCATGACTGAAAGGAAAAGAAAAAAAAAACTAACAAACTCTTGAAAGTTGTGAGGCAGTTAGTGGTCATGGGCTAAATGGTTCATGCCCCTGATTGGGCCGCTGACAATGATCCCCTTCGGGTTATTGTTTGAGCCTTGCATCCTAAACCTCCTAAGTAGATTTGTCACCACTAGATTGGAAGCAGTCAAGTGACAAATGCTCCCAGCCTTAAGGGTTAATTATTGTCCTGAGAAACAAGAAAACTCAGGTTTATAAAGGTTGAGGTCTTTCATGTAAATTAGACAAGACTTCAAAAGGGGGAAAACTAGTGAGGGAATATCCTAACACTAGTGTTCCTAGCTTACATTAGTCTGGATGGAGTGTAATCCATGTATCTATAAGAAATATATGAGCCAGGCATGGTGGCGCACGCCTTTGGTCCCAGCACTCGGGAGGCAGGGGTAGGAGGATCGCCGTGAGTTTGAGGCCACCCTAAGACTACATAGTGAATTCCAGGTCAGCCTGGGCCAGAGTGAGACCCTACCTCGAAAAAAAAAAAAAAAAAGAAAGAAAAGAAATATATGAATACATCTAAGACTTTCAGTAAGGCAATAAACATTGCTCTTCCCTCTTCTGGAATTGTAGCCAGGAAAGTTCCTTTAAGCAATTTACAATTAAAGTCAAACAGACAGGAAGTGACTCTGTGCTGGACCCCTCTCAGAAAGGATATCAGCAACCTTATCTTGGGAGACAACAATCTGTGGTTAATCTTATTTGACAGAAAGGAATGTCTTTACCCTATACTCATAGGCCAAAAATCTCTGTGGGAAAATTCAAACAAAGGATTGGGAAAGATAGAAAACCCCAGCACAATCCGTGTTCGGGGGCCTCTATCTATTTTGGCATTAGCTAGCAGAGGTCTGTGCATGAAGCTTCAATACGTCCTCCAAAAAGAGTCCACCTCCCAAATTGCCACCAGCTGGAGACCAGTCATTCAGAACACATGAGCTTATAGGAGACATCCGATTCAAACCATCACATTCCACCCCAGCCCTCATAGACTCAACCATCTCAAGATGTAAGACTGTATTCATTCCAGCTTTAAAAATCCATACTTTTTTTAAAAAATGTTTTATTTATTTATTTAAGAGAGATAGAGGAAGAGACAGATAGAGAGAATGTGCATGCCAGGGCCTCCAGCCACTGCAAATGAACTCCAGATGCATGTGCCACTTTTGTGCATCTGGTTTATGGGATATTGGGGAATCAAACCTGGGTGCTTAGGCTTCACAGGCAAGCACTTTAACTGCTGAGCCATCTCTCCAGCCCCCATACAGTTTTTTAAATAAATTCCAACACTGTTAAAAAGTCCAAAGTTTAAGGTTTCATCTGAGACTCAAGACAGTTTCTTAACTGTATAAACCTCCTCCAAAAGCAATCTAACAATCATAGGTCCACACAAAACTTTTCCACAAATATCCATAATAACCAACTTTATTTATTTATTTATTTATTTATTTATTTATTTATTTATTTATTTAATGAGTGAGAGAGAATGGTGTGCCAGGGCCTCTAGCCACTGTAAACGAACTCCAGATGCATGTGCCACCTTGTACATCTGGCTTTACATGGATCCTAGGGAAATGAACCTGGGTCCTTTGCTTTGCAGACAAATGCCTTAACTGCTAAGCCATCTCTCCAGCCCTTGATCACTGTCTTTATGTTCTTCATTGAATTTGAGACTCAAAAATCAATACATGCTTTTACATCTTTTTATTAAAAAAAAAAAATAGAATCTGGGCTAGAGAAATGGCTTAGCAGTTAAGTGCTTGCCTGTGAAGCCTAAGGACCCCAGTTGGAGGCTCGATTCCCCAAGACCCACGTTAGCCAGATGCACAAGGGGGCGCACGCGTCTGGAGTTCATTTGCAGTAGCTAGAAGCTCTGGTGCGCCCATTCTCTCTCTCTGCCTCTTTCTCTGTCTGTTGCTCTCAAACAAATAAATAAAAATAAACAAACAAACAAAAAAAAAAACCCAAAGAGAGTAAAAAAAAAGTTAAAAAAAATAGAAGCTGGGCATGGTTACACAAACCTTTAGTCACAACGCTTGGGAGGCTGAGTTAGGAGTATCTGCCTTGACAATAAATAAATAAAATGATCAGAGTCAGATGATGTAATCCCATGCCTGCAATCCCAGCACTCAAAGGCTTGAGATAGGAGGATTGCTGTGAGTCCAAAGACAGCCTGGGGGCAGGGGGCTGGAGAGATGGCTTAACAGTTAAGGTGCTTGCCTGTAAAGCCATAGGAGCCAGGTTTGATTCCCCAGGACCCACATAAGCCAGATGCACAAGGTGGCGCATACGTCTGGTGGTCGTTTGCAGCAGCTGTAGGCCCTAAAATGCCCATTCTCCGTCTGTCCCCCCTCAAATAAATAAATAAAAATAAAATATTTTTTTGTTTAAAAAATACAGCTTGGACTATTGAGTGAGTTCTAACCTGGGCTAGAGTGAGACCCTGCTACAAACAAACAACCAAAATATAAATATCAAAGAAACACCCACACTGCTCCTTTCTCCATACCCTTCACTACGATACCACCCTTCCTGAAAACAGTAAACATGAATCTGGTGTCCACGTTTTTATATTCAAATTAGAGCACACAAATGAAAATATTCTCATCAAAAAAAAAAAAGCATTTTCTCTGATTTTACACAAAGATGAACATTTGATTATGAAATTTTTCTTTAATTTGCTTTGCTGGGGCTTTTGCCACAGGTCAGCGCATGTACGTCTAACTCTTGCCTCCATTATAGCAATGTGATCTTCCAGAAATATGGGCACACCACAGTTTGCCTACTAGTAGCAGTGAAGTTGTTTTATCTTTATTTGATTTTTATCACTCGATATATGTATGAATGTATGTGTGCGTATATGTGACAATCCTAGTAATTTCAAGAGGATATTACTCTTCAAAAAGAACCTCAAGGACAAAGAAAATCATTACCTTGGCCATAAAGATGACCGTACTGCATTAGGCATTTTGCTTGGTGAAAACAGGAAAACAGATTTGTTTCTTAGCTCTGAGTCATCATCGCTTGTGGGTAGGTCAGTCTTTTGTTTTCAAATCCGTACACGAAACACAAATTTCCAGTGCTCACCAGCAAAGCCTCGGACTCCATCTGTCCCAGGAGGCACTGGACACATCAGCCACATTTTCCTGGCAGGAAGTGAGCCACTGAGGAGAAGGCAGCTGAGCTCTGCCAGGTCAAGCTTCACCCTTTCATTGCCGAAGTTCTCTGAGAAGGTTCAGGCACGTGTGAGGTTAGGCTGAGGTTAGAATCACAGCCCTTTCAGACCACAGGCCCCTTATATGCTGTCTGAGGCCTGCAGCCACTTTTCAAGAAGGGACTGTAGATAGATACACTCCAGCAACCATATCTTATCTGAGAATAACTGTCCATTCCCTCCTATCTTAAGGACAGCTGAGTTTACTCATATCCTAAGGACAGCTTAGTTTACCTCTCTCCCACCAGCTCCTATAGGTGCTGCAGTTTTAAATGACATATATGCTTATTCTAGCATATAGCATATATGTTCTGAAAATAATCGACTTCGGTTTCTTTGCTGGTTTAACTAGAGAACGCAAGAAATCCCCCACACTTGAGCTGGGCATGGGGGCCATGCCTTTAATCCCAGCCCTTGAGGAGTCAGAGGTAGGATGATCTCTGTAAGTGTGAGGCCAGCCTGGACTACAGAGAGGCTCTACCTCAAAGAAACCAAACAAAAAGAAAAACTGAAAATGCACTCTGTCATTATCATGGCCAACAGCTAAACTGGCCAATCTAATATGCTCTCATCCTAAGTGATTAGACAAAGAAGTCCACATGAAATATCCCTTGATCAATATGACCATTACTTCAGTAGTGATGGGCCTTGAAGGCTCCAAGCAGGGAGGCTATATAGCAATTTAGCCCAAGGTGATAATTTAGAGATTTGGTTAGTATTTTGTTTTGCGACCCAGTGTCATCAGAAGTTAACTCTGGGCTGGAGAGATGGCTTAGTGGTTAAGCGCTTGCCTGTGAAGCCTAAGGACCCTGGTTCAAGGCTCGATTCCCCAGGACCCACATTAGCCAGATGCACAAGGGGATGTACCTCTGGAGTTCATTTGCAATGGCTGGAGGCCCTGGCACACCCATTCTCTCCCCTCACCCCACCCCGCCTTTCTCTCTGTGTTTTTTGCTCTCAGGTAAATAAATAAACAAAAAAAAAAATTTAAGAAGTTAATTTTGCTACCTCAACATTTCAGAATGCTTGATGTATACCAGTAAAATTATTATTAATTTCATTAGTAGTAGTACCAGTACCAGTGTGAGCAGTAATAGTAGTAGTGGATTTTAGGGTTCCCTACTCACTTTTCAGAGCTCCCCTCTTTGGCTCATGGGGAAGAGCACAGTAATGTTTGCACTGTTGGGAACTTGAGCCGTCTTGTGAAGGGAAAAAAAAAAGACGCTGCAGTTACCTCTCATTGCTGGAACAGAACTCCCAAGCAAAGGCTGAATGTGGAGGGAAGGGTTGATTTGGGCTTGCAGTTTCAAGGAGGACGGTTCATCATGGCATGGCAGAGCAGAAGCTGGGCGTCACGTCTTGCCACAACAGCTGGGAGGTGGCAGCAAGAGCGAGCGAGCTCACATATCTGGCTGGCAGTAGTCTGAGCAGCGTCTTAATCAACCTCAGGGTCCACCCCCAGTGACACACCGTCCAGCAAGGCTCCGCCTCCCAGAGGCTCTACCCACTGGGGTTGGAGTATGAGGCTGAGTCACAAACACGCAAGGCCATGGGGGACACAGTACATTCAAACCACCACAGAGGATTTAACTCATTTCCGCTATTTGTGCCAATTTCCCACTCAACCCCTAATCTGCCTTTCTCTGAGAGTCTCCTGGCAACTGGAGCCACAGTCGAATCTATGGAGAGAATATAAGGGAACTAAGAATCCATTCTTTCGGGTTTTGTTTTGTTTTGCTGAGCCATTTATTTATGTATTTATTTATGGTGAGGGCCTCATTGGTCCAACAATTTTTTTTGAAAAATCTATTCTAAAGCCGGGTGTGGTGGCACATTCCTTTAATCCCAGCACTTGAGAGGCAGAGGTAGGAAGATTGCTATAAATTCAAGGTCACCCTAAGACTACATGGTAAATTTCAGGCCAGCCTGGACCAGAGTGAGACCCTACCTCAAAAAACCAGGTAAATAAAATAGGATTAAAAAATATATTGGGGGCTGGAGAGATGGCTTAGTGGTTAAGCGCTTGCCTGTGAATCCTAAGAACCCTGGTTCGAGGCTCGGTTCCCCAGGTCCCACGTTAGCCAGATGCATAAGGGGGCGCACGCGTCTGGAGTTCATTTGCAGAGGCTGGAAGCCCTGGCGCGCCCATTCTCTCTCTCTCCCTCTATCTGTCTTTCTCTCTGTGTCTGTCGCTCTCAAATAAATTAAAAAAAAATGAACAAAAAAATTTATAAAAAATATATATATATTGGTAAGTTTGAGAGGCACCTCCAGAACCCCCAAATCCTACACAACTATCATGGCATTCTAAACAATCTTCTGCACTTTTCATCAGAATCCCGATCCATCAGAGACCGATCTTTCTAGCTTCCAGGACACTGTCCCTTGTCCCTTATTCTGCAGTGTTTGTCATTGAGCTTGTGATCAGTATGTCATTTGTTCCTTCACAAGAGAAGCAAAATCTGTCCAGGCAGGTAACTGATAAATTTGGGGTTCTGGGATGCTTCTTGGAACCCCAAGCCCTGAGTCCATATCTTCAAATTAAGCAAAGAATTGACAATTCCAGACTGAAGAAAAGAACTTTTTTAAAGCACCACATTTTATTCAGATAAAGGGCCGAGGAAGGGAAGGGAAGGTGGGGAGAAGGGAGATATGCCATGCAGTCCAGGAGCCCATGTAAAAGAATATGGATCTTAGGGTAAAAAAACATAAAAAGTGAAAAGGGATTTAAAAACAAGTGTGTGCTTCCAAAAAGATGAAAGAAAAGACATTGGTAACAAGTGTGAAGACACAACCGGTCCAGGGAGAGCAAGCAAATCCCTCTTGTGGTCAAAGAAGATAAAGTTTAGAGTTCCCACCCAGTGCACCTGGACACACCTACACCAGGTATCCCAGCCAATCAGCCTAGGCTAAGAGGAGGAATTCGCCCACACCTAGGCGGAGTGCACACTCAAGAGAAATCTGAGAACCTGGCGTGGTGGCGCACACCTTTAATCCCAGCACTCGGGAGGCAGAGGTAGGAGGATCGCTGTGAGTTCGAGGCCACCCTGAGACTCCATAGTGAATTCCAGGTCAACCTGGGCTAGAGCGAGACCCTACCTCGGGGGAGGGTAGGAACAGAGAAATCTGATTGGGTGAGATGGGCAGACGCTAAATCCTGCAACTGAAGCAGGTCTGGTGAGCTGGGATAGCCGCGGCAAGGAACATCCTTCAGAGGCGTCCTGATCCTCCCTGGCCAGAAACCACCTGCCTACTCTGGAACCTCCACGTATAGGTCGAAGGCAGGTGTCATCTGCCCTTGATCTCACTCTCTGTCTATTTAGCTATGAGATGAATAATCAAGGCTGGGAAGACGGTTTAAGCAGTTAAAAGTGACGGCCTGCAGAGTCTGCTGATCTGGGGTCAATTCCCCGGTACCCACGAAAAGCCAGATGCACTAAATGGCGCATGTGTCTGGATAAAAATGAGTCATGGGAGTTTAGGAAGCCCTGTTGTAGACTAATATAATACAGAGTTTCTGTTTTGCTCACACTATCAGACATTAAAAGGTTTCATTAACCATGAAACAAATGGTCGTTCTACTACTGCACACTAACTTTTGATCTGAAAGGTACCGAGCCTTTCTACAGCTCTTCAAACACTTTCCACAGCTATACCTGTCGGTAGTTGTAGCCACTGTCAGGATACAAGGAAGGTAGGGATAGTGCCTATGCCAAGCCAAAACACGTTACATAACCCACTTGAACTCAGGTGGGCCTGAGGCACATTTCTGCATATAAAGAGCTAAGGATGGAGAAGGTAGAAAGAAATGACAGAACCAGCGGATAGAATATTCTCTTTTAAATGTTTTTATTTATTTATTTATTTGTGAGAGAAGTAGGCAGGGGGAGAGAGAGAATGGGCACGCAAGGGCCTTCCTCCGCTGCAAAGAAACTCCAGAGTGTGTGATCCCCCTTGTGCATCTGGCTTAGGTGGGTCCTGGGGAATCGAACCTGGGTCCTTCAGGGCTCATAATGAAATGACTGTCTTAGCTCCAGCTGCTACATTACTGTAGACTGTATGGCTTATAAACAACAGGCCTGAAGCTGAAGATCAGGATGCCAGCCTGGTCAGGTTCCAGAGAGCCAAATCACTGGATTGTAGAGAGCGGACCTCCTGTGTGTATAATACATATACATATACATATGCATATGCATATATACATATATATATCATCACATGGGAGAAAGAGAACAAGCAAGCTCGCTGTCCTCTTATACGGTCTCTAATCTCCCTCACAAAGACTGCAGGACCTCATCACTTCCCCTAAGTCCTGCTTCCGAAGACCGCTGTATCAGGATTAAGGTATCAACTCAGGAATGCGGGGCATCAGCAATCACACATGACATGCAAGAGAAACCAGAAGACACTCTGCACTGGGCAACATGCAGTGTCCTCTCCTGGCTGTAGAGGGCAGTAGAGGACCGATATCTTCAGCAGCTGGCTTCCGCGGACTTCAGAGAACAAGACTTTTAAACCCAGTCACTGTCTTAAGGCCACCGTCCAAAGGGATGGCTCTGCTTTCCACGGGTTCAGCATGAGGTCAAAGAATCATTGTCCCCAAAGACCCGGTCTGTTTCTGTATTCTTCCTATATGCGTCAGACTTGAATGAGCAAGCCCAGCCAAGTCTGGAAGTGTCTTGAACGTTCCAGGGACACATCTGAGAATCTTTCCCTGCTGTGGATTAACCTTCTCCGCAAGCTGGTGATCCCATTTTTTCCTTTCCAGGCACACCGGGCTTCATTCACTTTCGTTAGAAAACCTCCCTCACTCTGCTTAGCCCCTTGTGCTGAACAGTGTACCAGAGCCAGCACTGGTTCAGGAGCCAGAGCAGGTGAGTGGTTCCCGAACAGCTCTGAATATCGACATGGGCCCAAGCAGCAAGGGCGTTGGGGCAACCGCAGGTGCCTACGTGGGGCTCCACTTGTGGAGGGGAGCTCACTAGAACTCTCAATTTCTCAGTGCTGAATTGTTTAAATCCTTTCAAAAAAAATATTTCTTAAGGGTCCTGGAGAGATGGCTTAGTGGTTAAGGCATTTGCCTACAAAGCCAAAGGACCCAGGTTCGATTCTCCAGGACCCATGTTAGCCAGCTGCACAAGGGGGCACATGTATCTGGAGTTCGCTTGCAGTGGCTGGAGGCCCTGGCACATCCATTCTCTCTCTCTCTCTCTCTCTCCCTCTCTCTCTCCCTCCCTCCCTCCCTCCCTCTTTCTCTGTCAAATAAATAAATAAATAATTTTTTTTAACAGTTTTATCCTTTTATTTGGGACAGAGATATAGAAATAGGCAGGTAGAGAGAGTAAATGGGCACACCAGGGCCTCCAGCCACTACAAACGAACTCCAGATGCGTGTATCCCTTTGCGCATCTGGCTTACATGGGTCCTGGGGAATCGAGCCTTGAACTGGGGTCCTTAGGCTTCACAAGCAAGCTCTTAACCACTAAGCCAGCTCTCCAGCCCAGCTATGTACTTTTAAACATTTGGCTACATCTTAGCTGCCCACCAGAACTGGATGGATGGAAAGAACCTATTTCTGAAGACGTAGAAAACTGAGACATCAAGCTGGAACTGAGCTGGAAGCCTTCTCCTTAATGGCGAGCTGTCACAGTGCTAGAAAGGGCTGTGTTGTTTGCTGGAGGAGAAAAGTCATCAACAGTCTGAGCCAACAGTGGACCCTAAAATCCACGTAACTGGCCAGTCAGGCAATAGTGCCGTGACTGTTGTGGGAGTAACAGTGCTCTCTGATTTCAATTTGAAGCCCACTCCACAGAAGGAAATTCATGCCTGGCTCTGAAAATCTAGTCAAAAACCCATGAGTGGGGCTGGAGGAATGGCTTAGCGGTTAAGGCGTTTGCCTACAAATCCAAAGGATCCTGGTTCGACTCTCCAGGACCTACGTAAGCCAAGGGGGCACATGCATCTGGAGTCTGTTTGCAGTGGCTGGAGGCCATAGCATGCCCTCCCCCCCCCCAATAAATAAATAAATAATATTAAAAAAAAATAAAATAACCCATGAGTGGAAAGGTCCTAGGCCCTAAGGCAAAAGCTACTATTATTGTTTGGCTAACTGGATATTTTGTGCTCACTAAATTGTCCTCTAAATGTTTATGTCTATACCCGTAGTTTAGTACTGCAGTCACTTTTATCAGAGAAGCTTCTCTTTTCAGATGGTGGTGGCTTTTTTCTTTTTCTTTTGGTTTTTTGAGGTAGGGTCTCCCTTAGCTCAGGCTGACCTGGAATTCACGCTGTATTCTCAGGGTGGCCTTGAACTCACGGTGATCCTCCTACCTCTGCCCCCCCCGAAAGGCTGGGATTAAAGGCGTGTGCCACCACGACCAGCATGGTGGTGACTTCTGAATAGGCTCAAGACTCATCAAATTGCTGAGGAGTAACAGTTGAGCGCTCAAAACTAAATGAGACGTCTCTATCACACCCTCCAAGACGCAAAGAGCATTGTGGAAGAGGTGGCAGAAAGAACACAAAAGTCAAAGGAAGGGGAGGGCTGCTTTGGAGCACCGTATTCTGGGCACAAAGTGATGGCTGCATTGATGACCTCACAGTGGCTGCCATCATCTGCATAAGACTTGTGTAATAATGCGCCCATCACACGGTGTCATGGATGATGGAGGAGACGGGAAAAGACATCAAAACAGAAGAGGGATTAGTTGAAGAAGAGGTTCAAGATAGGGGAGAGGGACTAAAGAAAGTAAAGGGAGGGGATTGTGATCAAAATACATTATGTGAAGGTAGGTATGGTGGTGCCCGCCTTTGATCCCAGCACGCAGGAGGCTGATGTCAGAGGATCACTGAGAGTTTGAGGTCAGCCTGGGGCTACAGTACGTATGAGCCCCCGGTCATCCTGGGCTAGAGTGAGACCCTGCCTTGAAGAAAATGACAAAAATACATTATGCACAAGTAAAAAGATTGTCAATAAGCTAAAAATCTGTTGCTGCAGTAAGTTCTAAGAAGCAAAAATACTAGCATAAGATACACACTTCTAAGTATGGTTTTAAGTTTCACTCATTCTTTCAGGATCCCAGAGTAGTTCATTTCTCTGATAAGTTGCTCAAGAGAAAATGCAGTTATAAAAATAGTTCTGATCCAAAACACACTCTTAAATGGATTTTAAAAAAAAAGGAAATCTGAGCCAGGCGTGGTGGCACACACCCTTAATCCCAGCACTCAGGAGGCGGAGGTAGGAGGATCACAGTGATTTCGAGGCCACCCTGAGACAACATAGTGAATTCCAGTTCAACCTGAGCTAGAGTGAGACCCTACCTTGAAAAAAAAAATAAATCTGTGTAATGAAAAGTCATATATATTGATAAATTGCCCTACAAAATATAGTAAAAGAATCACAATTCCATCAATGGTATGCATAAATGTCTATGTTTATATCTTGAGAGAGATCCATTTTCCCCACATCCTTATGAATATATTCATTTTACCAATCTGGTGAAAACTTTTTTCAAGAACGCCCTTATTCACAAATATTCAGGTGGTTCATATTTATTGTTTCCCACTGTTAGTAATAGTGGGCATCTTCTCTTGCTTTTTGGCCGAGTGGCATGTCCTCTGTTAGCACCCTGGGTTGATGAAAACATACCTCTTACTGCCATTTGGTTTCTGTTTGCCCAATTACTACTAGAACGGCTACACATCCTTTCACGTTGATTGGCCATACTTTATTTCATATTCTCTGAATTGCCTGTCTACAGCCTTTGTCATTTTTTTCCCCTCTCCTGAGTTGCTTGTCTTGTTAATATTGGATTGCAAGATTTATCATTGTTTAAAGGTCTCAAAGTGCAGTCCGTTTTCAGAAGGCAAACATAATCTCATGCCACAATCTAAATGAAACTCCTGTCCAAGCCAGTCCTGGGGTAACACATTGCCCCACGCCTGTGTTGTACACCTCCAACAAGGCACAGAAAATTGCCAGATGATAAATTAGTTATCTTGTCCAGCAGTCGCCACATGCCTCTTCTTTCTTCCTCTGAATAAGCCTTTCAAAAAAAAAAAGAGGAAATTGATCATTACCAGTAGCTGCTGGTTTTACGAGCAGGAATCTGGAATAACCTAAATCACTTTGGCACTTGGACAGTATGCAGTAATCACAGTGATTCCTTGAGGACAGAGCAAAGAAATTTCCAGACCTTTCCGGGGAGACGAATGCTATGACCCTACGAGCTCACTAGGGGAAAAGGATCAGAGAAGGGAACTTGAAGCTGAAGGCTCGGGAGAGTGTCCTGATTGGGGACAGGACCCAGGTGGGATGCAAGGTAGGGGTGAGGGCATGGCTGGGCCTGGGAAGAGGAGAGGGTGACGGTGCAGGATGAGCCCTGGTACTGGCTCTGCTAGAGAAGATTTGAACTGGCTGTAAACAGCCTCAGAACCATGACAGCAGAGTCCTCAGGCTGAGGGGCCTAACGCAGAGAGACTGCGCATTTCCTAGGAAATCTGTGAGTGTCTGAACTCTTCCCACCAATGTGGATTTGGTCTGGGATGGAGTCTAAGTTTCACTTTTTTTTTTTTATTTTCCTGTTTGTTTTCAAGGTACGGTCTTTCTAGCCCAGGCTGACCTGGAATTCACTATGTAGTCTCATAGTCTCAGGCTGGCCTTGAATTAATGGTGATATATATATATATATATATATGGGGGGTATTTCATTTTTATTTATTTATTTATTTGACAGAGAAAGAGGGAGAGAGAGAAGGAAAAGAGAGAGTGGGTGTACCAGGATCTCCAGCCACTGTAAACGAACTCCAGATGCATGTACCACCTTGGGCATCTGGCTAACATCGGTTCTGCAGAATTGAACCTCGATCCTTTGGCTTTACAGGCAAACACCTTAACTGCTAAGCCATCCCTCCAGCCCTTTTAAAATATATCTTATATTTTATTTGGTTATTCGGGAGAGGCAGATAGAGAGAATGAGCAAGCCAGGGTTTCTATCCACTACAAGCAAACTCCAGACATGTGTGCCACCTTGTGCATCTAGCTTTATGTGGGTACTGGGAAATCAAACCTGCATCCTTTGGGGCTTTGCAAGCAAGCACCTTAACCGCTAAACCATCTCTCCAGCCCTCATTTGCTTTTTTAATTTTTTTTTTTATTTATTTGACAGAGAAAGTAGAAGCGAGAGAGAGAGAATGGGTGCGCACCAGGGCCTCCAGCCACTGCAAACGAACTCCAGATGCGTGCGCCCCCTTGTGCATCTCGCTAACGTGGGTCCTGGGGAATCGAGCCTAGAACCGGGGTCCTTAGGTTGCACAGGCAAGCGCTTAACCACTAAGCCATCTCTCCAGCCCTCATTTGTTTTTTTTTTTATAACTTCCCAGTTTAGCTCCTGAAATTGACAGGCACAGGCTTTAAGATTCAAATTAGGGCTGGGGAGATGGCTCAGAGATTAAAGATGCTTGCTCGAAAAGCCTGTTGGGTCTAGATTCAATCCTCCAATACCTATCAGATACCACAAAGTAACTCACACATCTGTAATTTGTTTACAGCAGCAGCAAGAAGGCCTAGTATAATAATCTTTCTCTCTCTTCTCTCTCTCTCTCAAAGAAATAAAGCTATTTTTAGGAAAGAGTCAAATTAGCACCAACGTGAAGGGCTATGGCTGAACTCACATGCTATTTTTATGTGTGTGTGCATATACAGGCATGTGGGTACACATAGGTGCACATGTGTGTGTGAGTGTGTGGAGAGATCAGACGACAATTTTAGGTGTCATCCTCGGGAATTGCATCCACTTGCACACTGGCCGGCCAGCCAGGGCTCTTCCTGTCCCCACCGCTAGGATTTATAAGTGTGTACCCCCACACTGGGCATTTTCACATGGGTGGCAGGGATCAAACTCAGGTCCTGAATGCTTGCAACTGAGCCATCTTCCCAACCCATGGTACGTACTGTCACCTGCTGCGCTTAGAATGACCACAGTCTAGCCCTGGCAGAAAGTTGCCTCTAGGACTACCCAAAACCAGACTTTAGAGAGAAATTAAACTCCCAGTACTGCGCCACAAGTGTGTCTCCAAGACACGCAATCCGATTTCTCAGGCTTGTCACTCATGTCCCAGTTCTTTTTTTTTTTTTTTTTAAAGATTTGTTTGTTTTTTTGTTTTTTTTTTATAATTTTTTTATTTATTTTATTTGAGAGCGACAGACACAGAGAGAAAGACAGATAGAGGGAGAGAGAGAGAATGGGCGCGCCAGGGCTTCCAGCCTCTGCAAACGAACTCCAGACGTGTGCGCCCCCTTGTGCATCTGGCTAACGTGGGACCTGGGGAACCGAGCCTCGAACCGGGGTCCTTAGGCTTCACAGGCAAGCGCTTAACCGCTAAGCCATCTCTCCAGCCCATGTCCCAGTTCTTGGATAGGACTTCGCCGCGTCTCGAAGCCGGTCCTTGCCCCGTCCTAATGACCTCGGACCCGATCTCTCTCAGCTGCCCGCTGCCAGCGTCGCCTTCACTAAGTTAGGCACACCTCTGATTTGTGCCTTGGACACTTGGCCGCAACCACAGCTGTCTCTTGCCAGTCCTGTTGCAGGCTGCCTTAAGGTCAGACAGCGCCCGCTTACACAGGGATTTAGCGCTTGCAGCCCATTTCGTCTCTATTGATCCCCTGTCCCCTCCCACCTCTGCCCCAAGCCAGCTCAGTCTGTTCTGTGTTCCTTCCCTTCCGCCCCCAGCGCCCCATGCATGCCAGGGACTTGGGGACCCTGTACTGATGACAGAGGACTCATACTTCGCTCCGAGATGCTGGTCCCAATGGGTCTTTCTGTGTGCCTCTAGACCTCCCCAAAACGGGTGTCATTTCATCACTTCTTAAATAATGTAAACTGATGTGTCCGCCCATTTGTCTCAATTGCAGGCGTGTCAACAGAAAATTCAAGCACTTATCAGAGTAAATAGGACAGTTGTCTCTAGGCGGCATTAATCTGCTTGCTGGAACTCAGACACAAACCTCCTCTTAGCTCCTTCCCACCACCTCCTCCCAGTGGAGCCCATTGCCTGTCACTCCTAAGGCCCCCAGTGATCCCTCCCATGACTGAACAATAACCTTGAAGCAAGTTTCTGGGATTAAAACTGAGTCAAGCCCATGCCGCCTCTGGCCTGCTTGTGATGAATGACCTTGGTTCTTAGAAAATGTCATGTGTCATATAGTACCCAGGGAACAAATTCTTGATGTCAACTTCATATATATATAAGAGAGAAAGAGGCAGAAAGAGAGAGAGAAAATGGACATGGCAGGGTCTCTAGCAACTGCAAATGAACTCCAGACGCATGCACCCCCTTGTGCGTCTGGCTTATGTGGGTCCTGGACAGTCGAACCGGGATCCTTTGGCTTGGCAGGAAAATGCCTTAATCACTACGCCATCTCTCCAGCCCCTTGGTGTCAAGTTTTTAAAAGCTGGCTTCCAGGAGGACTCTTTTGTTTAAAAATATTTATTTATTTATTTATTTTGCTAGCAGAGAGAAAGAGAAGAGAGACAGAGAGACTGGGTGTGCCAGGGCCTCTAGTCACTGCCAGGGAGCTCCAGATGTGTGTGCCCCTTTGTGCAACGGGCTTTATGTGGGCACTGGGGAATCAAACTTAGGTCCTTAGGCTTTGAAGGCCAAGCATCTTAACCATCTCTCCAGCCCCAAGGAGGACTCTTTTGTAAAGCCCACCTGACCAACCATGCTCCAGTTTTATAGAATTCTTTAATATGCTCAGATATAAGAAACATTTGTAATTAACTTCAGCCTGTGAACAATCCCCTAAGGTTTGAGGGCCATTGGATCAAGCCTGATATATGAAGGGCAGGCAGCATGTGGTATCATGGCCATGTCTACAACCAACTTCAGGACAAGTTAGATGAGCCCTGGATGTCTTATCACATTCTTCCACAAACACGGCACCAGAGGCTCTGCTGATAACTGGATATATGGAAAGGATATGGTTGTCTTTGACCCTGACAATGCAAATAAACTTCTCCATTGGGACTAGGGATGGACTAGAGCTTACAGAAAACGCAATGTGTGTCTCTACCGATGCAGAGACATGTTCCCTTGCTTACACTGCAGCCTCTCCCTACTGCCCTGCATTTCGCAAAATTCTATTTTAAAAGAATAGATAGCTCTGGTAGGGCTGTCAGTTCAAATATTCATATGTCTTAAGAAATGAGTTTGGGCTTCCTTCCTCACCAGCAAGATGTTGGTAAGTGCTTCCAATGGCCAGACCCTATCTGCTGCTCCAGATAATCATGTTGTTGGTCTTATGTTACTGTGTCTATTTTCTTGAACTTTCCCATGATACTTGAGTGGATAAAGGGTGCAATTACATAGAAACATAGGAACAATGGCCCAGGTCGTGGGCCTTATTAATCACACTGAGTTATGCACACCAACACCCACACTTAGCATTGTAACTGCCTGCCATCAGGACCAAAGATATGATAATGAATTTTCTGAGTTACTTTGGCCAGAAACTCATTAGCGGGGGAAAAAAAAATGTTTCAAATGATGGCACAGAACATGCCAAATAGCAGAAAATACCAGAAATAGCAGAAAGTACCAGAAGGAGGTCACGAGAACACCAAGTCCCAATCCTGATTTTTGTCCCAGGATCACTCTGGGACTTCATTCTCTCCCTGGCTCACCTTTTTCCCTTGTGGATGAGAACACTGGCTGCCTCCAAGGAAGGCCGAGCCAAGGCTTCCCTAATGAGGGGCCTGTGTGAAACAGCCTGTTCTCATTAGCTCACACCCATTCCTCCCCTCTGCCCCACCACTTGCTCACCACGGGCAGCTCAGAAGAGAGACACCCACGCACCTGCCGGCTCTATGGTCTGGGGCCATGCAGGTGTATCATTACAGCTCATCACAGATTAACACTGATACTGCCATTATACCAAATGATAAGTAAGTTACTTAGTATGGTAAGTAACTTACTTCATAAAAGCCAGATCTCATCTGACCGGCAGCTCCCCAACCACCGTGGGGTTCACTCTGTTGATATGCGGTGTTCATTTGTGATCAAGGGGGTCTATGGGGAGAGTGAGGGCCAACGGAAACGAGAGGAGTAATGATTGAAGTCTTGTGCCTACCAAGGGATGGAAAGAGCCCAGTTCCAGGTCCACTCGTTAACTGACTTCTCTCCACTAGTTTTCTCATTTCCAGTCATTTCAGGTAAGTTGAGTCTCTCAGGTAAAATTAGACCACCTTTCATTCAGAAGGAAATATTCTTGGAATTGGCCGACAGGAACTGTCAGGTACTCGGTGATGGCCACATTCTGATTACAAGGTCCTCACTCCAGCTGCCACTGTCCCTTTTGTCCTTTCCCTCCTTGCTCCTTCTTCAAAACCAGCAGCGGTAGGTGCTGGCACACATAACTGACTGCATGATGAGCTCTCTCTTCACCACGATCACTAAAAAGAAGACAAAGGAAGCCGGGCATGGTGAAGCACATCTTTAATCCCAGCACTCGGGAGGCAGAGGTAGGAGGATCACCATGAGTTCAAGGCCACCCTGAGACTACATAGTGAATTCCAGGTCAGCCTGGGCTAGAACGAGACCCTGCCTTGAAAAAAAAAAAAAAAAACAAGAAGGAGAAGAAGAGAAGGAGAAGATAAAGGGCTGCAGAAATGGCCAGCTGTGAAGATGTTCACCTGCAAAGCCTAATGACTCAGGTTCGATTCCCCAGTACCCATGTAAAGCCAGATGCACAAAGTGATGCATGCATCTGGAGTTTATTTGCAGTAGCTGAAGGCCCTGGTGCGCCCATTCTCTCTCTCTTCCACCCCCCCCCCGCCCACCTCTCTGCTTGCAAGTAAATAAATAATTTTTTTAAAAAGAAGTAGGTGAAGTTATTCACAATTGTGTTCATGCTCAGAGGCGCAGAATGGCAAATCCTACCCTGTAATCATAGCTTACTTTCATGGGAAGCTTCAAGGGAAGCAGATGCCAGGTACAATAGCAGAGTAAAAATTGAAAACCATTTGATTAAAGGCTCTCTAATGCTTGACTTTATGAAAAGAGATTTTTTTAATTTTCTATGTATTTATTTTAGTTTTCTGAGGTGGTATCTTGCTGTAGTCCAGGCTGATCTGGAATTTTACTCTGTAGTCTAAGGGTAGCCTTAAACTCACAGCATTTCTCCTACCTCTGCCTCCTGAGTGCTGGAATTAAAGACATGTGCCACCACACTTGGCATTTTTATGTTGTAAATTATTTATTTATTTACTTAAAATAGAAAGAGGGGGAGAGAGAGAGAGAGAGAGAGAGAGAGAGAGAGAGAGAATGGAAGCACCAGGGCCTCTAGCCACTACAAATGAAATCCAGATGCATCTGCCACCTTGTGCATGTGGCTTATGTGGGTACTGGGGGATCAGACCTAGGTCTATGAAGAACCTAAACCATGGACTTTAAAGATATCAATAGGCCTAAGTTTCTGTTTCCCTGCAGGGCTCAAATTACTGACACGGCACTTTGCAGTTGCTGGGAAAAACAACCACAGACTGCTCAGTACCCAAAATAATCCCTATAACGGGCCAATCAAAAGGGACCAAGTAAATGTTATATTCCTGTGGCTATAGATAAGTTTGCTTAATACCCCTAGCTACTGTGTAACCAATCAGCTTGTCACATGTACACTTTTGCCAAATGTTAACCAATCATGTAACTGCTACGTTGGAAATTCCCCTTTTCTTTGTTTGAACCTAATAAAAGCTCCTCTCAGACGCCATTCGGGGCTCTTGGATGGACCCACTGCATTGGTAAAGTCTGGAGCCCGAGCTTAAGCCCAGAATAAAGCTCTTTGCTGTTGCATATGTGTCCAACTCTCTTGACGGTCTTTGGGGACTCCGTGATCTGGCGCCTTAACTGCTGAGCCATCTCTCCAGCCCAATATCTGTTTTTTTTAATGCTGAGCAGGAAGAAGGACCTATCAGAATTTATTATTTCCTTTAAATCTAAATTGAGGAACTTTAACACACTCAGGTACACTTAAGAAGAGAAGTAGGAGCTGAAGGGATGGCTCAGCAGTTAAGGTGTTTGCCTACAACACCAAAGGACCCCGGTTCGATTCCCCAGGACCCGCATTAACCAGATGCACAAGGGGGCACACACATCTGGAGTTCTTGTGCAGTGGCTGGAGGCCCTGGTGCACCCATTCTCTCTCTCCCTCTTTCTCTGTCAAATAAATAAATAATAATAATTTTTTTAAAAAAAGAAGTAATGAAATGGGTAAATGCTCAGGCACCCAGAGTTCAGCCATCCAGCTCCTCAAACTCACCAGGAAAGAGAAGAAGCATGTGTCCTGCGCCAATGCTCAAGAATGAAGAGAAAAGTGAGAGAAGACAGGAAGTAGAACTAGGAAGGCACACTGCTCTGCCCACCAGTAACTGGCTGTGATCGTGTCCCATCATAGACTAGCGGGTCCTCTGCTCCCCAACATGATTCTTTTGTAGTGAGTGGATGGAGGCTCTCGGGTGGAGGGAAGAGGGAGCAGGGTGTGTCCCTCACAGGTGACATCACTGTTGTTGGCTAGACAGACAGCCCCACGTCTGTGCGGCCCAGGCTCATGCGCTGTGCTTCTCCTGTGTGATAGACGCAGTGAATGGCACACCACAACCTGAACGTTGCTCCCTTCCGTACCATAGTGCCACGCAATGCCATGAAATCCGATGCTATGTTTCAGGGGAAAACTATGTTGGAAGGATTATGTGACATCAGCTTGAGAAGCCCCTCACACAAGGCAGTGGAGCCCCTCACGCGGTGACGGTCAAGCTCATAGTAAATCAAGCACTTGAGAACGTAAGCCATCGTGGCTAAGAGCTAGCAGAGATAAGTGGGAGGTGGAGCCCCTTAATGGTTGCAAATATTAGGGCTGTCAGGTTCCAAGCACAAACGAGCTTTATAGAAAATGTCTAAAATAAATAACTTGAAGCTTTTCCACTAAAATCAGGAACAAGACAAGGTGTCCACTGCCCCCACTTTTATTTACTAGAGTCCTAGAAGTGTCGTAGCAATAATGCAAGAGGCATACATGAAAGGGATTCAAATTGGAAGGGAAGAGATCAAATCATCATTATTTGCAGATGATATGATTCTTTACATAAAGAACCCTAAAGACTCTACCAGCAAACTGTTAGAGCTCATAAAGACTTTTTAGCAATATAGCAGGATACAAAATAATCACACAGAAATGAAATTACAAAGCTTTTGTACAGCAAAGGACACTGTGGATAGAGCAAAGAGGCAACCTACAGAATGGGAGAAAATCTTTGCCAGCTATACATCTGACAGAGGATTGATATCCAGGATATACAAATAACTCAAAAAACTAAATAATAAGAAATAAAACATCCCAGTTAAAAAATAGGCTAGTGAGGGAGGGAGGGAATTACCATGGGATATATTTTATAATCATGGAAAATGTTAATAAAAATTAAAAAAAAAAATAGGCTAGTGAGCCAGGCGTGGTGGTGCATGCTATTAATCCCAGCACTCGGGAGACAGAGGTAGGAGGATCGCCATGAGTTCAAGGCCATCCTGAGACTACAGAGTTAATTCCAGGTCAGCCTGGACCAGAGTGAGACCCTATCTCAAAAAAAAAAAAAAGGCTAGTGAGCTGGGCGTGGTGGCACATGCTTTTAATCCCAGCACTCAGGCAGCCGAGGCAGGAGGATCGCCATGAGTTCAGGTTCACCCTGAGACTCCATAGTGAATTCCAGGTCAGCCTGGGCCAGAGTGAGACCCTATCACAGAAAAAAATAAATAAATAGGCTAAACACTAAACAGAGTTTTCAAAAGAAATACAGATGGCCTATAAACATCTTTTAAAAATGTTCTATGGGCTGGAGAGATGGCGTAGTGGTTAAGCGCTTGTCTGTGATGCCTATGCCTAAGGACCCCGGTTCGAGACTCGGTTCCCCAGGTCCCACGTTAGCCAGATGCACAAGGGGGCGCACGCGTCTGGAGTTCGTTTGCAGAGGTGGGAAGCCCTGGCGTGCCCATTCTCTCTCTCTCCCTCTATCTGTCTTTCTCTCTGTGTCTGTTGCTCTCAAATAAATAAATAAATAAAAATTTTAAAAAAATGTTCTACGTTTGTGGTGGTTTGATTCAGGTGTCCCCCATAAACTTAAGTGTTCTGAATGCTAGGTTCCCAGCTGATGGATATTTGGGAATTAATGTCTCCTGGAGGGAGTGTATTGTTGGGGGCGGGCTTATGGGCTTTATAGCCAGTTTCCCCTTGCCAGTGTTTGGCACATCCTCCTGTTGCTGTGGTCCATCTTATGTTGGCCAGGGGGTGATGTCCACCTTCTGCTCATGCCATCGTTTTCCCCTGCCATCGTGGAGCTTCCCTTCGAGCCTGTAAGCCAAAATAAATCTCTTTTTCCCAGAAGCTGCTCTTGGTCAGGTGATTTCTAACAGCAATGAGAACTGGACTGCAACAACATTCTTAGCCATCAGGGAAATGCAAATTAAAACTACTTTGAGATTCCATTTCACTCCTGTCAGAATGGCTACCATCAAGAAATCAAAATGGTCAGGCATGGTAGTGCACACCTTTGATCCCAGCACTCGGGAGGCAGAGGTAAGAGGATCACCATGAGTTCCACCCTGAGACTACAGAGTGAATTCCAGGTCAGCCTAGGCTAGAGTGAGACCCTACCTCGAAAAACCAAAAAAAAAAAAAAAAAGCAAATGACAATAAATGCTGGTGAGGATGTGGAGAAAAAAAGAACCTTCTACACTGTTGGGTGGGAATGCTATCCCATTTAAACCATGCTGACTTCACTCCCCATTGAAGGATCTGTTCTTCTTTTTTTCAGAAAGTACTGAGGTCCGAGGAGATAAACTACCCCTCACACTTCAGCCAAGCCACAGCTGCAACCTCGGAGGAACTGGGAGATGAGCAAGAGCGCTGTTTCCATGCTGAACTTGATAATCAGCGCCAGGGTGAAGGAGACAGACCCTGAGGATATTCAACACCTACCAAAGCAGAGACCCCAAGGCTCCTAAGAATCATCACTGAAGTAGACTTAAAACTCATCTATCATGGCTCAGGGAATTTTGTGGAAGAGGAGACAGAAAGATTATAAGAGCCACAAATTGAGACATCATTCCCAGAGGTGTTCCCTCCCCCCAAAAAAATAACTGACTTCTGCTCCCACAATGCATAAACCACAAACCCATGGGGAATACCTGCAACCCCACTGAGAAATGGGGGCAGGGACAAGAGAAAACAGGGTACCAACACATGATATATCCATACAAAATTTGTTGTTAATAATAATAATAAACATTTAAAAATTCAAGATGTTATTAATAAGCCATACGGAAACCTACTTTTTTGGATAATGGCACACCAAGAAGTCATAGGCTATTACTAGAAAAATTTCAATGCCAAGGATGAGATGCCTTCCAGTGAGTTGTTGGCCAGAGAGGTCCCCAATGTCCCCAAAACATTATAGACCAAGGCTCTTGGTTTCCCACCAGAAATAGATGGTGTTGCAGTCAGGTTCACATTGCTAGCAGAAATCAACCGACCAAGAGCAGCTTTTGGGGGAAAAAAAAAAAAGAGTTTATTTTGGCTCACAGACTTGAGGGGAAGCTCCATTATGGCAGGGGGAAACGATGGCATGAGCAGAGGGTGAACATCACCCCCCCCCCCGAGCCAACATAAGGTAGACAATAGCAACTGGAGAGTGTGCCAAACACTGGCAAGTGGAAACTGACTATAATACCCATAAGCCCGCCCCCAACAATACACTGCCTCCAGGAGGCATTAATTCCCAAACCTCCATCAGCTGGGAACCTAGCATTCAGAACACCTAAGTTTATGGGGGACACCTGATCAAACCTCCACAGGTGGTAAAATCATATTGCTGAAGACTCCACATGCTTCGGATTCTAGATCACTGAGAAATCAAGCTGGAGCTGAGCTGAACACCTCCTCCCTATAGACCAGCTGACAGAAAGCTATGCTGCATGCAGCCCTATGGGAGAGGGAGAGAGAGAGAGAGAGATCTCCAGTGAGGATAAGCAACAGTGGACACTGCAAGCCTGAAGTTTGGCCAGCCATGCCAAATGAACCAACAGATGAAATAGTGGCATGTCTGTTATGGGGGAAAACCAACCAGTCTCTAATTGGACTGGGGGACCACTGCATAGAAGGGAATACATGCCTGGCACTGAAAACCCAATGAAAAGCCTATGGTGGGGGAGGTCATGAGTCCTGGGGTATAACACCCGCTTGTGTCAGGCTAAATGCATATATTATGCTCACCAAACTGCCCTGTAAGCACTTCTCTTAAAGTTCATACCCATATATTAATGCTACTCTCACTTTTGGTTAGAGGAGCTTCTCTTTTCAGATGGCAGCGACCACTGGGATGACCCAAAAGTCACCATAGTGCTGAGAAGAAGTGACAGAGGAGTGTTTAGCACTGAAATATCTATCACACTTTCCAAGGCTCAGGGTCTGTTGCGGAAGAGGAGGCCGAAAGTATGTAAGAGCCAAGAGCTGGGCGTGGTGGTGCATACCTTTAATCCCAGCACTCTCGGGAGGCAGAGGTAGGAGAATTGCCATGAGTTCAAGGCCACCCTGAGACTACATAGTAAATTCCAGGACAGCCTGAGATAGAGCAAAACCCTACCTCGAAAAACCAAAATAATAATAATAATAATAATAATAAATTAAAACTAAATTAAATAAAGTTCTCCCAGAGAAATCACCAAATCCAGAGAGTTTATAGGAAAGTCCTATTAGACTTCCAAGAAATAGGCTATCCTATTTTTTTAAATATTTATTTGTTTTCAAGCAGAGAGAGAGGAGAGAGAGAGAGGGAGAGAATGGGCATGCCAGGAACTTCTGCTGCAAAGAACTCTAGATGCATGCACTACTATGTGCATCAGGCTTTACATGGGTACTGGGGAATTAAACCTGGGTTGTTAGGCTTAACCACTCAGACATCTCTCCAGCCCATATTCTAATATTTTATAATCTCTTTCAGATACTACAAAATGAAGTATCCTTTCTTAATTTAAATTGTCCGGTAAAATAACAACATAAAATCAGTATCAGAATATTCTAAGAGAAAATTATAAGCCAATCACATTTAAGAACGTAAATTCAGGGCTGGAGAGATGGCTTAGCGGTTAAGCGCTTGCCTGTGAAGCCTAAGGACCCCGGTTCGAGGCTCAATTCCCCAGGACCCACGTTAGCCAGATGCACAAGGGGGCGCACGCGTCTGGAGTTTGTTTGCAGTGGCTTGAAGCCCTGGCGTGCCCATTCTCTCTCTCCCCCTCTATCTGCCTCTTCCTCTCTCTGTCACTCTCAAATAAATAAATAAAAATCTTTAAAAAAAAAAAAAAAAAAAAAACGTAAGTTCAAAATGCCAAACAAAATGTTAGCAAATAGAGTCCAGAATTTAAATGGAGACAATACTGTAAGGCTAACATGGGCATATTCCAGGAAGATAAAAGTGGACTGATGTGAAGAATGTCTCATTATGAATCATACTAGCAGACTGAAATAGGAAGTAAAGCTATCTTGTATTTGGGAAAAGCACTTGACAAATACTTACACATGTTACAAACAATTCTGTAAAGCTCTTAACAAACTCATAATAAAGAAAATTCCTAACCCCGAGTCCATTATGAGCAACGTGTTTAGTAGGAAGACATGAGAGCATTATTTTTAACAACAAGAATAAGACAAGAATGCCTATTTTTATTATTTTCACTCAGCATTTTAGAGGGGGTTCTAACCAGCAAAGTAACAATAAAAACAATGCAACAGTAAGACACTGAAAGGAAATCAAGACAATTATTTAAGATAACATAAGGTTTTCGGAGGTGAGGTCTCACTGCAGGTAAGTTGAACTGGAATTCACCATGTAGCCCCAGGCCGGCCTTGAATTCATGGCAATCCTCCTACCTCTGCCTCCAGAAATCTGGGATTTAAGGCGTTCACCACCATACCTGGATCAAGATAACAAAATTATCAATCTAGAAAATTCAAAGATTTCATAGAAATAAATGTTTGAGAAACTAATTTATCAAGTAGTCTGATCTAAAATCAACATATATTTGCATTTATATACACTAGCAATCAATAATTAGAATATATAGAACTTGTAAAAACATCCCATCTACAAGGGTGACAAAAAGATACTTAAAATAAGTATGATTGTGATATTTGAAATCTATGAAGTAGGAGAACGTCTAATCTTACCAAAACTTTTTTTTTTGTTTTTTGTGGGATTTTTTTTTTTTTTTTTTTTTTTTTTTTTTTTTTTTGAAGTAGGGTCTTACGCTAGTCCACGCTGTCCTGGAATCCACTATGTAGTCTCATGCTGGCCTTGAATTCAGTGATCCTCCTACCTCTGCCTCCCAAGTGCTGGGATTAAAGGCAAGCGCCATCCGGCCCCTAGAAAAAACTTTTTTTTCTCCCCCGAAGTAGGGTTTCACTCTAACCCAGACCTGAAATCCACTATGTAACCTCAGGGTGGCCTTGAACTCACGGTGATCCTCCTACCTCTGCCTCCCGAGTGCTGGGATTAAAAGGCATGCGCCACCACGCACAGCTGAAAATATTTTCTTTTAAACCCAAATAATCGATAATATATGCCATGCTCATGAACAAGAGATCCCAGTATCAAAAGATGCAAATATACTCCAAACTAAGTTGTAAATTCACTATAATTGATCAATATCCCAGTAAGGGTCTTTTTTTTTTCCCCTCAGATCTCTTAAAGAACCAACTCTAAAAACTTACATGAAAAAACAAAAGCCAAGAATAACCAATACGCTGTTAAAGACTGTAAGGTTGAGAAATTTTGCATGACTATGACCAAAAGACCTGACAAAATCACTTAAATGAAGAAAGATTTATTTCAGTTCAGTCTGAAAGTTGTCAATCCGTAGTTCTTGGCTCCATTGACCTGGGCGCATGATAAGGCAGAACGTCGTGGCTGTGGAAATACGTGAAGTCAATTCACCTCACAGCAAGCAGGAAGCAGAAAATGGGGAAGAAACTGGGGACCAAATAGTCTTCACATTCCTCCACTGACATACTTCCTCCAATTAGGCCCTACCTCCTAAGGCTTACAGAACCTCCAAAATACCACCACCAAACACCAAGCACATGAGCTTGTGGGGAGCATTGCATATTCAAGCTATAAAACTGACTCAGTTATTAAAATCATGGAGCGTAGCTAGGCGTGGCAGTACATGCCTCTAATCCCAGTACTCAGGAGGCTCAAGTAGGAGGGCTGCTGTGAGTTCCAGGTCAGCCTGGGCTACAGTGAGACCCAACCTCAAAAGACAGAAAAAATAAAAAAAACATAGACTTATATGGTACTAGGAGAGGCTCAGGAGATAAAATTACATTATCGTCACATGTAAAACTTGCCAGCAAAAAAGAGAATCAGGCCCGGCCTCATGGTGCATGCCTTTAATCTCAATACTCAGGAGGCAGAGGTAGGAGGATTGCTGGAGAGATGGCTCAGCAGTTAAGGCACTTTCCTGCAAAGCCTAACAACCAGGCTTTGAGTCCCCAGTATCCACATAAAGCCAGATGCACAAAGTGGTATATGCATCTGGAGTTTGTTTGCAGCAGCTGGAGGCCCTGGTGCACCCATTCTCTCTGTCTTTATCTCGTCTCTCTACATCTATCTGCTTGCAAATAAATAAGTTAATTTTTTTTTTTTTTTTTTTTGGCTTTTTGGTCTCACTCTAGCCCAGGCTGACCTGGAATTCACTATGGAGTCTCAGGTGGCCTTGAACTCACAGCGATCCTCGTACCTCTGCCTCCCAAGTGCTGGGACTAAAGGCATGCGCCACCACGCCCGGCTATAAATATGTTAATTTTTTTAAAAAAAAGAGAATATTCCTAAAATACATCACCAAGTTTGTTTATAAATGCAGTGGAATAGAAAGGCTCGTGAGTTTCTGGAGAAATCTCCTGGTCTACAAATATGATTCTTTTTCATTATTGAAAATAAACAACTTTTACTGGAATCTGCTTAGCAACAGTTCTAATGAAAAAAAAAAAAAAAATACAGCCCCTCTTCTCAAACAAAGAAAATGTCATGCAGCCCCAAAGAGGGAACCAGCTTCCCACTCAACCTAGAGAAGCCTTTCTCTTCAGATGGCGGTGACCACTGGGTGACTCAAAACTCACCAAAGTGCTGAGAAGTGGCAGGGAGTGTTCAGCACTGAGACATCACTATGACACCCACCATGGCTTAAGAATCATTGTGGAAGAGGTGGCAGAAAAATTATAAGAGCAGCCGGGCATGGTGGCACACGCCTTTAATCCCAGCACTCGGGAGGCAGAGGTAGGAGGATCGCCATGAGTTCGAGGCCACCCTGAGACTCCATAGTTAATTCCAGGTCAGCCTGGGCTAGAGTGAGACCCTACCTCAAAAAAAAAAAAAAAAAAAAAAAACCATAAGAGCCAAAGGAAGGAGAGGAGTGCTTACAATACTGTCTTCTAGACACAAAATGGCCTTGATATTCATGACGTCACAGTGGTCGAGCCTACCTGTACAAGACCAGCATAATAGGAGGAGGGAAAATTATGACATCAAAATAGAAGAGAGACTAGTTGGAAAGAAGGAGGGATTCAGTGGAGGAGGGAATTGGGGAAGGGAAAAATAGAAGGTGGCGAAGGGGTTATGATCATGGTATATTTTTAAATTTATGAAAGTTGTCAAAAAGTTTTTAAAATGTTATATGAGCTTTTGCGATCAGGTTCGCATTGCTGGCAGAAAACACACAACCAAGAGCAGCTTGTGGTGGAAAAGGTGTTTATTTTGGCTTATAGACTTGACCGGAAGCTCCATGATGGCAGGGGAAAATGATGGCATGAGCAGAGGATAAACATCACCTCCTGGGCAACATCAGGTAGACAACAGCAACAGGAGAGTGTGCCAAAACACTGGCAAGAGAAACCTGGCTATAACATCCATAAGCCCGCCCCCAATAATGCACCACCTCCAGGAGGCTTTAATTCCTAAATTGCCATCAGCTGGGAACCTAGCGTTCAGAACCTAAGTTTATGAGGGACAACTAAATCAAACCACTACATAAGCTAAATTATTTTTCATTCATATTACATGGGTGAAAAGAGGCTATAAAAGCAAATTTATGAAAGGATTTAAAACATTTTTTGAGGTAGGGTCTCATTCTAGCCCAGGCTAACCTAGAACTCACTCTCTAGTCCCAGGATGGCCTCAAACAGATATCCTCCTACTTCTGCCTCCTGTGTGCTGTGATTAAAGGCATGCACCACCATGCCTGGCTGTGAATGGATTTAAGTGAAATTTTTTATGTAGTACTATGTTAACTTAGAATACATTACAATAAACAGGACAAATGCAACTAAAACTTTATATTCATTATTTCAAATAATGTTGTAGGACTGAAGAGATTTAAAGCACTTGCCTGCAAAGCCAAAGGACCCAGGATCCCTTCCTCAGGACCCATGTAAAGCAGATGCACAGGGGGCACATGCTTCTTGAGTTCATTTGCAATGGCTGGGAGTCCTGGCACATTCATTCTGTCTATCTGCCTTTCTCTCTCCCAAAATAAGTAAATAAAATATTTTATTTTTAAAGATATGCTCAAATAAGTTCATATCTGGAGAAATGCAAATTAAAAACACAGTGAAGGGCTGGAGGGATGACTTGGCAGTTAAGGCGTTTGTCTGCAAAGTCAAAGGACCCAGGATCCATTCCCCAGGACCCACGTAAGCCAGATGCACAAAGTGGCACATGCATCTGGAGTTCATTTACAGTGGCTGAAGGCCCTGGTGTGCCCAATCTCTCTCTCTGCCTCCCTCCCTCTCTCTCTCTCCCTCTTTCCCTGTCAAATAAATAAACAAAAATAAAAACACAATGAAATGGAATGTTCTTCTGTTAAATTAGTAAAATTAGGAAGTTTTACAATTCCTAGTGTTCGGAGGGGAATATGAAATATGTGAATACACTCATACATTGATGAGAGAAGTACAAATTGAGGCAAAAATTTATCAAAGTATTCTAGGAGGCTGAGGAGATGGTTCAGTCAGTAAAGTGCTTGCCATATAAGCATAAGGACCTGAGTTTGCTAGCCAAATCATTGTGATCCAGGTTTGGTGGGAGACCATAGTTCAAAAAATAAAGTGGAAGGCAGGGGAGATGGCTTAGAGGTTAAGACACTTGCGCGCAAAGCCTAAGAATGCAGGTTCCAATCTCCAGGTCCCAGTGATGCAAACACACAAAGTCACGCATGCCCACAAGGGGGCGCATGAATCTGGAGTTCCTTCACAGCCGCTGAAAGGCCCTGATGGACCCACTCCTCCCCCCCTTAAAAAAAAATTTTTTTAAAGAACAAAAGAAAGAATGAATGAAAAAAAAAAAGGTGGACAGTGACTAAGGAAAGACACCCAATGTCCACCTCTCTGAACGCCACATACATGCACACACATACTCCACATACAAACACATCACACACAAAAAAAAGTTTAAAAATTTTAAACATTTTGATATTGTTTTGTAAGCAAGTATTTAAATTTCCTAGTAACCACATTAAAAAGTAAGAGGAAGTAAATTTTAATAGCATACTATTGTGCTTTGCCTACTCTATCTAAAATAGCATGTCAACATGGAATCAATCTGACAATTATTCATGAGATATCTTGTATTCTTTTTTCATAATAAGCCTTCAAAAATGCCAATATACCTTACACATATAGCAAATTTTAATTCAGAAGCTAAGTAAGCACTGAAAATACTTGATCTTAAGATTTCACTGAATTAGCAGATGGAAAAGTGATTCACACATTAACATTGCTCTGGAGAAACTTAAAACTTTTGCAATCACTTTATTGAGTTTGTGTTTGAATTAAAATTACATTGGTCCTTGTGTCCCATGCCTACATTCCAAGTGCTCAGTAGCTACATTTGACTGAAGCCTTGAACAGTCATAGTTTTATAACTTTGAACATTCATATAGCTTTTTTTAGAGAAAGACAGACAGACACAGAGAGAGAGAATTGGTGCACCAAGACCCCAGCCACTGAAATTGAACTCCAGATGCTTGTGCCACCTAGTGGGCATGTGCGACTTTGTGCTTGCATCCCTTGTGTGTCTGGCTTACATGGGATCTGGAGGGTTGAACCTGGGTCCTTAGCCTTCATAGACAAGTGCCTTAGCCACTAAACCATCTCTCCAGCCATATAGCTTTTAATTTGATTTCACTCCTAAACAAATTTCCTAGAGCAGTAGTTCTCAGACTGCATTTGGATACCTGGAGAGATAAGTAAAAGTCAGATGTGTAGCCAGGCATGGAGGTACAGACCTGTAATCACAGCCCTTGGGAAGATGAAACAGAAAGATCCCAAGTTTGAGGCCAGCGTGATCTACATGGAGAGACCCTATCTAAAAACAATGGCAGTACAAAGAGAAGACATAGATTTGGGGAGGTCTAAGAATTTGTGTGTCTAATTTGCCATTTCCCAAGTGACAGGGACTCTGCCTGGAATAAAATAGTTTTTAAGAAGAAGAAGCAGTAGTAAGGTCACAAAGGGTTACTTTAGGGCTGGAGAGATGGAACTTGCTTGCAAAACCTGATGGCCTAGGTTCAATTCCCCAGTACTCATGTAAGGCCAAATGCACAAAGTGATGCATGTTTCTGGCCCCATGTACCTATTCTCTCTCTGTCTCTTTTTCACTCTGCTGCTCTCCTTCTCTCTCCCTCTGTGTTTGCAAATAAATAAATTTTAAAGAAAGGGATATTTTAGTCTAGAGAGATGGCTTAGTGGTTAAGGTGCTTTCCTGCAAAACCAAAGGACCCAGGTTCAATTCCCCAGTTCCAATGTAAGCCTGATTTCACAAGGTGTACTATGTCTGGAGCTTTTTGTGTGTGTGTGTGTGTAGTGGCTAGAGGCCCTGGTGCACCTATTCTCTCTCTCTCAAATAAATAAGGTGTAAAAATAAAAAGGGGTACATCATGAGTCAATTCACCTAGATAATAAAATAATTCCAAAATTTCAAACACCTATATATCTATATATATTTGAATTAAAATATTAATCCTAAAAGCAATTTTTAAAGGGGGGAGACCTGGTGAGATGGCTTAGCTGTTAAGGCACTTACCTGCGAAGCGTAAGGACCAAAGTTCAATTGCCCAGTACTACGTAAGCCAGATGCATATGGTGATGCATGTGTCTGGAGTTTGTTTGCAATGGCTGTAGACTCTGGCATGCCTATTCTCTTTCTCTCTATGTGCCTCTGTCTCTCTCTCTCTCTCTCTCTCTCTCTCTCAAATAGATAAAGTATAAAAAAATTAATCATCATATATAAAAAATAACATATTTGCATTCTCTACTATGTATGTCTTAGATGCATGTCTATGTTTTTATTAGTGGCAATATTGATAATGTTAGCTGAAATGTGATGACCCAAATAGATAAAGTATAAAAAATATTAGTCATCATATATAAAAATAACATATTTTTATTCTCTACTATGTATGTCTTAGATGCTTGTCTATGTTTTTATTAGTGATAATATTGATAATGTTAGCTGAAATGTAATGACTGCCTACTATATGTTCTTAGTTTCTACATACTAAAAGTCCCAAAACTCAGCATGATTATTCTTTTGGTTTTACCACTGTGAAAATGGAGCAATGCTTACTAAACAGCTTGGTTAAGTTGCTTGCCCAAGACCACACAGCTAAGGCAGTGATTTCATATCAACTAAACCAGTGATGGGTGGTATTTCTTATCTAAACTCCTTTTACCTGGTCTATTTTCTCAGAAACAACTTGTTGAGATGATTATTCCACACACTGGCAAAAGAAAATGAAGAGAGGACTCATGGAAAATGTATTAGATTTCCTGATCTAATAAATTAAAATAGCAGTTGTAATTACTGCCGATGACAGGACTTCCTGAGCAAAATCAATGTCCGTCTCCACAGCCGTGTTTGGCTAGTCTCAGTGTAATCAAGACAAGCAGAAACCTGAATGACATCAGCAGTGGTCCGAGTTAAAAGAGCCCCCAGCTTCCCCCCTGGGCCCCAGGGACTCCTGCAGTTTGGTTCACCTTCCAGAGAAAAGTGAGTAAAGCTCATCAGATGTGCTATCAGCTGCCAGAGAAAGTTTCAGTGACTCTCCCTTTTTCCTCTTTCCACGTGACCTGATAGTTCATCACCAGCGATGATCATCAAAGCCTCAACACACACTGGCAAAGAGCTATCATTGATAGCCTGAAGCAGGCTAGGACGGCGAGACCTCCAGCCTTGCTTTTCAAACAGCGGGGGTCTGAGTCATTGCCAGACCACTTGCTTAACTTCTTTCTAATAGAATTCCCCAACACATTACCGTTTCAACCCAAGCCCAGGACCGAGGCCCTTTGGGTATTCCATATTTCTTTTTTTTTTTTTTATTTCTTCATTTATTTATTTACTTATTTGAGAGCAAGAAAGGCAGAGAGAGAGAGAGAGGATGGGCACGCCAGGGCCTCCAGCCACTGCAAACGAACTCCAGACACATGCGCCCCCTTGTGCATCTGGCTAACGTGGGTCCTGGGAAAATGAGCCTGGAACCTGGGTCCTTAGGCTTCACAGGCAGGCGCTTAACCACTAACCCATCTTTCCAGCCCGAGTACTCCATATCTCTATCTCCTTTTCTTTATTTATTTATTTATTTATTTATTTATTTATTTATTTATTTATTTGAGAGCGACAGACACAGAGAGAAAGATAGATAGAGGGAGAGAGAGAGAGAATGGGCGCGCCAGGGCTTCCAGCCTCCGCAAACGAACTCCAGACGCGTGCACCCCCTTGTGCATCTGGCTAACGTGGGACCTGGGGAACTGAGCCTCGAACCGGGGTCCTTAGGCTTCACAGGCAAGTGCTTAACCGCTAAGCCATCTCTCCAGCCCTCTATCTCCTTTTCTCTTTGCACTTTCCTCATGCTTCAGTCATTGGAAACCTTAACTATTGTCCCCTAAAAATGTCTGCTTCCTTTCTGTATCTTATTGGGAAAAAAAAAAATCTCAAATAATGCATGGTGGTAGCAAAACTTGGGTGACAGGCAGCGCTCAGTAACTACGGGCCCCAGACATGCATCAGCCTCAACATACATAGGATTCCAGTCCAGCATAGAACCGCTCATGTGTGCACCTGCCCGCGCTGGTCTCAAGCCAGGATGCACATCAGATGGCCTTCCCAGTCTTCAGGGATAGGCTTCCTGTTGAAGGTATTCCCAGACAAAGCCAGTCTGTGACGCTGGAAGAGTGGTTACTTCATCAGATGCACAGGCACCCATACAGGACTACAGGAAGCAAAATAAATTACCAGTGACTGACCCAAAAGAAATGGAGATGTAGGGGCTGGAGGGATGGCTTAGCGGTTAAGGCGTTCGCCTGCAAAGCCAAAGGACCTAGGTTAGATTTCCCAGGACCCACGTTAGCCAGATGCACAAGGGGGCGCATGCATCTGGCGTTTGTTTGCAGTGGCTGGAGGTCCTGGTGCGCCCATTCTCTCTCTCTATCTCTCCCCCCACCCCATGTGTGTCTGCCTCTTTCCATCTCTCAAATAAATAAATAGATAAAATTTTTAAAATTTTTTTTAAAAAGAGGGCTGGAGGGATGGCTTAGCACTTAAGGTGTTTGTCTGCAAAAGCCAAAGGACACAGGTTTAATTCCCCAGAACCCACATTAGCCAAATGCACAAGGGGGCACACGTGTCTGGAGTTCGTTTGCAGTGGCTGGAGCCCTGGCGCGCCCATTCTCTCTCTCTCTCTCTCTCACTCTCTTTCTCTCTGTTAAGTAAATAAATAAACAAATAAATAAAATATTTAAAAAATTTAAGAAGAAATGGAGATGTATGAACTTCCTGACAAAGAATTCAAAATAACTGTCCTAAGAAGGCTTAGGGACCATTGCACAAGAGTTGGCAGAAAGAAAGAAAGAGCCAAAGGATGGGGAGGAGCCCTTCAGAGCACTTTATCCCAGAAACAGAAAGATGATTCCATTCAGGACCTCACAGTGGCTGCCATTACCTGCATATGGCCTGCAAAATATTGGGTTCATCAATATATTATTATCCATGAGGGACGAGGGCAAAAAAAAAAAAAATGGCATTAGAGTAGAAGAGTTGTAAAGAAAGAATTCAGTGGAAAGGGGTGAAGGAGAGTGAACAAAAGAAAGCAATGGGTGCCTGAAGAGATGGCTCAATAGTTAAGTGAGCTTCCTGTGCAAGTATGAGTCCCTGAAGGCTCTAGAAGTCAGTGCCAACACTCTGGCTCAAAGCAAGACTAGTGGAAGAGGGCTGGAGAGATGGCTTGGTGGTTAAGTATTTGCCCATGAAGCCTAAGGACCCCAGTTCGAGGCTCAATTCCCCAGGACCCACGTTAGCCAGATGCACAAGGGGGCGCACACGTCTGGAGTTCGTTTGCAGTGACTGGAGGCCCTGGCATGCCCATTCTCTCTCTCTCTCTCTCTCTCTTTCCCTCTTTCTCTCTCTGTCAGTCTGAAATAAATAAATAAAACTAAAAAGAATAGGTGGAAGAACGATGGAGCAGGACACCAAGTGTTCCTCTCCCATCACCGTAAGGTGGAGAACAACTTAGGAAAACACCCAATATTAACCTCTGGCCTCCAGACACACACACACACACACACACACACACACACAGGTGTGCCCACATACACACTTCACACCTATACAAGAAATTATCATAAAGGAGGCTGCACAGCCATGTGAATATACTATAACTCATTACATTTTTTTTTTTACTTTAAACGTGTGATTTGCACAGTGCTATGGTCTGAATATGTCCTCCAAAATTCATGCGATGACATTTAATTGACACTGTAACTGCAGTGAATTGAATGTCACATGCCCCCCCCCCAGACTCATGTGTTGGAACTCTTACTCCCCAGTTGGTGGCGCTGTTCAGAAAGTGTGTGGCGCCTTTAGGAGGTAGAACCTTCATGGAAGGAGTATGCCACTGGAGGTGGACCTTGGGGTGTTTATAGTCCAGCCCCGTTTGGTGCTTTGGAGCCTTCCCTCTTCCTCTCTGTGAAGGTGTGACACCAGCTGTCTGCTCCTGCTGTGCATCATGGTGGAAACTGCCTCTCAAAACAGCAAGCTGAAATAAGCCTTTTCCTTCCGTAAGCTGCTTCAGGCTGGGTATTTCATCCCAGAAGTGAGAGAGTAACTGCATTAAGTAACAGTAACAGCATTAAGAGATGGGGCCCACGAGCTGGGCGTGGGTGGCGCACGCCTTTAATCCCAGCACTCGGGAGGCAGAGGTAGGAGGATCACCATAAATTCAAGGCCACCTTGAGACTACATAGTGAATTCCAGGTCAGCCTGGACCAGAGTGAGACCCTATCTTGAAAAAAAAAAAAAAAAGCAATGGGGCCCTTGTGAATTATATTAGTGATCTTGTTTAAAAAAAAAAAAAAAAGGGTTAGGGGGCCAGGCGTGGTGGGGCACCCTGAGACTACATAGTTAATTGCAGATCAGCCTCAACCAGAGTGAGACCTTACCTTGAGAAACCAAAAAAAAAAAGTGTTGGGGGTACTAACTAGGCCTTGACCACTTTTACCTTTCTACCAGTAAGACAGTGTCCTCCAAAGGACACAACACAGGTGCCACAGTGAAAGCAGAAACTAAATACCTCACCAAACATTGAACTAGCTGGTGCTTTGATCTTGGACTATTCCACCTCTGTACCTATGAGAAAAATGTTACATTATTCATAAGCTACTCGGTCTTAGGCAATTTGCTTTAAGTAGAACAGGTACATTGTATCTGAATTATATCTCAATAAATGTGATTAAAAATTAAATGAAGGTGCCTCATTAGCACAGTAGGTAGCATGTCAGTCTCATAAAAATTAAATAAAACTTCCATGCAAAAAGAAAAATCTCTCCCCGTACATTTTCTTCTAACTCAACCCAGTCTCTGTCCAAATAGCCATCAACTTGATCTTTTCTTTAACACCTATGCACTGGACTATTTTCCAAAATGCAGCTTATTTGATTCTGCCCAAGTTTGGTTACTTCAAACTTAAGCCTCTCTTAGAATCTAATTTTGCCAGGGTCCCCAGTGATAGCCAGATTCAGACTATTGTCCGAAATTTGGCAAGGAAGGTAATCCATGAACCAACTCAAACACTACTCACCTTAAACCTAACGATCCACTTCCCAGCACAATATTCCCCGGCAACACTGCCTGCCGCATCTAGACCCATGCTGGGGTCATCGCGAGCTAGAATAAAGAATTGGTGCTATCTATGGGAAGAGCGTGGGTAAAAATAAAATGAGGATTAGGTGTGAGTCAGAACGAATTATCCTCGAGGGTATCAGATCATCGGTGTCTGTTGCCTGAAGCCCAGCAGGTACAAGCAAAAGGCTCCCTTGGAAGACGTTGCTAACAAGAGTCTGTGATCCTGAGATGCTTGAGGGATCGGGGAAGTCCATCTAAGCAGTCTGCTCCCTGAGAGAGTCGGCCCAGCCTGACCAGCAACCAGCCGTGTCTCCATTCCTGAGGCTCCTTCCTCCCTTCCTGCCATCTCATTCATTGAGTCTTCACTACCGTTCCCATTCCCTGAGCTGACTGTCAGACAGCCTCTCGTGGCAAGTTCCTCATGATTCCACTGCCTGGGTTTCACTGTTTCTCTGTTTCTCCAAATACAGCAGAATGCCACAAAGGCGTTGCTGCAGATGGTGGGAACTCAGAGAAGCACAAAATGTCCTCATTCTTGCTCATGTGCATTTGACTCTAGAGCCATGGTATCCTTCAAGTACGTATTTCATTCCCCAGACTGTAAAGAACCTTGAACCGTTTAATAGTATTCTTTTACACAACAAGTATTTGTTGCGCTTATATTATGTTCCGGCCATTGTGCTAATCTCTGGGGTGGCAATAGCCAGCAAAATAGATACTGTCATTGTCCTTGAGAAGCTGTTGAAGGTAAGTGGTAATGCGTCACTAAAACATAAAAGCAAGTTCTGCAATAGGCAGTGTGTTAAGTACTCAACGCAGATCTTCACTTTCTCGTGATTCCTATGGGTTTTCATTATCTGCGTCTCCGTCTTACAGAGGAGGCTCAGATGAAGACCAGGCTCTTCTGTCTAAACAGGTCTGGAGCTGGGCTCCAAACCCAGGCCCCTCCAGGCTTCACACTTTGTGTTCTCGGCCTTTTCAGGTATTAGCTCTTTTTTTTTTTTTTTTATCCTCTTTACATTTTTATCTTAAAGAAACAACTTCTTTAAAATATTTTGACTTACTTATTTGAGAGACAGAGAAAGAGGCGTATAAAGAGAGAGAGACAGAGAGAATGGGCACTCCAGGGCCTCCAGCCACTGCAAACAAACTCCAGACACATGTGCCACCTTGTGCATCTGGCTAACGTGGGTCCTTGGGAATTGAACCTGGGTCCTTTGGCCTTGCGAGAAAACAGCTTAACTGCTAGGCCATCTCTCCAGCTCCAGAAACAACTTTTATCCAAACAGATAACAAAGAATATTTCTGGGAACAGGACAAAGAAAAAGATCATCAGTGTCAAATGGCTGGCACCAAGCTAAGAGCCCAGTCTACCTCTGAGCAGATCTTCTACACCAATGTTCTTGGCAAATGTTCTCTATCAGTGTCCTTAGTAAATATTCTACAACTGTGTTCTTAGCAGAGATTTTATACTAAGGTTCTTAGTATACTAAGTACACTAATGTTCTTAGCAGATATTCCACACCAATGTTGTTAGTAGATAGTCTAAACCAATGTTCTTAGCAAACATTCTACACCAGTGTTCTTAGCAGATATTCTACACCAGTGTTCTAACCAGCACTATTCATAAAAGCAGAGATGAAAACAAGCCAAGTGTCTATAAATAAATGATCATATATTGATTATGCTACTATATATACAATGAAATGTTATTCAGTCATAAAAGGGAATTAAATTTTGATGTGTGCTACAAGATGAATAAATCCTGAAAACATTATAGCTAATGAAATTAACCAAAGAAACAATGACAAATATTGTATTATTCCACTTACCTAAAGTAAGATATAGAAATTTATAGAGATAGAAAGATGACTCAAGGTTATCAGAGGATGCAGGGGGAGAGAAATGTAGTTTTAATTTAATTTAATTTAATTTAATTATTAATAATTATAATAATATAATATTAATAATTATTTAATTTAATTATTTTCATTGAAGATAACAATTTTTTGCTTGGTTAGGGCTCACAATATTATGATATATTTAATGCCACTGCATTGTCTACCTATGAATGGTTCAAATGATTAATATGTTTCATATATTTTGCTGCAATAAAAAAGGAAATGGGGCTACAGAAATGGTTTGATTCCTCAGGACCCATGCAAGCCAGATGCACAAAGTGGTGCATGCATCTGGAGTTCATTTGCAGTGACTGGAAGCTCTGGCGTGCCCATTCTCTCTCTCTGCCTTTTTCTCTCATTGATAAATAAACAAACAAGTAATATTTTAAAAAAGAAAAAGAAAACAAGAAATAAATTTTCAGCCTCCAGGAAGGGTGCCTGTTATTCAGATTTTTGTTGAATTCATGCTTCTGTTTCCTTACTCAATAAAACTGTCAGGCTTCTAAGCAAATTTAGAATCCAGTGATATCAGGCCCTAAGACTGATAACAATTTTGGTGCCCTGAGCCTCAAGCTCCTGCTTGTTTTGATCTAGGACATACCATCTGGATATCTACTCTGTACCTCTCCATTCCTTCTTTCAGAGAGAACAAGAATGAAGAGATACTCAGATGCATTGCCGTGAAGTCCCTAGTTTCATCCCATGATGTCCACAAGAGACACATCACAGAACAAATGTCACAGAAGGCATTCACAAGCATGGAGAGCCTCCAGATTGCTACAGAGCACGCCTCTATTTTGGAATGACCAACCCTCCGTGAGTACTCATGGCACCCACGTTATTGCATCTGCATTGTGGCAATCCTCCTTGAGTCAGCAAGGTCAAGTCAAATGGGGAAACCCTGCCTTTAGACACAAGTATGGAGATGTAGGCAGAGCATCTGCAGCTCACTGGGCAGCTGTTTGAGAAGCCCAGCTGGTTCCTGGTGCTGCATCTTAAGAACATCTTTTGGGATGGAGAGATGCCTTTGCGGTTAAGGCATTTGCCTGAAAAGCTAAAGGACCCAGGTTCAATTGTCTAGGGCCCACATAAGCTAGATGCACAAGGGGGCGCATGTGTCTGGAGTTCATTTGCAGTGGCTGAAGGCCCTGGCATGCCCATTCTCTTTCTCTCTTCCTCCCTCATTCTCTCTCAAATAAATAAAAATAAAATAAAACATATTTTTTAAAAAAAGAATGCCTCTTACCTCTGTTAAGATGACCTCCTACGGGCACAGGCAGATTGCTCAGTGGGCAGACTGCCTACCACGCAAGCGTGATAAGCAGTGATCGGATCTCCAGATCCCATACGCTACTAGTCCAGCCAAATCAGTGAGCTCTGGGTTCAGTGTGAGACAAAACAAATAAGGAGTTACATGTTTGACTTTCCAGATCCCACAGAAGCCAGATGCACAATGTGATGTAAGTGTGCACAAGGTCACACATGAGCACAAGGTAGTGCATGCATCTGGAGTTCATTTGCACTAGCTGGAGGCCCTGGAATGCCAATTCTCTCTTTCTCTCTCTATCCCTCTCTCAAAAAATAATAAAATTAAAAAAGGAGTTAGAGTGTGTCATATGAAACTTATTCCCTGGGAAGATGCAAACACATGTCTATTCACCCCCAATGGGGCACAAAAACAGATAAAACCACTATTGCCCCAAAACCAGTTTTGGGTGGACCATTTTTTTTTTCTTTTTCTTTTTCTTTTTTTTTTTTTTTTTTATTTTGGTTTTCGAGGTAGGGTCTCACTCTAGCCCAGGCTGACCTGGAATTCAGTATGTAGTCTCAAGGTGGCCTTGAATTTTCAATGATCCTCCTACCTCTGCCTCCCAAGTGCTGGGATTAAAGACATGAACTTTATTGGGACTACTTACTGAGCATTGTGAAGGGATGCTTAGGGAAACATGAGTGACTCAAAGGCAGTCACGTGACCAAAATGCCCACCCCTGCACACTTGCAGGTAGCTCAGAGAGTCTCCCCCCAGGCAGGTGTTCATCCATTATATAACCTTAGGGAGTGACCTTGCAACCTCTTCCCTAGACTTCTTGACCTCCTGAGTCTCCCAAAACCCCTTGTTTCCCCAGAAGGGAATGTCTCAATTCAGGGAAAACTGTCTTACGACACAGGTCAGAGTCTTCCCCTCAACAATTATTCACTGTTCCTATAAACTTGGAGAGTGGTCCTGTGACCTTTTAAGTTTCAGATCTCCCAGACTTGATCCCCAGAGTCTCCTGAGCCTCCCTCCTCCCTCCAGGAAGGAATCTTTCACTCTTTCTCTCCCACCCCTTCCCAAGTTAAGGTCTCACTCCAGCCCAGGCTGACCTGGAATTCACTATGGAGTCTCAGGGTGGCCTCGAACTCACAGCAATCCTACCTCTGCCTCCCGAGTGCTGAGATTAAAGTCATGCACCACCATGCCCGGCTAGGAAGGAATATTTCGATTTGGAGGAATTTGCTACACAACAGAGTGATTGAGGAAGATGTCCAACGCTGGCCTCTGACTTCCACAAGCATTCACATGCATGTTCCACACACATGTAAGTACGCATACACTTGTGCATGCATGCCACATTCACACACAAGAAGACATTTGAGCTACCGGTGACCCCATCTCCTCACCTGGACAGACTAAATGACAGCCATACTGCTAGGCCATCAAGTAAACTCATTTTCTGCTTCCTTTACCCATGACACCCATTTCTACCTCTTGTAATTCTGTGAAGGAGGAGTTCAAAGGAATTTAAGGCAAAACACCCACCCCTGATTTAAATATTTATACAACATAGTCTGTCTCCACAGAGCCTGCATTGGTGGAGGAATTGTGTGGCTGGTTTTTCTCCACTTTTCCTGAGGGATATCATTAATATCGTGATAATTAATGAAAGACGGCAGCTGGAGTCAGGTAAATTATTAATGGTTTCAATCATCCTGAGAGCAGACAGCCCTGTGTGGAGTTGTCCTTGGTGACAGCGTGGATGTGCTCTGGGGAAACAGGAAGAGTGGGCAGAGAGGCAGAGATGCTGTGCGTGTGCGTATACGTGTGTGTGTGTGTGTGTGTGTGTCTGCGTGTGCACACCTTCTTGGAATCTGTGCACATAGGTGCATCTATTCTTACCTAAATGGCCTGGGTTTGCATGCAGACGTCCTCATAGACTAAAGGAAAGAACTTGTTCCTCTTGAAGGTGGAGACTGCGTTCATACCGTCCCTACAGAATGGCCTTGCAGGAGTCGGGACTGTTTGCAGGGACTGGAAAGTTGAGGCCAGGGCCACTCTCAGAGAGTGCGATCCCTCAAAGATTGGAGGCTGAGGATAAAGAGGAAAAGCGCATAAGGGCATCTGTGCTGAAGTGTGGCTAGAAAATGTCTCCACAATTTGCCCTCAGCCATAAGAAATGGGAGATGGATTACAAAGACCAAAGGAGTGGTGGTTGACCTGGGAAAGTGAGAGTGGATAGTGTCCCGTAGAAATGGGTAAAAGAAGCAATGATTGGGACAAATTCCCTAGGAGAAAGGACTTCGTTGTGATGGGTTGGGGGGGCTCATTCTCCCTCCACACAGGTGTTCCACTAGGCAGAGCTTTCCTATTGCAGAAGATCCCACAGTCCTGGGAGGCGTAAATCACAATGTTTTCTTCTCTGCTATATACTTGGGTCCTCCTAGGTGCCCGAAACAGCGTCGTGTCCCCAGGTGTTCATGAAATAAGGAATAAAGGAATGGAGAAATGTGGGCTGGAGAGATGGCTTAGCGGTTAAGCGCTTGCCTGTGAAGCCTAAGGACCCCGGTTCGAGGCTCGGTTCCCCAGGTCCCACGTTAGCCAGATGCACAAGGGGGCGCACGTGTCTGGAGTTCGTTTGCAGAGGCTGGAAGCCATGGCGCACTCATTCTCTCTCTCTCCCTCTATTTGTCTTTCTCTCTGTGTCTGTAGCTCTCAAATAAATAAATTTAAAAAAAAATTTTAAAAAAAGGAATGGATAAATGCATATAGCAAATTTATCATGCTGGACATTGGCCAAAAGACTATTAATTAACTTTTGCTCTAATAAGACCTCACCAATTGTTCTTTACAGTGACAAAGAATGTACTGAAGAATACATTGGCAAGAAGAGAGTTTCCAATACGCACACACGACACAGCAAATAATGGAATAAACGCTCATCAGATATGTTTGGCTTGGTTTTTTCCAACCTGCTCCAGATCTCGTCCCTGCAGCCCTTCCCCAACACAGAACACAGGCTCCTTCTTTCTCTTTCTCCACCCCCAGTGCTGACCAAGTGCAAGTTAAAACAAAACAAAACAAAAAGTATTTAAAAAGGGAAAAAGAAAGACACTGCTGGAATTTAAAGACTAAGAGATGCCATTACCACATGGCCGTCTCAGAGTTCTTGGCACTCTTTCTCTCTTTGGAGACATGTGCCAAGATCTGCAGCTAGACTCCTGCTATGCGCAGTGGGGAGCACGCGAGGATAGGGGGCCAGTGTCTCCCTGTGGGCCTGATACCTCAGCACGGCTACTGTTCCTTTAAAAAAAAAAAAGGCTATGGAATTCCTCTCAGAAAGTCAATGGTCTTAGTTTTGGAGAACTGGAAATGTGTTTGGGGGTAGGAATCTGCTGTCTCTGAGTACATTCTGTCAATTTGTTGATTTGCCTTTTATTTCCTGTTTTAAAGTTTGGCTTCCTTTTTGGCCTGAGTCATAAAGTAGATGTCATCTGGTAGCGGCCTACAGTCACTGCCGACAAACTCCAGGTTCACACGCCACTTTGTTCATCCGGTTTTACATGGGTACTGGGGAATCAAACCCAGGTCATCAGGCTTTGCAAACAAGTGCCTCTAACTGTTGAGCCATCTCTCTAGCCCCTCCATTTGTAAGTTTATAACGTATTTTGACCTTATTCACCCCTCCTTACCCTCTCTTTTTAAATATTATTTATTTATTTACTTGAGAAAGAGGCAGGGGGGCAGGGAGAGAGAGAATGGGCACACCAGGGCCTCCAGCCACTGCAAAGGAACCCCAGACGCGTGCGCCCTCTTGTGCAACTGGCTAACGTGGGTCCTGGGGAATTGAACCTGGATCTTTGGCTTTGCAGGCAAGTGCCTTAACTGCTAAGCCATCTCTCCAGCCCACTTACCCTCTCTTTTGTATGTATGTAGGATATGAGAGCATGGGTACAAACATGCCACAGCGTGTGTGTGGTCAAAAGACAACCTCAGGTGTTTTCCTTCTCCCTCCACCTTCTTTGGAGATAGGGTCTCTCTTGTTGTTTTCTTGCTGGGTTTACAAGCGTCTGAATTCTTCTGGCTCCGCCTCCCAATGCTGTGGGCATGTTGGGATCACAGACACATGTGTCCCTTTGCATGCAGCTTTCCGTGGGTGCTGAGGAGACTTAAACTCAGACCAGTAGATTTGCAAGCTAGCTCCTTTAACCACTGAATCATCGCCCCAGCCCTGCATTCATAACCTATTGTAAGTAATCATATTTACCCATTATAAATAATACATTTTAATATACTGCACTATATAGTAATACTATCTCTGTATCATTTAAAACAATTCCTTTCAAGCTGGGTGTGGTGGCACACGCCTTTAATCCCAGCATTGGGGAGGCAGAGGTAGAAGGATCACAGTGAGTCCGAGGCCACCCTGAGACTTCAGGTCAGCCTGAGCTAGAGTGAAACCCTACCTCAAAAAAACAAACAAACAAAAAAATCCTTTCAAATTTCAAACAAGCACTTTAACTGCTGAGTCATTTCCCCACCCTCTTTTCAAATTTCAAATGCTTAGGGCTATTTACAAAATTGTTTGGAATTGTAAAAATTTCCAGCTTATTAAATTGAAGTGATTTTAGGTTTATTGTTTCTTGTTCAAAGCCTGAAGTTCAAGTAAAGTCAAAACCAATTTAGACTGGGGTTTATTTGCTTTAATTTCTCAGGTGTTCAAACACAGAATATTCGATATGATCAAACAGAGTGGGACACCATCTGGAAATATCATAGCTGGAAAGGAGACCTTAGTCGTCCACCTCTCTGAAGGTGAAGCTTTGTAAGATCATGGGACTTGCTTGAGGTCACCCAGCTAAGGAGCGGCAGACCTAGGATGGGAAACCAGCGCTGCCCTCCGTTCAAAGCCACCTCTGGATGGAGATCTAGAAATACCTAGAGACACTCCAGATCCCTTGGAAACTTCAAACTTCAGTCCTTCCTCTGTGCTGGAAAGACCTGTCTCCTAAATGTCCCTTCTCCATTGCATACCATCCTTCCAGACCTTCTCATTCATTCTCCAAGTCGCCCTGAGGTTTCTGGTTTGTAAGTTTTCTATATCTATAAAAACCCGTCCTTTCCCAGTATTTTGTCATCCCAAAATAGAAATGAGGGCTGGAGAGATAGCTTAGCTCTTAAGGCACGTGCCTGCAAAGCCAAAGGACCCAGGTTCAATTTCCCAGGACCCTCATAAATCAGATGCGCAAGGTCGCTCAGGCGTCTGGAATTTGTTTGTAGTGGCTGAAGGCCCTGGCTTGCCTATACTCTCTCCACCTTTCTCTCTCTCTCTCTCTCTCTCTCTCTCTCTCTCTCTCAAATAAATAAAATAAATTTAAAAGAAAATAGAAAGGCCCAATTTTTGTCATGTTAAGAGAACATCAGGAAAACAACTACTATCTATTTCTATTAGCATTTCATAAAGAAATGACAAACACTGAAAATGTGGTGAGTGTACACTCCGAATGGATGCATTTCATTTAGATAAAATATATCCTGACTTTTATTTAATTTGGTTTTTTCGAGGTAGGGTCTCACTTTAGCCCAGGCTGACCTGGAACCTATTCTGTCGTCCCAGGCTGGCCTCAAACTCACAGCGATATTCCCACCTCTGTCTCCTAAATGCTCGGATTAAAGACATGCACCACCATACCCGGCTAATCTGATTTTTAAGATGCTAAACTTGGAATTAAACTCATTTACATTTGAATCATCTAGCTTTGGTTATTATCTTACCATGGTCACGTTTCAGTCCCTTGACCGTGTCAACATCTCTCCTGCCTTTGAACTTTTGGATCTATGCCATACCCTCTGCTTCAAGCACTGGACCTTTCTTGCCCCTTCCACCCTCATGTTTATTAAGCCTAGCTCCTTCTCTTTCACCTTTTATTTATTGACAACTTCCACAATTACAGACAATAAACCATGGTAATTCCCTCCCCACCCACACTTTCCCCTTCACAACTCCACTCTCCGTCATATCCCCTCCCCCTCTCAATCAATCTCTTTTTTATTTTGATGTCATTGTCTTTTCCTCCTATTATGATGGTCTTGTATAGGTAGTGCCAGGCACTGTGAACTCATGGATATTCAGGCCACTTTGTGTCTGGAAGACTGCATTATAAGCACTCCTCCCCTTCCTTTGGCTCTTACTTTTTTTTTTTTTTGGTTTTTCGAGGTAGGGTCTCACTGTACTCCAGGCTGACCTGGAATTCACTATGTAGTCTCAGCGTGGCCTCAAACTCATGGTGATCCTCCTACCTCTGCCTCCCGAGTGCTGGGATTAAAGGCGTGCGCCACCACGCCCGGCGGCTCTTACATTCTTAGCATGAGGAAGGCACCCAGAAAAGTATGGAACAAATGAAGGGATAAGAGACAATAAACAATCTGTTTAGTGACTCAGAGGCTCTAGAAGAGGAAGCTTAACAGAACTACCAAAGAAAGAGCTTATTTAAACTACACAATTCTGAGCCAAACACAAGGGTTCTCATGTATAATCCCAGCACTTGGGAGGCTGAGGTTGGAGGATCACTGTGGGTCCTAGGGCAACCTGGACGGCATACTGAGTTTGAGGTCAGTCTAGACTACAGCTAGATCCTGCCTCAAAACTTATTAGTCAAAGCCGGGCGTGGTGGCGCACACCTTTAATCCCAGCACTCGGGAGGCAGAGGTAGGAGGATCGCCATGAGTTTGAGGCCACCCTGAGACTACATAGTGAATTCCAGGTCAGCCTGGACTACAGTGAGACCCTACCTTGAAAAAAAAATCTCATTAATCAATACATAAATGGCACATGACTCTAATCTCAGCACGAAGGAATTTGATGCAAGAGAATCTCAAGTTCAAGACCAACCTGGGATACACAGCAACACTGTCTCAGAATAAATAATGTTGAGATCAGGCCCTTCTCTGCCCTAGTTACTCTATACTGTGGAAAACAGCAGCCTTTCGGACTATACCTTGCCCTGAGAGACTCCATTTTACAAGCTACTTTTGACTCCACCTTGAGAGTGGGGGATGATTCTACACCTGGACGGGCATGTGAACACCATCTGTCTGGCACTGCCATGAGGCACAGGTTGATAAGTGACTCATTCCTGGGAGTAGAAAAAGTGTCACTCTCTAAAATTTATCAGAGTAAATAAGAACTCGAAAAACACATGGGCATGTAAAAATCATATTAGGAAAACCAGGCTCAAGAACTTCCGAGACATACTAGACCAAGGGATGGATATACCTCTCTCATCTGGACCCTGTAAAGAAGTGGACACCTGGGCTGGAGAGATGGCTCGGTAGTTAAGGTGCTTGCCTGCCAAGCCTAAAGACCCTAGTTCAATTCTCCAGTACCCAGTATGCAAACCAGATGCACGGAGCGGCGCATGCCTCTGGAGTTCGTTTGCAGTGCCTGGAGGCCCTGGAGTGTCCATACTCTGTGTGTGGTCTCTTTCTCTGTCTGTCTGTCTGTCTGTCTGTCTGTCTCTCTCTCTCTCTCTCTCTCTCTCTCTCTCTCTCTCTCTCTGTATCTCTATGCTTGCAAATAAGTAAAATATTTTTAAAAGACTTGTAAAGAAGAACTGGACGTCTAGCCCTGCGATGGCAATGGCCCCAAGCAGCGTTCATATGACCACCCTGTGTGTGCGTCAAGGAGCCCCTGAGTGTTCGGGGACTTCAGATCAGCTCTGTCACCACTGACGCGCATGGCCTAAATTGCTGTCTGTTCATCTGTCTGTTTGCCTATCTGTCCACTCATCTGGACGTGGTCCTGCCCTTTACTCTGGCTCATTCCTGCAGCTTGGCTCTGACCCTGTAGCCCGACTCTACTGAGAGTTTGGCATTTCTGCCAATTTCCCAGCTGTGGCCTCTAAAACCTCTTGTGAAACCCTCTATAACCATTCTATAACCTACCTATACACATATATGTGTGTGATGTATCATATGTGATTTGAGAGCTAACCTTAGTAATTAAGGTTGTAATTATAAGGGTCTGTGTTTGGGGGGGTTGGAGAGATGGTTTAGTGGTTAAGGCACTTGCCTACAAAGCCTAAGGACCTGAGCTTAATTCCCCAGTACCCAAGTCAAGCCAGGTGTACAAGGTAGCCCATTCATCTGGAGTTCATTTGCAGTGGATGGAAGACCTGGCATGCCCATTCTCTCTGTGTCTCTCTATCTACTTCTTTCTCCCTCTCTCTCAAATAAAATCAATTAATAAGGAAAAAAAAAAAAACTTTTTAACCTGTGTTTGCTTTGGCCAGGGCTATCAAGGAATATAAATTCTGACATTGTGGAAAGATACAACTATATTTGTCTATGCTTTTGACATAGTGCATCCACAGTAAATAAACAGTAAGTTATAGAATCCCACACCTCCTTTTCTAGCTACCTTCCCCATACTCAAATTTAAGTGTGTCATCCCAAGATTGAAAAGAGTTTGGAGACAAAGGTACACCATTGCCACCCAGGCCTCCGGGTTCTGGCACAGAGGGAGGGGGGCAATATTCATGATTATTGCAGTAACCGATCACAGATAGCTGAAGAGCTACTTAGTTACCATTCACCAAGTAACATTCCAGGCTGCTGTGAGAACCATTGCTCTACGTGCATCGCTTAGCTATGGCTTCTTGCCTGCTCAGAGCCTAGAGCTTTCAGCCAATCTCACACAAGCTCTGAGCCTCACATGTAAGTGACTACTTTTCTCATTAAAACTTCCTTAATGTTTAATGCTTTTTTTCTCTTGCCATAGGAATCTTCAATCATTAAAAAAAAAAAATACTTAAGCATTCTACTTGAAGAGGAGCTTTAATATTGATAAAATTGGAAGGCAAATTTACTTCCAACAAGCAATTTGATTAAATATTGCCAGCATTAATGTCATTCACACCATTAACTTGAAATCTGGATCCTAGATAAACCTCTTCATACACAACCTGGATTTCCTGTCATCAACCCCTGCCACCCAGGAACCTTTTTTTTGTTTTGTTTTGCTTTTTCAGGTAGGGTCTCACCCTAGCCCAGGCTGACCTGGAATTCACTCTGGAGTCTCAGGGTGGCCTTGAACTCATGGCAATCCTCCTACCTCTGCCTCCCGAGTGCTAGGATTAAAGGGGTGCACCACCACACCCGGCAAGTAACCATTTTTCTTTATCTTCATTATTAATTTTTGTACAAAGGTTATGTTCCTATATCCCCTTCCCCACCCTACTTTCCTTGAGAGCTCTCCTCAGTGGGGTTGTGGGTGTTCACTGTTGGGTAATTAAGACCTCAGTCAGTCTCTGCATGGGTGAACGAGGAACTGTGCCTCAGAATATTTCTACCCATCCTGTGGCTCTTACAATCTTCACATCCCCTCTTCTGCAACGGACCCCTAAGCCTTGGCGGGTCTGTTAGCAGTCTAGCTTAGTGTTGAGTTCTCTGTAGCCTCTGGATTTATGATTTGATGTGTTTTTTTTTTGTTTGTTTGTTTGTTTTTGTTTTTTCGAGGTAGGGTCTCACTCTAGCCCATGCTGACCTGGAATTCACTATGTAGTCTCAGGGTGGCCTCAAACTCACAGCAATCCTCCTACCTCTGCCTCCCAAGTGCTGGGATTAAAGGCATGCACCACCACGCCCAGCTGATTTGGTGTGTTTTGATTGACCACAGTGTCTGTCACTGTTTCTCTGGAGCTGGTTGTCAGGCTAGCAGTGGGAGCAATACTCATGTGCCTGCTTCCTCTGCAGTTTCTCATGGGCCCCAGCAGGTTTGGTAGAGATGGCATGTCTTATGGTAGGCAGTTGGCTCTTTTTCTTGTCACATTGATGGATCTTGTATCTCCTCAGTTTTCTCTGCCATCTTTATAGTTTGGAAGAAGGGATTATTGTGTGGAATCTCAACTCTATTTTCCCCTATTGTTTTTGATGTGGTTCCTACTCTACCATCTTAACCAGAAACCCAACCATTTTTCAATATCTTTTGGATTTTGTTTGTTTTCTTGAGGTAGAGTCTCACTCTAGCCTAGGCTGCCTTGGATTCACTATGTAGTCTTAGGATGGTCTTGAACTCATAGTGATCCTCCTACCTCTGCCTTCCCAAGTACTGGGATTAAAGGTATGTGCCACTATGCTTGGTTATCTTTTGGTGGGGGGTTTTGGAATTTTTTATGAGAGGGAAAGAGAGAGAGAGAAATGGCACACTAGGGCCTCCAGCCCCTGCAATCAAACTCCAAACACGGGCATCACCTTGTGCACATGTGCGACCTTGTGCTCTTGCATCACCTTGTGTGTCTGGCTTATGTGGAACCTGGAGAGTCAAACATGGGTCCTTAGGCTTTGCAGGCAAGCACCTTAACCACTAAGCCATCTCTTCAGCCCTATCTTTTGGTTTTATTAAACAAAAGCAGAGGGGAGAACCAGGCGTGGTAGTTCACAGCTGGGTATGGTCACTCATGCCTTTAATCCCAGCACTAGAGAGGCAGAGGTAGGAGGATCACCATGAATTCAAGGCTACCCTGACACTACATAGTGAATTCCAGGTCAGCCTGGGCTAGAATGAGACCCTACCTCAAAAAAACAAAATAATAATAATAATAAAGAAAAAAAAGCAGAGGAGAAGAACTTAAAGGGGTTTAAAGCAGTCTGTACTCCTTTGTTTAAACTATAAACTCTTCCAGGGTATCTTGCTCTGGGGAAACATTCAAAGCAGTTATAAGTGCTATCCAGTAACTAAGGCAATTTCCATGTCTGATTTATTTAGGACCGACATGGATAGGAACAGCTAAGGGGTTTGAGAAAGTAATGATGTTTAGCTGAAATGCTTTCTGGAAAAAGAAAAGACTGCGAAATTACTAAATAATTCTTTGCAGTTCTTTGAGATAAAATGTATCATATCTTGGGATATGGAGAGATGGCTAAGTGGTTAAGGAGCTTGCCTGTAAAGCCTAACGACCCTGTTTCAGTTCCCCAGTACCCATGTAAAGCCAGATGCACAAGGTGGTGCATGGCATCTGGAGTTTACTTGCAGTGGCTAAAGGCCTTGGGGCGCCCATATTCTCTCTCTCTCCCTCTTTCCCTGTATATATATTTCAAATAAAAAAATTTAAAAACCTATTCCCTAAATGACTGAACAGAGAGTTTTTCCAAGATAGTGTATTGACTAGTAAAACTAAGTAAGTCTCATAGTATTAAAGCATCCTGTACAGTAATTTCCTTTTCTTTAAGTGAAAAACTTCCAAAGAGTTCATTTTTTTAATGTACACACATGTGTGTGATGGTAGGGGGGTTATATGTGCAGTCCACATGTGTGTGGTGGGGGGTTATGCATGCAGTACACGTGTGTGTGGTTACATGTGTGTTGCATAAGTATAGACATCAGAGAACAACCTCAAGAATGTCATCTAAATCTTTTGAAACAAGTCCTCTCACCTGCCATTGATCTGGAGCTTACCAATTTGGCTCAATTGGCTGGCCAGACATCCCCGAAATTCCCTCTGTCTCTCACATTAAAAATAAAATACATACATATATATACATATACATATATATACATATACATATATAAAGTTTAAGAGGCTTTTTTAAAGTTCAGGGGCTGAAGGGATGGCTTAGCAGTTAAGGAGCTAGCCTGCAAGGCCTGAGGACCCAGGTTTGATTCCCCAAGACCCACATAAGCCAGATGCACAAAATGGCACATGCATCTGGAGCTCAATTGTAGCGGCTAGAGGTCCTGGCATGCCCATTCTCTCTCTCATAAGTAAATATTTAAAAAATTTAAAAGAGCAGGGCGTGGTGGCACTCGGGAGAGGTAGGTGAACAGTTATGAATTCAGGGCCAACCTGAGACTACATAGTGAATTCTCCAGGTCAGCCTGGAGCTAAAGTGAAACCCTACCTCAAAAAAAATTTTTTTCTTAAAAAGTTAATATCACCCTTGGCAACATAGAGCATTTTAACCAGAATGGCCTATAGGACATCTGTCTCAAAAGAAAGAAAGAAAGAAAGAAAGAAAGAAAGAAAGAAAGAAAGAAAGAAAGAAAGAAAGAAAGAAAGAAAGAAAAAGAAATAAGGAAAAAAGTTGTTGAAAATCCTGATTTTCTAAATTGCTTTTATGTGGCTACAACCTGAAAGAACCTAATATTGGCCTGTGGTGCTGAATTTCCCCAAAGAAGCCACACCTATCTTAAACGATGCTGCAGGCTGGCCGCTGCTAAGTAGAGAATCAGGACTGTAGAGAAATGAAAGGTTGCACGTCCTCACCCACAACTCTCTCAGATTAGGGAAAATAGCCATTCACCTTTTTTCTAATTGACCATCTTTATTAAATGCCTATGGCATCATTTAGGACTGTTCTACCCGGGGTGTAGCCCATGGACCAGTAGCATCAGCATCACTTGGTGTAGCCACTTTTTTTTAATTTTTTTTTTTTTAATTTGAAAGCAACAGAGAGTAAAGAGGCAGATTGAGAGAGAGAGAGAGAGAATGGGCACACCAGGGCCTCCAGCCACTGCAGACGAACTCCAGTCACGTGCGCCCCCTTGTGCATTTTGCTAACGTGGGTCCTGGGGAACCGAGCCTCGAACCGGGGTCCTTAGGCTTCACAGGCAAGCGCTCAACCGCTAAGCCATCTCTCCAGCCTGCCATTGAACTTTAGATGAATGTGCCACCTTGTGTGCCTATGTCACCTTGTGCATCTGGCTTATGTGGCACCTGAAGAGTCTAATGTGGGTTCTTAGGCTTTGCAGGCAAGTGCCTTAACTGCTAAGCCATCTCTCCAGCCCTAACCACTTATTTTTAACCTCTGCCTCCGAGTTACCATTGTCATGACTATTAGATAACCCCTTGCAATATATTTCTAGCTTAGCAGACCTCTAGTCTGTACCTACCCTAAAGCTAAGAAGACTTCAATAGTATCTGAAACCTGTAGAAAAGATTTCCACCTACCTAAAGCCTCATGAATGTTGGTAGGATGCACTGATTTGTGACTTTTGTTCTGTGGCTGTAAGTTCACATGACCTCATGTCATTCAAAGTAACTTCAATTCACATTCAACTCTTTATCTCCTCTAAGAGTATTTTTTTAATATTCACAGGGATTACTGAATTTTTAATACATGCATTTTTTATTTTAAATCTGGGTTCTACATATCAGAGAAAACATGCAGTATTTATCAAGTCTGGCTCATTTTGCTTAACATAACAATTTCTAGTTCCAACCATTTTCTTTCAAATGTCATGACTTTATTTAGCTTTATGGCTGCATACAGATCCATTGTGTATAGGTACCATATTTTCTTTATCCATCCGTCTGTTGATGGATATCTAAGCTGGTTCCACTTCTTGGCTATTGTGAATAGTACTTCAATAAACACCGATATGCCAGTGTCTCTGGCTAAGCTCACTGCTAAAACTAAGTAGTCTAGCTAGAAATTTAAATGAACAAAACTTTATCGTATCATCTAACCATCTCCTTCCTTCTTTCTGGCTCCTTCCCTGAGCACGTGCACACACACACATGCACACACACACACACACACACACCACTGCAGTCAAAGAAAAAGAAAGAGTATACTGAAGCTAGCGTGGCAAACTCCTAATTAATGCTCAAGGCTCCTTGGAGCTAAGGTGCTATTCTCCCAGTAGACAGCTATTTTAAAAATATTTCTCTTTGAAAACAACAGCATGATGAATCCCATTCTTCCAGTTACTTTTGTAGATACAGCCATGCACTGTGAGCAATTATCAAAAGCACTTTATTCTGTATAATTTATCCATGCTCCCATTGTGTCGCCTGGGGTGCTTTGTTTTCCGGGTTGTGATGTCATCTGCCTACCCCAAGATGAACTAGGTCTAATTTCCATTCGGCCATGCCACGTACAAAAATACAGTTTTCAAAGCGAAGTTCCTCGTCTTTACACAACTGCTCACAAGAGTTTGTCAGACAAATAAAATAAGGAAAGAATACCAAACAAAATGAGAAAAGAATACTTTGCACACGTGTCAACAACACCATACAAGGCATTATCCTCCACAGGAAACAGCAAATGTGTTCTTTTATTTTTGAAACAGCGGGGGAGGGGAGGGAGAGCCCCTTCACCCTAGGAGGGAAATGCACAACTTTATTGTTGCTAAAGCCAGGCTCCAGGGATAACGGTGCGGTCCTCTAGGGAAAGAAGGGGACGCGTGGAGGAGGGGGATGGCCCTTCATAAGCACTTCAAGAGGAAGGAATTGCAGGAGGTTCCTCGGGGACAGTCACACAGCTTCCCGATCCTCGCTCCTTTCCTCACAGCGCACTGCTCTCCTGCATCGCACTGCAAAGGACACAGTGGATGGTCACCTGGGTCCCCACAGGCCAATCTCCCTGCCACGCTGCCTCCCGAGGGAGTAGGGTCAGACCTGAAGCCTGGGGAGCCGCTTATCATTGCAGTGAGAGCGAGAAGACAATCAAATAACCGATCCCCTTCCTACTTCCTTCTCCCTTTGAAGGGATCGCACTTCCTGCCTCCTTGTCTCCCTTCCTTCCTTCCTTCTTTCCTTCCTTCCTTCCTTCCTTCCTTCCTTCCTTCCTTCCTTCCTTCCTTCCTTCCTTCCTTCCTCTCTCTCTCTCTCTCTCTCTCTCTCTCTCTCTCTCTCTCTCTCTCTTTCTTTCTTTCTTCTAAAGTTGGAGGAGGGATCAGCCAGACTTCTTGATTGAAGAAATATACAATATGCTTTCCCATAATCTTTGTTCTCCACTTTCTTGCTTCCTCGCCCAAAGAGGGTTGGTAAAGCTTCTCTCTCCCTCTCTCTCTCTCTCTCTTTCTCACATTTCACCCAGAGCTGTTCAACTAAGACGGCCAGCTCTGAATTTTTTTTTAACCCAGAATTTAGATTAAAAAAAAAAAAAAAAAACCCTGGTTGTGCGCAGAGAGAGAAATTAAGCGAGCACGAAGTGATCAAGAGCTGTTCCACCCGAGATGTTTCCTGATGTGAAACAAAAAAAAGTTCGTCTTGGGGGAAACACTTCCCTCCTGGCCACATCACCGAACTGTTTCCCGGCACCACCTCCACGCCGTCCACCCGATACCTTCCCTTACAGACCAAGGGGACGAGGGCTGGGGACCGAGGCAAAAGGGGACCCCAGAGAAGGATGCGGACCCGTCGCCCCAGTCTCTCAGCCCCGGCTAGGGAGAAGGCGATGCGCGCGCGATCCCAGGCAGTCTCAAAGCGGGAAAGGGTGTCCCCCACCCCACCCCGCGCCTTACCATGGGGACCTGGCCGTACTTCTTCTCATAGATGGGAATGCGTTTACTCTTGAGTTTCTTCAGGACTTCCTGGAGCGCTTCGATCTGCAACACAGCGCCGGGAGCCCGAAGTTGCCGCCTTGGCTGGGAGCCCAGCGCGGGTGCTCACTTTTCAGCACGGCGAGAAGGGGCCCCGGGGCGCACGCTCGCGAAGGGACCTCGCGGACTTAGGGGACGTGGATGGGGGTCGGGTGAAGTCCCGGGTCCCTACTGCACCCCCTCGGGGTTGGGTGTGGGGGGAGGCCGAGGCGTGCTGTCCAGAGTGGCCGGGATCCTGGGACAGCCTGAAGCCCGTGGTCTCGGCTAGCCAAAGGGGGCGCCCTGGCTCTGGGAATGGGGGCTGCGGGCAAAAGGGTCCCGGGGCGAGGGAGGAGGTGGGGAGGGCATACTGACCAGCTCCTTCTCGTGAGAAGCATCCTCCCCGGCGGTGTAGATGTCCAGGGCTCGGGGCTGGAGCTCGGCGTCCTCCTGGGCACGGACGCCCAGCAGAGGCGGCAGCAGCAGCAGCAGCAGCAGGGCGGCGCCCAGGAGCGGCAGCAGGCGGGAGCTCTCCATGGTGCTGAACCTCGGCGCTTGCCCGGGCACCCCCCACTCTCTCCAACCTTTTATAGCGAGCCGGGAGCCCTGGGGTGCCGGGAGGAGGGAGGGGGCCGAGGAAGGAAGAGGGGTGTGGAGGAGGGCCCGGGTCAGCCGTCTGTAGGCAGCGCTCCGCCACCGCTTGACGTCAATGCCCGCCGGGCTCCAGGCGCCCGCCCGGGGGGGAACGAGGTTCTGCGCACCGATGGGCTGGAGCGCACAGAACCAGACCCCGGTGCCCCCTTCAAAGGCTGTCAGGCCGGCGGCCAAGGACGCTCCCACAGGGGCCTGCGCCGAAGCCGAGGGGCGAGGGGGTAAGGGATGCGAAGCGAGAGGGCCCGGGGAATGGAAAATGCCTACATGGGGCATGGCACAGGCGGAATAGGTGTATCCCATCCCAGTGCTGCGGGTTACAAGCATCGCGGTCCCCCTCTCGCCTGGCCTCTAAGAAGGGGATGTGGCCTCCCACATCCTAGCGCCGTCCTAGGCACACTGGGAAGTGGTCGCTCCCCTTGGGACTCTGAGGCTGCCCAGAGACTCTGTGTGCCCTACCTCATCCTTTCCTCTGGACGAATTTAACCATCCACGGAACCCCTCCTTCCCACCACCTGTTGTAGCGAAGAAGCTTGCCCAGAAAGAGAGTAAAGAGGTGGAAAACGCAGCTGCCTGATCCTGGAAGTATCAGAGGCCAATGGCGAGCCAGGCCCTCGGTGACTTAGGGAAAACAGGGAGGGTTTTATTGGTTTGTTTGTTTTTAACGGTTAAGGTCCTCACATCCTGAATCCACTGAAAATCCCTATCGAAGTGAGGCTTTCCCACTTAGAGCTAGAAGCTATCCCACCTGTCTTCTTTTTCCAAGCCTCTTGCCTTCAACTGCTCCTAAGCTCGCCCACTCTTTCCTCTTCCCATCACTGCACCACAGTCCTGGTCAGTCCTCCCAGCTTGCTTAATGAATACCTCTTCATCTCCGCTCTTAACTTCCTCTAATACTCAGTTCACCACCATCCAGAGAGTGTTTCCCCTTAAAGTACACTAGTGGCTTCTCATCTTGGAATCTGGATTCCTCCCCTGATTTACAAAGAGCGCCTGCGCACACACACACACACACACACACACACACACACATCCTTGCATGTTCCACTACTCTAGCCCAGACCCTTGCACACCGGCTTCTCTGGCCTCTTTGGCCTTTGAGTAGCCAATCTTGTTCCTACTGTGATGAGTTGCACTTATTTTATACCCAAAAAGGCTTTCCTACGTCTTTAAAGAGCTCAGTTTCTTGACACATAAATCTCAGGTTAAAGGCCCAGGGCTATTTAATCTAAAATATCCTTTAATTTATTCTCCCAAGACTTTCTGGCCTAGCAGATGATGTGGATCATTGGGACAGTTAATACATAGTTAATACATACAATACTGTTTGCTTCAACTATTGTTTATTACTCAACTGCATATTAGGGAGCAATTCACCAAATAATATCTCTTCGGATAAATAATATGTATATTAATGCCATCAAAATATTTTTTTCTTGGGCTAGAGAGATGGTTTAGCGGTTAAGGTGCTTTCCTGTGAAGCCTAAGGACCCAGGTTTGACTCCCCAGGCCCCATGTAAGCCAGATGAGATGCACTTGGTGGCACATGCATCTGGAGTTTGTTTGCAGTTGTCCTGGAATGCCCAGTCTCAGTCTCTCTTTCTCTCAATAAATAAGTTAAAATAAAAGATATTTAGGGGGGCTGGAGAGATGGCTTAGCGGTTAAGCGCTTGCCTGTGAAGCCTAAGGACCCCGGTTCAAGGCTCGGTTTCCCCAGGTCCCACGTTAGCCAGAAGCACAAGGGGGCGCACGCGTCTGGAGTTCGTTTGCAGAGGCTGGAAGCCCTGGCGTGCCCATTTCTCTCTCTCCCTCTATCTGTCTTTCTCTCTGTGTCTGTCGCTCTCAAATAAATAAATTTAAAAGAAAAAAAAATAGTTAGGGCTGGAGAGATGGCTTAGCGGTTAAATCATATGCCTACGAAGCCTAAGGACCCAGGGTCAATTCTCCAGGTCCCACATAAGCCCGATGCACAAGGTGGCACATGCATCTGAAGTGCATTTGCAGTGGCTGGAGGGCCTGGAGTGCCCACTCTTACTCTCTCTCTCACTCTCTCTCTGTGTCTTAAATAAATAAATAAAATGTTTTTATAAAAAAATTTATTTTTTTCTTTAGAGTAAATCTAGTAAAACTTGAAAATACATTTAAAACCTCTTTCAACTTTGCCTGCCATATATACCTTTTGATTCTGCACAAAATGTCAGGGGAAGCCCATTTTAGTGCTTTTTTTTTTTTTATTTTAGAAAGAGAGAGAGAATTGGCACTCCAGGGCCTCAGCCACTGAAAATAATATTTTAACCCACAGGAGATGGTGATCTTCAGGGCAATCCTTTCTCTCAGATTTTGCTCCTGGATGAAAGGGATAGTTTTTCTTATATATACACACATATGTATGTATATATAAGACATATACATATGTATGTATATGTAAACATATATATATATTTACATATGCTGTGCATGTGCGTGCATACGCAAGAGAGAGTGCTGAGATGAACATCAGATGCTTTCATTTGAGTCTGGCTTTATGTGGTTGCTAGGGAATTAAACCTGGGCCAGCAGGTTTTGAAAGTAAGCGCCTTTAACTGCTGAGCCACCTCCCCAGGCCCTGAGCTTTCCTTCCATGCCACTCGTGTTAGCAAGGTAACAAAATCTCCGGTATGGTAAGGACTAATTGATGTGATGAATGATCTTCACGTAAGGAGAGCAGCGCCTGCGGCTGAGGACTTCGGGGAAGGACTCGGGGACCATCCTGGGAAGCAAGCCAGATGTATCTCAGTCACTCAGTCACCTGCCACAGGTCCTTTTTCAGTCTCGAGCAGAATGACCTTACATACTGTTGGGAGGAAGCACAGTACAATGAGGCTTATGGGATGTTCTTCCCAAAGACATTTCTACACATTGTGGCTAGAGAAAGGCAAAGGACCAGACATTCCACAGTCTTGACATCACACCCTGTCAGAACAGCTTACATATTCTGTCTGTGTGTCTGTCTCTCTTCTATCTCTCTCTGCTTACAAATAAATAAATATTAACAATGATCATCACTTCTTTTCATCCCAGATATCAAAAAGGAAAGCAGGTTATCCCGCAAAAGGGAAGCAAGAACCAACAGATTTCTATAGGGGATTACTGGGCCAACTACACTCATCCACTCACAAGATAGAGGAGGCCTTTGCTGCTGCTCTCATGGCTCAAGCATGGAGATCTCATCCACAGAGCGCCTCAGCGCCAGTGCCAACCGGAGCTACTTACGGCATGCTGCTTTCTGAGAAGGGAATTTGAAAGGCGGAGAAAGTTCTTACTCATCTCTGTCTCTCTCTTGAAGTTTTGAATAACCCATTAATTAAAGAATGTAAGAGCCAAAGGAAGGGTAGGACTGCTTACAATGTGCTCCTCCAGACACAAAATGGCCTGGATATTCATGACCTCACAGTGCCTGACACTACCTACACAAGACCATCATAAGAGGAGGGAAAGACCATGACATCAAAATAAAAGAAAGACTGATTGAGAGGGGGAGGGGATATGATGGAGAGTGGAGTTTCAAAGGGGAAATTGGGGGTAGGGAGGGAATTACTATGGGATATTTTCTATAGTTATGAAAGTTGTCAATAAAAACATAAAAAAATTTTAAGGGCTGGAGAGATGGCTTAGCAGTTAAGCGCTTGCCTATGAAGCCTAAGGACCCCAGTTCAAGGCTCGATTCCCCAGGACCCACGTTAGCCAGATGCACAAGGGGGTGCATGCATCTGGACTTCATTTGCAGTGGCTGGAGGCCCTGGTGCACCCATTCTCTGTCTCTCTCTATCTGCCTCTTTCTCTCTCTGTCACTCTCACATAAATTTTAAAAAATGAACAAAAACTAATAATAAAGGCATGTGCCACCATACCTGGCCTGGATAGATTTTTTTTAAGTTTACAAAATGAAATTTTAAAAAATAACCCATTAATTGATTTCTGACTTGGCAAGAGAATAGAGACTACATTGGTTTAGGTAAAAAAGAGACACAGAGCTGGAGAGATGGATTAGTGGTTAAATGCTTGCCTGTGAAGCCTAAGCATCATGGTTCAAGTCTCTATTCCCCAGGACCCACATAAGCCAGATGCAGAAGATGGCACATGCATCTGGAGTTCCTTTGTAGTGGCTGGAGGCCGTGGCACACCCATTCTCTCTCTCTCTCTCTCTCTCTCTCTCTCTCTCTCTATCTCTATCTCTCTCTCCCTCCCTCCCTCTTTCTCTCTCTGTCTGTCTGTCACTCTCAAATAAAACAAAACAAAAAAAAATTTAAACACACACAAAATTGATAGTACTGAATGGGAACTCCACAGCCCGAAGATGTTCAGTAATGAGAAGGTCACCATAGAATGAGGCACCAAGATTGCTTTTCTCAAACTTCTGTGTTTCTCTCCTTCAATTTGAATAATGGCTTTTTGGATTCAGCTGAGAATAACCATGGCCTTTTACACTGTTTTGTTGCTGTTGTTGTTTTGAGGTAGGGTTTCACTCTGGCTCAGGCTGACCTTGAATTCACTATGTAGTCTCAGGGTGGCCTCAAACTCACGGTGATCCTCCTACCTCTGTCTCTCAAGTGCTGGGATTAAAGGCGTGCGCCACCACACCCAGCTACACTGTCTTCTTGTTTAAATATCAGACTACTTTGTTACCCATTAACCACCACCCCCCACCTCAGGCTACCTGTCTAACCAAGTCTTGTTCAACAGGAAGACTTCCTCCATCTCGTGACTTCTTAAATATCTGTATTCAAGGCTGTTCCTCCTTATTTGTTTTAGCCACACATCTTCCAAGGTCAGCACCACTCTGTTCCTGTTGGTGCGCAGGTGTAAATTCTAAGGGGGCACCCCCATTTCTATTTCTACGTTGTCTGCTTTGCATCCTCCACGACTCCAGAAGGGAGGTTCATTTCCTTTCACATCCATCTACTTAGCAACTTTGAGACCATAATTTTTCAAGGGGCCTGCTGTTTGCCGCGTTCTAAGTAGACATCTACTGATCAGTATCTGGAAGCAAATAATCTGTGAGCAAAGGAGACTTGGAGCTGGTGCTGACCGGGAGATATCGTAGTGGCAAAGAATATACACTTTACAGGCAGCCTTTTGAAGAAGCCAACCAAGGGGGAAATCAGATCGTTTTCTTAAGCATCCAATAAAAGGTGTTTCAAAGGCTGGGGAGATGGCCCAGTGCTGAGCAGCGCTTGCTGTTGAAACCTGACAACCGGAGTTTGAGGCCTGATGCTGTAGATAGCATCGGTCATCCCAGCACGCCTAGGATAGCAGGAAATGAAGGACACAGTAGCCTGGAAGCTCACCAGCCAGCTAGAAGCAACATCCAAAAGTTGTCCTTGGACTTAAACACACACACACACACACACACACACACATACACACACACACACACACACACACTTTTAAAGGCTCTTGGGTTTTTTGGGGGGGTGATTTTTTTTATAAAAGAGAGAGAATTGGTGCGCCAGGGCCTCCAGCCAGTGCACTCGAATTCCAGATGCACGTGTCACCTTGTGCATCTAGCCTAGGTGGGACCTGGAGAGTTGAACATGAGTCCTTAGGCTTCACAGGCAAGCTCCTTAACTGCTAAGCCATCTCTCTAGCCCTAGAGACTCTGGTTTTAAAAATCTGAGTGGTCCACGGGTTTGTGGGACTGCTAAGTGTTGTAAGAACTGAAAAGAACCCAGGACGGCCTTTGCTCTTGAGGATTTTGGGGCCCATCCCCGTCCACAAATAACCCCCATCGAACAGCTAAGTGAGGTGAGGATCCTGATAAGGAAAAGAGAAGTCAGAGATGAATTTCTTCTAGGGAGCAAAGCCTCATGGGAACAAAAAGCATCCTTTAGAGCCCCCATCTCTAAACTGGCTGATTTTGTCCTTGTGGGAGCAAGGAAGAGCTCCGGACTACCTTGAATGAGCAAGAAGTGACTCTTCATTTTTGCATCCAAGTCAGGAGCCCAAAGTAGTCATGTGGCTCCACCAAAAGCAAAGGGACCGAGAAGTGTACCCAGAACACAGATATTATAGAGTAACATGGTCAAATACGATATGCCTCTGCCCTGGTCTATGCCCTCCTCTGTGCCTCAAATGCCCTTGTCACACTTCGAACATTTAAAGAAATCTCACGGGGCTGGGGACATGGCTCTGGGGTAAAAGCATGTGCTGAGCAAGCATGAGTATCTGCGTTCAGAGCCTCAGAACCCATGTAAACACTAGACACACCAGCAAGAGTCTGTGATCCCAGTGCCAGTACCGTGAGGTTGGCAGAGACAGGACAACTCCGGAAGCTAGAGGATTAGCTAGCCTGGCATTCACAGCCACGATACCCTACCTCCAAACAAGGTGGAAGGTGAGGACCAACACCTAGGGTCCTCTGACCTCCACACACGCCGTGGCACATGGGTATCTGCACTCAGACACACAAACGCACATATTCCCATATCATACGCACACAGTGATAAAAATAACTCATGCAACTCATGTATCAAGGGGCTGGGGAGACAGCGCAGTGGGCAAGTGCTTGCTTTGCAAGCATGAGGGCCTGAGTTCAATTCCAGTGCCCACATAAGTGCCTAGCAAGGTGGTATGTGCACCTATAAACCCACTGGGGAGGCAGGAAAATCCTTGGGACTCACTGACCTGGTCTAGCATAATTTGTGAGCTGTAGGCCAATGAGAGACCCTGTCTCAAAAGAAGTGGATGAGGGCTGGAAAGATGGCTTAGCAGTTAAGGTGCTTGCCTGCGAACCCAAGGACTCACGTTCTACCCTCCAGGTCCCCATGTAAGCCAGACGCACAGTGACACAAGTGCACAAAGTTTCACATGTGCACAAGGGGGTGCGCGTGTCTGGAGTTTGATTGTGGTGGTTGGAGGCCCTGGCGTGGATCCACTTTTTTTTTTTTTTTTTAGGCAAGCCCAACAGACTGGCCTTCTTAATTTTTTTTAAATATTTTTTTTTAATTTTTTATTTATTTATTTGAGAGCGACAGACACAGAGAGAAAGACAGATAGAGGGAGAGAGAGAGAATGGGCGCGCCAGGGCTTCCAGCCTCTGCAAACGAACTCCAGACGCGTGCGCCCCCTTGTGCATCTGGCTAACGTGGGACCTGGGGAACCGAGCCTCGAACCAGGGTTCTTAGGCTTCACAGGCAAGCGCTTAACCACTAAGCCATCTCTCCAGCCCAATTTTTTTTTTTAATTCAAGAGAGACAAAGTGGATGACAGTCTTGAGGATAACACCTGAGGTTGTCCTCTGTCCTTCACATGCATACACCTGCACATGTGTGTCTACACACATAGATGCCAAAAAATAAAACCCTCATGTGACAAGATACATCCCACCTGAAGTTTTCCTTGTCTACTGCTCCATCATACCGCTGTGTGTGCCTTGACCTTTTTTTCCCAGGAATCTTTGTATGTATATTTATTAACCCAGCGCATGTATTATATTTGTGACTGTATGTCTAGCTCATTTGCTGGACAAGGCGATCCTCTAGGGCAGAGAATGTATCTAACTGCCTCTGTGTTCTTAGCATGGTGCCTGATACAGAGAAGTGTCAGAGAAAGTTAGTCGTGGCGAAATGGAAGAAACCCTATAGGCGGCGAAGTGCGCAGTCTCTCATGGAAAAGATTCACCGAACAGCTGAGAAATACGGGTAGGGCCTCTAGCCCAGACTGACCTGGAACTCACAGCTACCCTCCTACCGCTGCCTCCTGAGAACTGAGATTGGAGAGGTGCACCACCATAGCCGGTGGAAACACCAATATCATCCTCACTTCAGGAAAAAATATGTGCCAGGGAAGGCTAAAGTTGTTTACTAGCTAGTGAATCTCAGCATTAGGGTTTCTGGAGAACAGATAATGGCCTCTTCAGTCACAAGTTCTTTGATGATTAAATGCATTCCAGCTGCAAGATAGAAAGCGTTTCCCAAATATAAAACTTGCTGTGTCACTAAGAAGAGGTAATGTCTTCACAATCCTGCTACGAGCTAATACTGTAGTGCTTCTTCCTCATTCTTATTTGGTGGGGAGCAGGCTGCTGGAATTACACCCATGGCTTCATAGACGCTAGACATGTGCTGTATACTTAGCCCTCCTCCACATGCTTTGTAGTGTAATATGGAAAGAAGATGGGCACACGATGACACTCTAAAGAATCTGGAAAGGTTTTGTTTTTAATTTTTTGTGTTTTTTTTATTTATTTATTTGAGAGTGACAGACACAGAGAGAAAGACAGATAGAGGAAGAGAGAGAGAATGGGCGCGCCAGGGCCTCCAGCCTCTGCAAACAAACTCCAGACGCGTGCGCCCCCTTGTGCATCTGGCTAACGTGGGTCCTGGGGAATCAAGCTTCGAACCAGGGTCCTTAGGCTTCACAGGCAAGCGCTTAACTGCTAAGCCACCTCTCCAGTCCGTTTTTTTTTTTTTTTAACTATATATATGTTTTTTGAGATAGGGTCTCTCTCTAGTCCTGGCTGACCTGGAATTCACTGTATAGTTTTAGGGTGGCCTTGAACTCCTACCTTTGCCTTCTGCTTGCTGGCATTAGAGGTGTGTGTCACCACACCCAGCTTGGAAAGTTTAAGTTTATCCATCACCAACAACCCCCAGGCTGTTTTGATGGTCCCCCTTGTACCTGGCAGACAGTTGGCATCAGTGGAATCTGAGGACAGTTTTAAAGCCACAATTCTGGGTCTTTCCTGTGCTTCCTTCAGAATTCATCTAAATGAAGTCTATTTCTTTTGACGTAAAGAATAACCTCAAGAGAAACAGAATAGCATCTGGCATGATGCAAAGATCATGCAGGGCCTGAGGCAAAGCTATATTTTACAGGATGAAGGATCAGCCACCCATTTCCCCTTTATTTTATAGGGGATCTCTAGCCCTGACATTTGTCCGCTATGCATCAGCAGGTCCATGTGGCTCTGGTTTGAACCACGAATCTATCATGTGGCTTGGCGTACCTGCTGAGCCAGGGTCCTGACTTCTGCCCTATACTTCCCATCAAACTGCCTCTCCAGAGCCAGCCTGGCCTCTGAGATGAATGACCTCAGGGCCATCGCTTAAGCTCCTCCGACATTTGCAGGAAATCCAAAAGGATTGTGCTTATGCCTCAAGAAGGCAAGATTAACATGAGACTTTGAGAAGCTTGGGGAATGGCGGGCTTGTCAAAGGTCATGTAACAAAAAAATTTTTTCTCCTACTAATTGCTTGCTGTGAGACAGTTTGAAAACCCAGTTTAAGTTTACGAACAGGACTGCTCTTTCTGCACATAAGCTTACAGGCTTAGGAAAGGTAATTCAACCATCAGAACAGGGCTGCCAGGGAGGCATTGAAGCTGCATCCACCATAGAGGATTCCCTATTATCTACGGCCGTATCACCCCGAACACGCCCTGTCTCATCTGATTTCAGAAGCTAAGCAGGGTCGGGTCTGGTTTAGAACTTGGATGGGAGAATTCAATATTGTTATTCCATGTTAGGGAAATGACAACAGAGATGATAGGAATGGGAAAATCTTTCAATTTCTCTTATGGCCACATCCCTTTAATTTTCAACACTTCTTGTTTTAAAATAAACATTTTAGGGACTGGAGAGATGGCTTAGCAGTTAAGCACTTGCCTATGAAGCCTAAGAACTCCGGGTCGAGGCTCGATTCCCCAGGACCCACGTTAGCCAGATGCACAAGGGAGTGCACACAACTGGAGTTTGTTTGCAGTGGCTGGATACACTGGTGTGCTCATTCTCTCTCTCTATCTGCCTCTATCTCTCTCTATCTGTCACTCTCAAATAAATAAACAAAAATAAATAAATAAAATAAACATTTTTAATTCATTTATTAGAGAGAGAGAATGGGTATGTCAGGGCCTCTAGCCCCTGCAAATGAACTCCAGACGCATGTGCCACCATGTACATCTGGCTTACATGGGACCTGGAGAATCAAACCTGGGTCCGTTGGCTTCACAGGCAAGCACCTTAACTGCTAAGCCATCTCTCCAGCCCACTCTCAACACTTCTGTAGGAAAAATAGCTGCTCAGTCATGCCATTCTGTCTTAGGCTATGAGGCCTCTCTCCACCCCACATCGGAGATGCGGACTGGTCCTTCTCTCTCCTCCACATCATGGCAGTCAGTAACTACCACTCCCTGGACTCAGTGCACTGGAATATGGCCCACCACGTTTGCTGCCCCTCCCTGGAGGAGGATTATACCTCAGAAGTGCTGATGAACTCATCGATAATCATGTGATTAGCTTTGGCTAATGAAACGCAAGTAAATATATGATATGTTCTTGCCATGGGGATGCTTCCAAGGCCAATGAGCGCATTCCCCTGCCCCTTTTTCTAGTCCAGAATTATTATTATTATTATTATTATTTTGGTTTTTTGAGGTAGGGTCTCACTCTAGCCCAGGCTGACCTGGAATTCATTATGTATTCTCAGGGTGGCCTCGAACTCATGGCAATCCTCCTACCGCTGCCTCCCAAGAGCTGGGATTAAAGGCGTGCACCACCACGCCCGGCTCAGAATTATTTTTAATGTTCCAGGGAGAAGTAGCTTTATGAGCCTGGGATCTGGAGGCTCTAGAAGGAAAATACTGAGCACAGCTACACCCGTCAACAAACACCTAATACAAACAAGGAAGTACCTTTTGTGGATGCATGCCACCAAGATTTGGGGGTTGCTTATGGCTGCAGAATAATTTTGCCTAATCAGAACAGTGAAGGAAGATATACATATGTCTATCGACCTACTTCATAGGGAATATTGGTTGTTTAATCACTGCATATTAAATCACCCCCTCCCGCAAAACTTGGTGGCTTAAACCACTCGTGTTTTGCGTCTTAGTTTTTGTGGCCCAGGACCCTGGCGTCTCTAGCTGAGTCCTCTGCTTGAGACTGTCATGCCACAACAATCACCATCTCTCAGTGTTTCTCACCAGCTGCAATGACAAGGCATCAGCTGAAGCAAAATTAACTTCCATGATTCTCAGCAGAGACCGCTGACCTAAGCCTCAGTTACTTGTGCATTCCAAATGCATTTGGAGAAGGCACATTATTGAGATTGAAGAGTACTACCCGAACTGAAGTCACAGACTCTTCCCACCTAGCCACAGCAGTGAGAGACCATCCCTTTTTCTATATTCTAGTCACTGCGTCCAGCCACGTTCCAGGGTGGGGAGATCTATCAATGTGAATATCACGAGACAAGGGTGCTAGAGAGCCATGCTGGAAACTACCTACCACAATGACTCTCTTTCAACAAAATGAACAAATAAAGTAAATCAGTGAGAATCATGGAAGAAACTGAGTTGCTGGGCTGGAGAGATAGCTCAGAAGTTAAGGCACTTGCCTGCAAAGTCTAAGGACCTGGGCTCGATTCCCCAGTACTCACAAGGTGGCCCATGCGTTTAGAGTTTGTTTACAGTGGCTAGAGGCCCTGGTGTACTCTTTTTTTTTTTTTTTTTTTTTTTTTTTTTGGTTTTTCAAGGTAGGGTCTCACTCTAACCCCAGGCTGACTTGGAATTCACTCTGTATTCTCAGGGTGGCCTCAAGCTCACAGCGATCCTCCTACCTCTGCCTCCCGAGCACGGGATTAAAGGCATGTGCCACCATGCCCGGCCCATTCTCTCTTTCTGTCTGCCTCTTTCTCTCTCTCTCTCTCTCTCTCTCTCTCTCATAAATAAATAAATAAAGTATTTTTTAAAAAGGAAACTAAGGGGAGAGGGAGGAATGTAGCATTTTATAACATCTTTGAAGCCCAGAAAGGTTAACTATCTTGCCTAGTATAAACAGAAATAAATCCAGAACTAAACTTCAGAGCAATGCTGTTTCCCCTAGACAGAGATAAGTGAAAAATTAAATAGCGATACAAGACAAATTGCATTCAACCGAAAAGGAAGGTAGGGCATCGATCGCGAATTGAATTGTTAAATAAATCATCCAGACAGTGAGTGAATTGAAAGTGCACAGAAGGCAAGCCCTTGAGGCTGGGGCCATCAAAACGGGGGGCCGTGATGCAGGCTTCAATGGGGGAAGTCCTCTGAGCAGAGAAGGGAAAGGTGCTGTTCACAAAAGACAGGTCGAGACGAGGCTTCCTTTTTCAGGGCCACCCCTGGGTGTTAGACAGGAAGTAGTGCACTATTTCTTTCCAGTGTAAATTCGTCAGAGGATATTCTCTGAGACACTTGTCTCGGGCATCTAATGAAAGACTAGAAAGAACCAGCTTTCCTCCTAAGGAAGTGGCAGGGTGGAAACATCAAAATCAGCTTGAGATTTTGTGCAAAAGACTATATATGTGCAGACCCCACTCCTACCCCTCAAAAAAAAATGGGGGTACTAGAATCTCTATAGAGGGGCTAAGGAGTAGGTTGAAAAGTTGCCCCAGGGGATTCTGAGGTAAGCTGGGTAGCGTTCTGCCTGAGACGCCCTGCTCACAGTGATCGCTGCATCTAGTGACAAGACAGAGAGCTTAACAAACACCTCCAAGGCCAAGTTTGTCTTGGATTCCAATGCTCTCTCCTTGCAAAACACAAATCACTCCATGACTACTATAGATGTGAAAAATGGAGTCACCCTTCGCTCATCAGAAGTACCCATTGTTCCCTTATTTAACTTGTCATGAGCACACTCTGGTAGCCTATTATTATTATTATTATTATTATTATTATTATTATTATTATTTATTTTAGAGTAACAGACAGAGAGAGAAAGAGGCAGCAAGAGAGAGAGAGAGAATGGGCACATCAGGGCCTCCAGCCACTGCAAACGAACTCCAGACGCATGTGCCCCTTTGTGCATCTGGCTTATGTGGGTCCTGGGGAATTGAGCCTCAAACCAGGTTCCTTAGGCTTCACAGGCAAGTGCTTAACCACTAAGCCATCTCTCCAGCCCGAGTCTAGCTTTTCTAAAAATTGGTTTTCTTATTTGTATTGGCCTTAAATTTTATTTGATCAATTTTACCATTTTAAAAACAATGTTTAAAAAAAAAAAAGAAGCAAACAGTAAAAGAAAAATCTTGGGCTGGAGAGATGGCTTACTGGTTAAAGCTCTTGCCTATGGAGTCAAAGACCCAGGTTCAACTACCCAGTATCCACATAAGCCGGATGCACAAGTAGGCGCATGCATCTGGAGTTTGTTTACAGTGGCTAGAGGCCCTGGCATGCCCATTCTCTCCCTGTCTGTCTCTCTTCTTTCTCTCCCTCTCTCTCTCTATCTCTCTTTCTCTGTTTGCACATAAATAAATTTAAATTTTAAAAAAGAAAAGACATCTTAAATTCAGGAAAAAAAATTGATGGGAGCTCAGCGTTAGAATGCTTGCTTAGCATGGGCGAGTCCCTGAGTTCAACTCCGAGTTCCACAAAACAAACAAAAAAAGAAAAGTATATATATAAAAATATATATATATTCCTTAGGATGGAGAGAGGTCTAGCAGTTAAGTGCTTCCTTGTGAAACCTAAGGACCCTGGTTCAAGGCTCAATTCCCCAGGACCCATGTCAGCCAGATGCACAAGGAGGGGACGCATGCGTCTGGAGCTCGTTTACAATGGCTGAAGGCCCTGGTGTGCTCATTCTCGTCTATCTACCTGCCTCTTTCTCTCTCTGTCTGTCTGTTGCTCTCAAATAAATAAATAAACAAAAAATTGATATATATATTCCCTACAATCAAGATCCTCTTTGTTCCTTGAAAACCCCAGTTGTTTTCTACGGGGTCTGGTCAGGCTGCATTGCTAAGCACAAATGTTGACTTTCCAGGCGTAAAGCTAGTCTAGCTACTTTAAGATGAAGACCTTAAACTCTGGCCTGGGATCTGCCTGGTTGCCCATCAGAGACCTTCTCCATGGATGAACAGGAAAAGCCCTTTTTAAGGCTTTTGGCTGATGGAAGAACAAAGCTCAGCCCCTGTGACACAAAGCCACCACGCCTGACCTGAGGAGGAGAGGCCTTTGCGGAGCCACAGCTGGGAGTGTTTATGATGCTTTTATGCCCAGATGCAAAGACCATTTCCTGCCACTCTCACCGTTGGCCAGGGCCGCCCTGGTGGAAGGCGTTGCTGATGGACATGACCTTTGGCCAGCACCGTTCAGCAAGGTATTGAAGTGGACCGCAAGTCGAGCTTTTGCCCGTGGTAGCCATCAGATGCCCAAAGAGGCCATTCTCCCCCAGAGTGTGCTGACAAAATTTCTCCTCAAGGAATAAAAACGACATCAGAAAAAGCTCTCAAGTCTGCTTTATTTCTCATTATGTGTTTTACTTCTGAAGCAAGGGTGAGCACAAATCAGCAAGTAGCTTCCAAATGTCTAAACGTCATTATCTGTTTCCTAGGTATCTTCAGATTTGCCGCGACAGTGTTGACACTCAAAGAAGCGTTTCAAATGGAAATCTTTTCAATCGTTCCGTTCCATTCTCATCTACTCGTTCTCCGCCCAGAATTCTATAAACATGCCTCTTAGCTCTGCAGCCTAGACACAAAAGGCATCAAGGCAAAGTTACGTGTGAGCAGCCCAGGATGAGGTGAGTGAGGCCCTGGGGGACCAATGGGGAAACTTCTGGAGTCCACCGTCTGTCACAGAGGTCTGAAGCCAGGAGTGCTACGAAGCAGAAGCCCAAGAGCAGAGGTTCTTAATTTAGCTGCAGAGTAGAATGACCTCAGAGTGTCTCATAAACTACTGGCACAGACCCTGCTGAATCCTTACCCACTTGGCCCCCGGGGGCTGGTGCCCAGGGAAGGGTAGTTAAAAAGATTCCCTGATGGAATCTGGAAGTATCTTGCTCTCTCAATGACCAGCACAGCCCTTCTGGGACCTACACAGGAAACATTGGTTGGGCATTTGGGTCAGTTAGCTTTGTTTTAGCCCAGGGGTTACAAACCCAGATATCTCCAGGGGCCAACAAGTAAGGCAAGAATGAAGAGGGCTGGCTACAAGGCAAAAGAAAGCGGTAGAACTCCTGGCTCTTCAAACTAACAAAGAGAAACGACAAAGCCTCCTCTTTCCTAATTAAAATTCCCCGTTCCTTACAGGTGAAGCTTCCTCCAAGTACCTAACGTCATTCTGGATTCTTTGTGCTCCTGTGCCATGGCTGACAAGTGCCTCGTGCATGTTTGTGACAAAAGTAGCAAATGCTGCCTTCAGTCCTGGCTTTCTTCCATCTGTCACTTTACTGAGGCTCTGGTGACTCCTTCTGCCCCCTTGCTTCTACCCACCTGTCCACGGGCCAAATATGCCACAGACCAGCCCCTGCCACTAAGCGCATCAGCATGGGAAAATGCCACAGCTAACCTCTCTGACGTGACGGCGCCTGGGGAACAGACTGCTTGCTGTTCATCTTCTTTATCCTCTTCATGCACATGTTACCCGTGAGACCCAAAGTTCACACAAGGCCCTTTCTCCCAGACCTTTTTTTTTTTAAATTTATTTTTATATTGTTATTCATTTGAGAGAGGGAGAGAGAGACAGAGAGAATGGGCGTGCTCAGGTCTCCAGCCACTGCAAACAAACTCCAGACGCATGCGCCACCTTGTGCATCTGGCTTATGTGAGTCCTGGGGATTCGAACCTGAGTTCTTTGGCTTTGGTAGGCAAGTGCCTCAATCGCTAAGCCATCTCTCCAGCCCCTTTCCCTCAGACTTTTATGCAAAGCCTCCCCTTGCCTCCAGCACTGTGGTAGTCTGAATATATGCCCTCCCCCCATAGACTCAGGTATTTTATTAAAGCTTGGGTTGCCAGCCACCTGACTGGATGGAGTGTGCTTGGGGATGGATCTGATTCCAGCCTCAAGGTAGACAGAGAGGGCTGAGCTCCACCAGGGTCCCTGCTGCTGACTGCCTCTGCTGTTTGCTGCCTGTTTATACTGGCTTGTGGTGCTGACTGTTTGCTGATGTCCCTCTGCTTGGATTTACAGATGGGAGGCAGCTTCTTCTGCCATTATGGAACTTCCCCTGCATCTGTAAGCTTGAGATAAATCCTGTTCCTCCCATAAACTGTGTCTGTTTGGAAGTTCGTCCCAGCAACGTGGAGATGACTGCAACAAACAAGCACCCACTACCCTCTTAGATAGCACCTCTCCCACCTCGGGGAGATCACATTCTACAAAACTGCTCCAGCCGGGATGGCTTAGAGGTTAAGGCATTTACCTGCAAAACCAAAGGACCCAGGTTTGATTCCCCAGGACCCACGTTAGCCAGATGCACAAGGGGGAGTTTGTCTGTAGTGGCTGGAGGCAGTGGTGCGTCCATTTTCTCTATCTCTCTTTCTCTCTCTCCCTCTCTCTCTGTCTCTCTCTGTCAAATAAATAAATATTTTTTTTTATTTTTTGTTTATTTTTATTTATTTGAGAGCGTCAGAAAGAGAAAGAGGGAGAGAGAGAGAGAGAAAGAATGGGTGCACCAGGCCTCCAGCCACTGCAAACGAACTCCAGATGCGTGCGCCACCTTGTGCATCTGGCTTACGTGGGTCCTGGGGAATCAAGCCTTGAACCAGGGTCCTTAGGCTTCACAAGCAAGTGCTTAACCACTAAGCCATCTCTCCAGCCCCTAAAAATATTTTTTAAAAGTGCTCCAGCCATGCCTAGCCATCTCCATGACTGCCATCCAGATTAAACTCCATTCCACCAATGCCAGTGACTTCTGCCCTCATCCAATCAGCTAAGGCCCTGGAGAGAAAAGGCTAAGCACCCCAGAGCTTAAACGTGCCCCCTTTCAATGGGCCAAGTTTACCTGAGGGGCTGCCAACACGCCAGGGGCTAGACTGCCATTTAACACAACTCTTCCGGGTCTCTTCACCATGCCATCTTTGCTTCAGGTGCTCTGATCCAGGAGTAGAGTGGGCATAACTAGTTGATTTCTCTGAAACAAAGAACTTTTATGCCCAGTCACATCCCCTTCAAAGCAGGTGTTCTAGGGGGCAGTGCACTTCTACCCAAATCCCTGTCCCTCGTCCCTTGAAAGACTCCCGTTTATCTAATTAGCAGACATCATTGGGACCTTTTAACCTCGAAGCTGGTGATGCAGCATTATGAAGACTTTGCCTTTAAGTAACAGCTAGGTTTCAGGGTCACATGGGGGGATATAAATAACAGGACCATGTGAGCTGGGCTATAAAAAGAACTGTAAAAGCTGGGCGAGGTGGTACACACCTTTAATCCCAGCACTCAGAAGGTGCTTGGAATGCATCCCTCACTCCTTTATAGCCTACCTGACCAGGGTGAGCTGGTCCTCACTGGCCTCATGTTCTGAGTGTTTTCTGAGTATCTGCCAAGCTGTTGGCCTCTGCTCAGCTTAGTTCATGCCACTCCCTAGTCCCGGTTTTTAGATTTTATTTTCATTTATTTATGTGAGAGAGAAAGAGGCAGATAGAGAGAATGGGCATGCCAGGGCCTCCAGCCACTGCAAAATGAACTCTAGACTCACGTGCCACCATGTATATCAGGCTTACATGGGTCCTGGGAAATCGAACCTGGGCCCTTTGGCTTTGCAGGCAAGTGCCTTGATCACTGAGTCATCTCTCCAGCGCCCCAACACCCCAATTTTTTCCCCTTTGTCCTGATGTTATCTCAAAGAGGTCTTCTCTGGCTGCTCAAGATCCTAGCCCATTGTTCTTGATTTTGTCAGAGGACTTAGGAATGTCTCAAGTCAGCTTACTTGTTAAAAGGCCATCTTCCTCCCTGGGCTGTAGTCGGTTAAGTCAAGGATCTGGCCTGACTTGGGCCAACGCCAGGCGCAGAACCAGAGGGTACGTAGAATGACGAGCAGGTCGGCTTGCATAGTCATGCCCTGGCCCCGCCTTCTCTGGCCCATTCAGCAGTACCTTGTAGCTGTGTCCCTATCTTTTTAAATTTTTTTAAAATTCTTTTTTATTTTTACTTATTTATTTGAGAGTGAGAGAGTTGGCATGCCAGGGTCTCTGGCCACTGCAAATGAACTCCAGACGCATGTGCCCCCTTGTGCATCTGGCTTACGTGGGTCCTGGGGAATCGAGCCTCAAACCAGGGTCCTTGGGCTTCACAGGCAAGTGCTTAACCACTAAGCCATCTCTCCAGCCGCCTATCTTTTTTTAAAGAAGACATTTTTATTTATTTATTTAAGAGCGTGAAGGAGGGAGAGAGAAGAAGAGGCAGATAGAGTTCATTGCTCTAGAGCAGCATTCATTTGGAAACCATAGTTCTGAAACACACAGCATTAGAGAAATGGGGGAAAAAATTCCCTTTGCAATTGTATGGTGACTAGGCGGGGAGCAGGATGATTAATTTTTCGAGCAGCAGCCCTGAAGGAAAGGCGCATTCGCGCTGGTGAGGGTGTGCTCAGCAGGGCCTGACATCCGAGCAGCGGGGTCTCTGGGTGCTGCTCGGTGGACAAGCACTTGCAAAGCATATTGGGGCCCTGGGTTCCATGTCCAGAATCATACGCATGCGCACATACATAAATACACACATATACACACAAACATATTCACGCACACATACATACACACACATATACACATACATACACGTATACACACATATGTACACACACGCATGCATGCACACAGAAGCAGAATCCTGGAATGTATGCTGATGACAATGAGTCACCACCCCGGCAGCCCTTATTCCAGGCAGACATGCAGCAAAGCACTTTATTATTTTTTTTGTTTCATGTTTATTTATTTATTTGAAAGAGACAGAGAAAGAGGCAGAGAGAGAGAGAGAAAGAGAGAGAGAGAGAGAATGGGCACACCAGGGCCTCCAGCCACTGCAAATGAACTCCAGACGTGTGCGCCCCCTTGTGCATCTGGCTAACATGGGTCCTGGGGAATCGAGTCTCGAACCAGGGTCCTTAGGCTTCACAGGCAAGTGCTTAACTGCTAAGCCATCTCTCCAGCCTGCAAAGCACTTTATAGGCATTACTTACATTGTTTGTTTTGTTGGTTGGTTGAGTTTTTTAAAAAACATATTTTTATTTAGGACTGGAGAGATGGCTTAGTGGTTAAAGCGCTTGCCTGTGAAGCCTAAGGACCCATGTTCAGTTCCACAGAACCCATGTAAAGCCAGATGCACATGGTGGTGCATACATCTGAAGTTTGTTTGCAGTGGCTAGAGGCCTTAACATGCCCGTTCTCCCTCTCATAAATAAATAAATAAATAAATAAATAAATAAATAAATAAATAAATAATATTTTTTAAAAATTTATTTTTTTATTTATTAGAGACAGAGAGAGGGAGGGAGAGAGACAGAGAGAGTGATAATGGGCATGCCAGGTCCTCCAGCCACTGCAAACAAACTCCAGACGCACGTGCCACCTTGTGCATCTGGCTTACGTGGGACCTGGAGAATTGAACCGGAGTCCTTAGGCTTCACAGGCAAGCACCTTAACCACTAAGCCATCTCTCCGGCCCTGATTGGTTTTGTTATTGTAGTTTTTAACTATTTTTTGATTATTTTTATTTATTTATTTGAGAGTGACAGACAGAGAGAGAAAGAGGCAGATAGAGGAAGAGAGAGAGAGAATGGGCGCACCAGGGCCTCCAGCCTCTGCAAACGAACTCCAGACGCGTGCGGCCCCTTGTGCATCTGGCTGACGTGGGTCCTCGGGAATCGAGCCTCAAACCAGGGTCCTTAAGCGTCACAGGCAAGTGCTTAACTGCTAAGCCATCTGTCCAGCCCCCTGGTTGGTTTTTCTGAGACATGTTTTTTAATGTGTAATCCAGGCTGGTTTTGAGCTCACATTGTAACCCAAGCTAGCCTCAAACTCATAATCCTCCTTCCTCCATCTCTGGAGTGCCCAGCTCAAGACATTTCTCAAGAGAGGCAGGAAGTATTCTCCCATTATCCAGTGAGGAGCCAAAGGCTCAGAAAGGGTTAGTAGTCACACAGATTGTGAGCTGTAAAGCCTGTCCTTCGCCACATGGCTCCGTAAGTCTTCCTGTGATGGGTTAGACAGGCAGCCGAGGAGATGACCATTCAAACGAGCCATCCTGCCCGGCCCATCTTCATCACAGTGGCCTCATCACTAGACTTCCTCGGCAGGTGGTCCTCAGGGTAGAGCCCATCCTGCCCCCACACAGGATTGTGGGCCATGAAGGCACAAGGTAGGAGGACAAATCCGGGCGTGGTAGCGCACGCCTTTAATCCCAGCACTCAGGAGGCAGAGGTAGGAGGATCATCGTGAGTTCGAGACCACCCTGAGACTACATTGTGAATTCCAGGTCAGCCTGAGCTAGAGTAGGATCTTACCTCAAAAAAACAAAAATAAAATAAAATACAATAGTAGGCGGATGAAAGCTCACAGATCACAAGACCACCCCCCCCCCCGCACCTGCCTACTCACACGACTCCGCACACCCTGGCCAGTGCCTCCCACGGGGCGCCTGATGACATGGCTTGAATCTTCCCCAGCACTCAGCATTAGCCATAGCATTTATTGAACCCCCAAAACACTGTACTTTTTAAAAAATATATTTCTAGTTATTTATTTGCAAGCAGAAAGAGATAGAAGACAGACAGGTAGAGAGTGGCCGCACCAGGGTCTCTGGCCACTGCAAACAAACTCCCGCTGCATGCGCCACCATGTGCACCTGGCTTTATGTAGGTACTGGGGAATCAAACTTGGGACAGTAGGCTCTGCAGGTAAACGCCTTAACCACCGAACCACCTCTCCAGCCCAAACACGGTACTTTAAAAAATTCTATCTTCAGAAACTCCACATGACGGTGAACCTAATGGGTACCTTTTTTGGGTTTTTTTTTTTTTTTTTTTTTTGGTTGGTTGGTTGTTTGTTTTTTAATTTTTATTAACATTTTCCATGATTACAAAATATATCCCATGGTAATTCCCTCCCTCCCCAGCCCCACACTTTCCCATTTGAAATTCCATTCTCCATCATATTACCTCCCCATTACAATCATTGTAATTACATATATACAATATCAACCTATTACGTATCCTCCTTCCTTCCTTTCTCTTCCCTTTATGTCTCCTTTTTACCTTACTGGCCTCTGCTACTAAGTATTTTCATTCTCACACAGAAGCCCAATCATCTGTAGCTAGGATCCACATATGAGGGAGAACATGTGGTGCTTGGCTTTCTGGGCCTGGGTTACCTCACTTAGTATAATCCTTTCCAGGTCCATCCATTTTTCTGCAAATTTCATAACTTCATGTTTCTTTACCGCTGAGTAGAACTCCATTGTATAAATGTGCCACATCTTCATTATCCACTCATCAGTTGAGGGACATCTAGGCTGGTTCCATTTCCCGGCTATTATAAATTGAACAGCAATAAACATGGTTGAGCACGTACTTCTAAGGAAATGAGATGAGTCCTTTGGATATATGCCTAGGAGTGCTATAGCTGGGTCATATGGTAGATCAGTCTTTAGCTGTTTTAGGAACCTCCACACTGATTTCCACAATGGCTGGACCAGATTGCATTCAAATGGGTACCTTTTAAATACCTTAGGTCTCTTTCCTGATGGAATTATGACAGTGAATGTGTCTACTCTTCACTGAATATATAGTGTATGTCAAATACTGTCCATAGATACTTCTCTTCAACAGTTGAATCAGGAAGAATTGAATATGCTCACATTTAAATAGCTACTAATTTAGTTGCTAATACTCGTGTCTTAACGATTTTTCATGTGATCATAAAATATTTTACGTACCTATTTTATGTATATGTGTGTGTTGCTCGTGTGTATATGCTATGTCCATGTATGTGTGGTACACGTGTGTGGGTGCATGTGCATGGGAGTGTTTGTGTGTACATGGAGAGGCCAGAGATCAATATCAGTTGTCTTCGCGAATTGTGTTCCACATTATTAGTTTTTATATTTTATTTATTTATTAATTGGAGAGAGAGAGAGGTGGGGACAGATAGAGAATCGGCATGTCATGGCCTCCAGCCACTGCAAACAAACTCCAGGTGCATGAGCTACCTTGTGCATCTGGCTTACGTGGGTCCTAGGGAATTGAACCTGGGTCTTTTGGCTTTGCAGGCAAGTGTCTTAACCACTAAGCTATCTCCAGCCCCCTCTACACTATTTTTTGAGACAGTGTTTCTCCCGGAACCTGGAACTCACTGATTCATCTAGACTACTAGCTAGCCAGTAAGCCCCAAGAGTCCTCCAGTCTCCTCCTCCCCATGCTGGCATTACAGGCACATGCCACGGTGCCCAGCTTTTACATGTGTGCTGAGGGTCCCAACACCAGCCCTCATGCTTATACAGCAAGCATTGTACTGACTGAGTCATCTTCCCAGTCCCCTACCTGCCTTTTTAAATGCTAACAAAGTTAACATTTTCATCTGTTCAGGGTTTTAGAGCAATTAAAGTTTAAAAATGAAATCAGGCCCTGCATAAATTCACATACTTAGTGCTCCTATTAATCCCATCTTAAAAGAGTTTTTTATTGTTTGTTTTTATTTATTTATTTGAGAGCAACAGACAGAGAGAGAAAGAGGCAGAGGGAGAGAGAGACAGAATGGGCGTGCCAGGGCCTCCAGCCACTGCAAACGAACTCCAGATGCATGCGCAACCTTGTACATCTGGCTTACGTGAGTCCTGGGGAATCCAGCCTCAAACCAGGATCCTTAGGCTTCACAGGCAAATGCTTAACTGCTAAGCCATCTCTCCAGCCCCAACGAATGCCATTTTTACAAAGGAGAAAACTGAGGCCCAGAGAGGAAAAGTGATCACAAAGCTCATGGTCATAAAGTCCACAGGGAGCAGTCTGTCCAGAGTCCAAGTCTGTAACTCTACCCTGCTTCAGATGCTCACTGATCCTGATGTCTGAACTCAAGAGAACAAATGTAAGCACATAACAATTATTCAATTGCAAAAGAACAAAGAAGGGTTTAGCAGATGAAGGTTGGCATCAGTCCTGTGGCAGAGTCCAAATTACATACAATTCCTGAAAACACTTTTATACTGTGTTGAGATCGAAATGAATGTTCACTGTTACACATGATAATAATTCTAAAATTTTAAAGATTAAGGAAAGACAGAAATGCTTACAGCACCCAGGAGCATTCCTAATATAATCTGTTGGGTCAACGCTTACAAATCAACAGGAATAATTTACAAAGTGTTTACTGGATGTTCATGCAGTCAGTGGGTGATCAGTTAAAACCCACAAGTAGATGAAACTTGGAAAATGTGGGGGAGAGGGGAACAGCACAGTGCAGGGGTTGTCAATGGGAAATATTCTGCTGGGAGCGAATCTGAATAGGTTCTGACGATCAAAAGCCCGTGGACTTCTCACTCCCTACCATTCCTTGCTGAGAAAAATATAATAAAAAAGGATTGCAGTTTTGTTGTCACAGAAAACTGAGTTTATGTTATAAGCCACTTGTCAAAAATGGGTAAGTAGAGCCGGGCATGGTGGCTCACGCTTTAATCCCAGCACTCAGGAGGCAGAGATAGGAGGATCGCTGTGAGTTTGAGGCCACCCTGAGAATAGTGAATTCCAAGGTCAGCCTGGACCAGAGTGAGACCCTGCCTCGAAAAACCAAAAAAAAAAAAGTTGGTAAGTGGGCTGGAGAGATGCCTAAGCAGTTAAGGCACTTGCCTACAAAGCCAAAGGACCTTGGTTCGATTCCCCAGGACCCACGTTAGCCAGATGCACAAGGGGGCGCATGTGTCTGGAGTTCGTTTGCAGTGGCTGGAGGCCCTGGCGTGCCCTTTCTTGCTCTCTCTGCCTCCTTCTCTCTCTCTCAAGTAAATAAATAAATAAAATATGGTTTAAAATATTTTTTAGTGGGTAAGCTATAAGAGCCAGAGGAATGTAGGAATGCTTACAATGCTATCTTCCAGACACAAAGTGGTCATGGTATTTATGGTCTCATAGTGGCTGACACTACCTACACAAGACCTGAATAATAGGAGGGGGGAAAAAATATGACATCAGGGCTGGGGAAATGGCTTAGAGGTTAAGGCGTTTGCCTGCGAAGGCTAAGGACCTGGGTTCAATTCCCCAGGACCCACATAAGCCAGATGTACAAGGAGGCACATGCATCTGGAGTTCATTTGCAGTGGCTAGAAGCCCTGGCATGCCCAGTCTCTCTCTCTATCTACCTCTTTCTCTCTCTCTCTCTCTCAAATAAATAAATACATAAATAAGTAAAAATATATTTTTTAAATTATGACATCAAAACAGGAGAGATTAGTTAGAAAAAAGGAGCTGCATCAGGCATGGTGATGCATGCCTTTAGTCCCAGCACTCAGGAGGCAGAGGTAAAAGGATAACCATGAGTTTGAGGCTACCTTGAGATTACCTAATGAATTCTGCTTGGGCTAGAGGAAGACCCTACTTTGAAAAAAAGAAAAAAGAAAAGAAAAGAAAAGAAAAGAAAAGAAAAGAAAAGAAAAGAAAAGAAAAGAAAAGAAAAGAAAAGAAAAGGAAAGAAAGAAAGAAAGAAAGAAAGAAAGAAAGAAAGAAAGAAAGAAAGAAAGAAAGAGAAGAGAAATGAAATGAAATTAAAAGAACAAAAACAGGAAAAAAAAAAGGCTGGGCATGGTGGTGCACACCTTTAATCCCAGCACTCAGGTGACAGAGGTAGGAAGATCACTATAAGTTCAAGGTCACCCTGAGACTACTTAGTGAATTCCAGTTGAGCCTAGGCTAGAGTGAGACCCTACCTTGAAATAAAGAAAAAAGAAAAATAGAAAAAGAAGAAGCAAAAAAGGGAGCCACACCTGGTGTGGTGGCACACATCTTTAGTTCCAACACTTGGGGACGCAGAGGTAGAAGGATGGCTATGAGTTCCAGGCCAGCCAGAGACTACACAGTGAATTCTAGGTCAGCCTGGGCCAGAGTGAGACCCGACCTCAAAAAAAAAGGAGGAATCCAGGGCAATAACCACATAAGCATAAAGCCAGATGCACAAGGCAGCACAGGCATCTGGAGTTCATTTGCAGTGTCAAGAGACCCTGGCAGGCCGATACTCCCTCTCCTTCTGTCTGCCTCTTTCCGTCTGTCTTAAATGAATAAATAAAAAGAAAAAGAGATTCAGCAGAGGGTGGATTAGGGAAGAGAAAAGAGAGGGTGGTAAGAGGGGATTATGATCATGGTATTAAAAGCTTTTCTGCCAGGCGTGGTGGCGCACGCCTTTAATCCTAGCACTTGAGAGGCAGAGGTAGGAGAATCACCATGATTTCAAGGCTACCCTGACACTACATAGTGAATTCCAGGTCAGCCTGGGCTAGAGAAAGACCCTACCTTGAAAAAAAAATATTTTTTTTCTAAAAACTGAATAAATAAATAAATAAAAGGCTCACGCCTTTAGTCCTAGCACTCAGGAGGCAGAGGCAGGAGGATCACCTTGAGTTCCATGCCAGCCTGAGACTCCATAATGAATTCCAGATCAGCTTGGACTAGAACAAAACAGTACCTCAAAAAAGAAAGAAAGGAAGGAAGATGGAATAGAGGGAGAGAGGAAGAGAAAGGAGGAGAAGGAGGGAGGGAGGAGAGAGGGAGGGAAAGAGGGAGGGAGGGAGGGAAGGGAAGAAGAAAGGAAGGAAGGAGGGAAGGAGGGAGGGAAAGGAGAGAAGAAAGTATGGACATACAAGGCCTCTAACCACTACAAACTCCAGATGTATGTGCCACTTTGTGCAGCTGGTTTTACGCGGGTACTGGGGAATTGAACCCAGACCAACAGGCTTTCCAATCAAGTGCCTTTTACCACTGAGCCACCTCCCCAGGCCCCTAGGTGAATTTTTTAAACTAAAGCATGCAGCAATCAAAACCAAGTAGTTCTTTGGGACATCTGCATGGATTGCTATTATTTGCCTGCCTATTGTTACTCATAGAAATCAGTCCTCATCACACAGTAACTAACAAGATGATTCTCGATGCAGAATGGGCAAGACAGAAATGGGATGCAAGCTTTGACCTCATCATAATCCGGTCACACAGGACAAAATGCCTATCGGCTATGTGTCTTCCTTAAAACGCTTTATGAAAATTAAAAAGCACAATTTGTTTTTCTTTGCCTCTGAGGCAAGCTTCTCTGCCCTCCCCTTTGCTTCAACTAGCTGACTGGCTAATCCTGAGGTCATTCAAAACAACTTCCCAAATGTCGCTGCGCATGCAGAGAGGAATAACAGTTGCAAGGTTAAAGATGCAGGCTGCTTCTGGTCAGCACCAACCAGCCTGGGGCTGGATCTGCCTGTCCTGCCCCAGCTCACTCAAAGAACTCAGAAACAACTTACCATTGAGAGACTGGCAGCTTAAGGTCTTACCACCATAGGGCTGGAGAGATGGCTTAGCAGTTAAGGCGCTTGCCTGCAGAGCCAAAGGACCCAGGTTTGACTCCCCGGTACCCACATAAGACAGATACGGTGACACGTGCATTTGGAATTCATGTGCAGTGACATTCTCTCTATCTGCCCCCTCTTCTCTCAAATAAACAAATAAAAATTTACTTCTGAGGAGATGCTCTTGGGCAGGTGTGGGGCCCCCACAGAGAAAGCCTGAGTGCCTCTCAATCTAGTCCAGACCAGGCTGTTCCACTGCAAGCTTTGGCTGTAACTGTCTGGATGCCCCTTCCAGACATCACAAAGAATGGGCATGCCAGGGCCTTCAGCCACTGAAAACAAATTCCACATAAATACGGTATGTTGTGTATCTGGCTTTATGTAAGTACGGGGGTATCGAACCTGGATCATTAGGCTTTGCAAGGCAAGCAACTAAACTGCTCCAGCCCCCAGCTGCCTTTTTTTTTTCCCAAGGTAGGGTCTATTATTGTTTGTCTAAATGAATATTTTGTGCCCACTAAATTGTCCCTAAATGTTTATGTCTATACCCGTAGTTCAGTGCTGCTGTTGCTTTTAGCAGAGAAGCTTCTCTTTTCAGATGGTTTTTCAAGGTAAGGTCTCACTCTGGCTCAGGCTGACCTGGAATTCACTATGTATTCTTGGGGTAGCCTCAAACTCACGATGATCCTCCTACCTCTGCCTCCCGAGTGCTGGGATTAAAGGCATGTGCCACCATGCCCGGCTCAGCTGCCTTTCTTTAGACAATAGACAACTGAGAAAGATCTGAAGAGCCTACACCTGGAGGTGGCATTCACAAGAGAGAACTGACGTTCGACCCCTGCTCTTGGTTCCTCCCACGTCATCCCAACGCCACCTCCAAGTACATTCTCTCTTCTTCTCCTTTGTTCCTGTTCTTTCTCTACAATTCTTTGCCAACTTGACATTCTGAAATACTCTGTCACTTATCTAAAACTCCATAACCTCATCCAATAATTCCTCCAGTCCCTTGATATACAGACAATTAAATCGTTTCTGGCTCACTAATTAGACTTCCTATGTCAGATTGAAAAAGAAATACTGCCTCGATCCTTCTAGGCCCCCACAAATCACCATTCAAGCCAGCAACAAATACCTGTGGTTAATTGTGCCTTGAGCAAATTAAAAACGTTAAAAGCCTTTTTCTAATGAATTCTAATTCTTGGAGGGGGGAGGAACTTTTCGTGTTGACAACGTCCCTGTAAATCTTTTTTTCTATCTTGCCTGTGCATCACAGTCAGCTAAGTGCTCAACACAGATTCAGCCACAGTGTGGAGAGACATTTAATGTCTCCTCTCGGCAACTCTTCTCTCTGAGGGACAGTGTGCGTATCTGAGGACCGTCTCCATCACCATCCTGCAGACTCACTGCTTGTCTCTCATATGACTCTGTAAGTGGAAGAAGCATGACTTGGTAATTTGGCATCATATATAGGCCTGGACCAAATCCCAGCCCAGCCATTCCACCCTCTCCATGAGTACAAAAGTGTCCATGTATGTGGATGAAGACTGCACATAGAAAACAGCCTAGCTGTCCATCCCTAGGGAAGCGTGTGAATATGGCAGAATACAAGAGTTAAAAGTTGTGATCTAGACAATGACAACAGTTCACAGTTAGCGAGTGCTCACAGCAGAATACCCAGACATGTTTCTGCTCTACAGCCAACGTTTCGAGGCCACACCCACGTGGCGAGGTTGCCCATACTGCTGTGATGACAGGATGAATTCCCTGGACATACACATCACCAATGAGTGTAAACAACTCAACCTTTGCCTTAGAGATTGTCATGAGCATGCTATGTTAGAAAGGTAGACAAACATGTTTGTGTATTCCCACAATGTCAAAATCTATTAGATAACAAATCACAAGATACAGCAGTTTCGTTGGAAGGAATTTCCCAAGTAGTCCCAATTTCCTTGATAACCAGACCAAGACAAGCACAAGTTCTTTTCCTCCAAACTCTTACAACTACTAATATTAATTCATTACATATTGCACAGTAAATCTATGTATCTATGTATGTAACAATACATACATACATACATACATACATACATACATACATACATGCATGTGTGTATTCGTGCATGCGTGTAGATTACAGAATGACTGCAAATGGTTAAAGAGGCCACATGAAAGTTAAAGGAGTCTCAAAGAAGCCTAACTTGGTGGCACACACCTTTAATCCCAGCGCTCGGGAGGCAGAGGTAGGAGGATAGCCATGAGTTCAAGGCCACCCTGAGACTACATAGTCAGTCTGGGCCAGAGTGAAACCCTACCTCAAAAAAAAAAAAAAAAAAAAAGCCTAACTTAGAGGCAGAAGGGGAAGCTTCTAGGGATACAAGAGTCCATGCAGTACACAGTAACAAACCCTGCTGGAAGTCTGCTGGAGACACTGCTACTGTCAGGCAGTCAGATCAGAGGTGAGGGGAGCCCCTGGTTGAGTGGATCTGCAGAAGTGAGGTATCAGACTGGGGAATCTATAAAGGTTAAAGCAGGGCCGGGTGCAGAAGGGCGCATGGGCGGACAGATGGATGGCAGGTCTGGGTGGACAATCAGGCAGATTAATGGACAGCAATTCAAGTTGACTATGTCAACAGCAGGACCCAGTGGGGAGTTCTCTGCCTATCATCCCTTGACACACACACTGAGTGGTCATCTGACAGGTTGGTGGGGTGTCATCATCACGGTTTTAAGGATCCTCCTCTTTAAGGGGTGCAGGTGAGGGAGTTACACCCTCTCCTTGTGGGTGGCACTGGACACATGGTGGTGTTTACAGGTCCACCAAAGTACCACATGCAGATCCTCCTCCTCAAAACGGAGTCCAGTGCTGCTTGCAGAATGGTCACACAGAGCCAGGCATGGTAGCATGTGCCTGCCTTACCCCAGCACTCAGAAGGCAGAGGTAGAAAGATCATTGTGAGTTCATGGCCAGCCTGGAGCTACAGAGCGAGTTCCAAGACAGCCTGGGCTAAAGTGAGACCCTACCCGGAAACAAACAAACAAAAATGACACGGCAAGGCACAGCCTGAAGAACCACTGTTTGCCACAGTGTGGAGTCACACAGGGCACGGCTCAGCCTGCTCAGCCAGGGGCGTCTTCAGTAAGAATAACAAATCGCAGTGGTTAAGTACATCCCAGGTCAGGCACTGCCCAAAATGCCTTGCGAGCTTTAACTCAATCAATCCTCCCGATAGCCCAACAAAGCAGACATTATTAGAATGCATATTTCACAAGTAAAGAAATTAAGGCATAGAAGAGACAAGAAATTTGCCTAAGGTCTCACAACCAATGAGTAATGGTATGACAGGAATTTAATTTCTACAGAATGGCTTCCAGGTCCCATGATCTTAACCCACATAGATTGACATCAAATAAAGGAAGTAGAGAAAGAGCTGGTTATAGAAGTTTATGTATGCTATCATTTGAGGCCTGTAAGAGCCCATACAGATTACAAGAATCTCGTGGATTGATTTTTAATATATAAACATATTATGTAAAATAATTTTTATTTAATTTTTATTTATTTATTTATTTGACAGAGAAAGAGAGAGAGAACAGGTGTGCCAGGGCCTCCAGCCGCTGCAAACAAACTCTAGACCCGTGTGCCCCTACTGTGCATCTGGCCAATGTGGGTCCTGGGGAATCGAACCTGGGTCCTTTGGCTTTGCAGGCAAATGCCTTAATCAATAAGCCACCCCTCCAGCCCATGTAAAATATTTGTAATGGACTGGAGGAAACTTTAACTCCTCAGAGTCATGCACTAGGGAAAGAGGAGAGGAGAAAATAAGAGAGATAACCTCAAATGTTTTATCAATTTGAGAAGCAAAGCTAGCTGGGCACGGTGGTATGTGCCTGTAGTTCCAGCTACTGGAAGGACTGAGGCAAGAAGATTTAGAGGCCAGCCTGAGCAACACAGTAAGCTCCTACCTCAATTTAAAAAAATATATAAATTTTTTGGGCTGGCGAGATGACTTAGTGGTTAAGCGCTTGCCTGTGAAGCCTAAGGACTCTGGTTCGAGGCTCGGTTCCCCAGGTCCCACATTAGCCAGATGCACAAGGGGGGGCATGCGTCTGGAGTTCGTTTGCAGAGGCTGGAAGCCCTGGCACTCCCATTCTCTCTCTCTCTCCCTCTATCTGTCTTTCTCTCTGTGTCTGTCACTCTCAAATAAGTGAATAAAAAAAAAATTAAAAAATATATATATATATAAATTTTGGGGGCTGGAGAGATGGCTTAGTGGTTAAGCGCTTGACTATGAAGCCTAAGGACCCCAGTTCGAGGCTCGATTCCCCAGGACCCACGTTAGCCAGATGCACAAGGTGGCACTTATATTTGGAGGGGTTCATTTACAGTAGTTGGAGGCCCTGGCATGCCCATTTTCTCTCTCTCTCATAAATAAATAAAATATTTAAAAAATTAATTTCTAACAGTTAATTCTTTCTTTTACATTAGTTTCTTTTAACCAGGGTCTCACTGTAGTCCAGGCTGACCTGGAACTCACTCTGTAGCCCATGCTACCCTTCAGCTCAGTTCTCCTACCTCACCCTCCTGAGTACTGGGATTAAAGGTATGAGCCATGCATAGCTATAAAATAGTTAATTCTTGTTGATACAAATAAGAGTTTATTCTACCATCCTCCAGTTTTTGTAAGTTTTAAATTTCTCAAAATTAAAAATAATTAATTGGAAAAAAAAATGCCACGAACACCGCTGTTTAGCAGCTAGAATCTTGAGTGAACTCAGGCCTAGAGCCCTGGTCTGTGAAGGAGAGCTGCCCAGAATGATCATGCCTGCGCCTCCCAGGACTATTGCCAAAACAACCCCAAGGAGCAGGTGGGAAGTGCCTGGTCAGTCACTGCCACAGAAATGCTAACTATTATCTCTGAGACGAGTCAGCCCAGGCTCCTCTGCAGCAGTAATAGGGACCAAAGTGGCTGGAAGGATGAGAGAACTTCGGTGCTATGAGATTGCGTTCTCGCAATTCTGCAGCACGAGAGGCACTTTAAAAAGCAGAGCGTCCGAAGTGCTAAGTTGGCTTCATCAGAAAAGAAAGGAAAGGAAGGCCGAGTGTGGTGGCGCACGCCTTTAACCCCAGCACTCGGGAGGCAGAGGTAGGAGGGTCGCCTTGAGTTTGAAGCCACCCTGAGACTACATAGTGAATTCCAGGTCAGCCTGGGCTAGGGAGAGACTCTACCTTGTGAAAAAAAGGAATCGAAAAGAGTTCCTTCTCCCTTGCAAATCTACAAAAGCATGAAACTTCAAACTAATCGGGTCACCCACAAATTTGTACATGGTCATTGGAGTACTGTTTATTGCCCTTTTTGGTACCCAACATTTAAACCCCCTTCCTGTGCTTTGGAAATCCACCTTTATAGAAGTCTCGATGGACTCCAACTTCATCCCTAGGAGACACAAAGGCCTCTGGGCCACAGGCAGATGGCAGAACTCGGACAAGCGGGGCCCTTCCCCACACCCAGAGTTCTAGAGCAGCAGAGCGGCTCGGCGCTGACTCCCCAGCAGCGGCCTGACACCCGGGGCGCACACCTGCAGTAACGGCACAATGACGGCGGCGGCAGCACCCTGACACGGTCTCCAGAAGCACGGCTCTGGGGCCACTCAGTCACCCACTTGACTTGGCTTCATCATTCTTAGGAGTCTCGACAATTCCAGGATTGAATCAATCAACTTGATTACACCATTTGCACTCAGGACTCTTTTTTTTTTTAATATATTTGGCCATATTTTACCATTTTTTATTTATTTGAGAGCGACAGACACAGAGAGAAAGACAGATAGAGGGAGAGAGAGAGAGAATGGGCGCACCAGGGCCTCCAGCCTCTGCAAACGAACTCCAGACACGTGCGCCCCCTTGTGCATCTGGCTAACGTGGGTCCTGGGGAATCAAGCCTCGAACCGGGGTCCTTAGGCTTCACAGGCAAGCGCTTAACCGCTAAACCATCTCTCCAGCCCTGCAATCAGGACTCTTGATGGCATAGGGTGGTGATAAGAGTATATTATATACTTGAACATGCTAAGAGAGAACAGTTAAAGTATTCTCAGCACACAAAAAAAATATGTGAAGTAGGAATTAGCTGGATCTAGCCATTCTACAATGCATGCATGTATCAAAACATCATTAATTATTTTTGTCAATTAGAGATCAGTGAATGGGCTGGGCATGGTGGCTCATGCTTAAAATCCCAGCATTTTTCAGGCAGACACAGGAGGATCTCTGCAAGTTCAAGGCCAGCCTGGTTTATCTAAGGGAACAATAGAAACTATATAGTTAACTAGACACAGATAGGGCAGACATTCAACCAGAACTAAAAGTCTCCAGCACACAAAAAAATTGTGGCCAGCCAGGCGTGATGGTGCATGCCTATAATCCCAGCACTTGGGAGGCAGAGGTAGGAGGATCGCCAAGAGTTCAAGGCCACCCTGAGACTACATAGTGAGCTACAATGAGACCCTGCCTTGGAAAACCAAAAATAAATAAAAATTGTGGCCAATCTGGCTCAGTGGTGCTTGGCTGCTTCTGTGGTCAGCTTGTTCCGTTCCTTCCCTAGCACGATGGTTTCGGTTACTACTGAGAAACTCTCAAATACATAATCAGCCTATGAAACCCTCATTTACAGGCAGATACAGGCCCAACATACTTCTGCCCCCCAGAACTCAGCCCTTCAGATGAGCTGATTCACTCTTATCCCCAAGGGAGCTTTTCTACTTACAATAAAATCTCCTGCTATTGCTTTCACTGTATTCCTGACTCCTGTTTTTTGTTTTTGTTTTTTATGAGAAAGAGAAAGAAAAATTGGCACACGAAGGCCTTCAGCCACTGAAATCAAACTCCAGACACGTGTGCTATCTTGCATGCATCTTGTACCTTGTACGCTTGTGTCACCTCATGCATCTGGCTTACATGGGATCTGGAGAGTCAAACATGGGTCCTTAGGCTTTGCAGGCAAGCGCCTTAGCTGCTAAGCCATTTCTCCAGCCCCTGACTCCTGACTATATGTATGTATGTATGTATGTATGTATGTATGTGTGTGTGTGTGTGTGTATATATATATATATATATATATGTATATATATGTGTGTATATATAAATATAAATAAATAAATATATATATATATATATCTTACTGACCAACCAGTCAGCCATCTCTCCAGCCCTCTACCTTCTTTTTAAAAGAAATATATGTATTTATTTATTTGCAAGGACAGAGGGAGAAAGAGAAAGAATGGGCATGCCAGGGTTTCTTGCTACTGCAAATAAAGTCCAAATGTATGTACCACTTTGTCTACATGGCTACATGTGGGTACTGGGAAATCAAACCCAGGCCTTCTAGCTTTGCAAGTTAGTGTCTTTAACCACTAAGCCATCTCCCCAGCCTTATCTACCTCTTTTTGAGGCAGGGTCTATTATTGACTTGGAGTTCACCAATTAGGCTTTCAAAATGCTAGAAGTTAATCGCAGCACTGGGGAGAGAGACGAAAAATTCCTGGGCTCACTGACTAGTTAGTCCAGCCTAGTCAGTGAGGGTTAGGTTCAGTAAGAGACTCTGACTCAAAGAATAAAGTGGGAAGTGATTGAGCAAGTCCCCCCCACCCGTGTTGACCTCTGATCTCCATATGCATGTGCACAGTTTGGAACAGGCCCCCCACATATGAACATGCGTACACACTGTGTACACACACAAGCCAAGGTGATCGGCACCTGAGGAGCACCTGAGCTCTTCCTTGGCCTCTACACACATACATACACACACACACACACACACACACACACGCGCGCGCGCGCGCGCACACACACACACACACATACGAGAATAACCTTGGGGCCTGGAGGGATGGCTTAGTGGTTAAGGCATTTGCCTGCAAAGCCAAAGGACCCAGGTTCCATTCCTCAGGACCCACATTAGCCAGATGCATGAGGGGGCACATGTGTCTGGAGTTCGTTTGCGGTGGCTGGAGGCCCTGGTGTGCCCATTCATTCTCTCTCTCTTCCTCTTTCTTTGTCAAATGAATAAATAAATAAAAATATTAAAAAAATGATCTTGGACAATAGTTAAGAAGGTCGTGCACGTAATAATGACATGGAATGTCAATTGACCACCAAGAGCTACACACACACGCACACGTAAGACAGATTCCTGGACGAAAGTTGGTTAAAGTTATGGTGTAAATCTGTATGGATGGTAGGAATTGTTTTCTTATTTGGTAGGGCAGAAAGATAGGAATTTGTAGGTGACATTGCAGTGTGAAACCAATGCTTCATAAGTGGAAATATTATCCCCAAAGTTGAAAACATCAGGTACCCTAAGGCAAATCCCTTAGTCACTTGTGTCAGCATTTTATTAGCGCTAAAATACTGGGGCCAAGGAGCCACTTTCAGCTAAAAGACACCATGATTTTGTTTTGGAAAAAGTCAATTCATCAATATGTGTTTTTTTTTTTTCCCATGGCTACAAAAAGCATTTGAAAATGAAACAAAATAAAGTAATAAAAACTCTAAAAAAAACAATGCTAGAAGATACTTCCTCCCATAAACTGCTCAGTTTGATTGTTCATCCTAGCAAGGTAGAACTGATTATAACACTGTCTACTCTCTGTTCCTCTTTCTCTCTCTCTCTCTCTCTTGCTCTGATGGCAAATAAATTAATTTTTTTTTGTTTTGGTTTTTTGAGATAGGGTTTCACTCTAGCCCAGGCTGACCTGGAATTCACTATGTCGTCTCAGGGTGGCCTCAAATTCATGGCGATCCTCCTACCTCTGCCTCCCAAGTGCTGGGATTAAAAGCATGCACCACTATGCCCAGCAAAGGTATTTTTTAATATATTTTTAAAGGAGGGGGCTGGAGAAATGGCTCAGCAGTTAAAGGCACTTGCTTGCAAAGCCTGCAGGTACAGGGCTTAATTCCCCAGAATCCATGTAAAGCCAGATGCACAAAGTCACACAGGCATCTGGAGTTCATTTGCAGTGACCGGAGCCTACTCTCTCAATCTCTTGTCTGCTTCTTTCTCTCTCCTTCTCTCTCAAATAAAGACATGAATTTTTTTAAAGTAACAATAAACACACAATTTAAAGCAATTACTGGGACTTAAAGAAAAGAAGGATTGTTGAGACACACACAGTCATGTCTCCAGTATCTGGACTGCTCTTATACCAGAAATAAAAGCCTCTTCTGGCACTTTTTGCTGTTGTTGTTTGCTTTTTCAAGGTAGGGTCTCACTCTAGCTCAGGCTGACCTGGGAGATTCACTCTGTAGTCTCAGGCTGGCCTTGAACTCATGGCCGTCCTCATACCTCTGTCTCCCGAGTGCTGAGATTAAAGGCGTGAGCCACCACACCTGGCTCTCGTCTAGCATTTTTTATTATGCCCTAGTCCTTTTATCTCCCCCTCAACTGAAAGCATGATGCAGCCATACCCACTTGAAGAAGCACCTCAAGAAACTGAGCACAGAGCCAGGCGTGATGGCACACACCTTTAATCCAAGCACTCGAGAGACAGAGGAACGAGGACGGCCATGAGTTCAAGGCCAGCCTGGGAGTACAGAGTGAGACCCTGCCTTGCAAAAAAAACAAAGAAACTGAGCACAAATAATCCCGAGCAGTCCAGACAGACAGCTTGAACAGGAGCTTTGATGCCACCACACCTTGCATTCAGACGCTATCATCCAGTGGAGAGATATTTTTAGATTCTCCTTTTTACTACAGTTTGAGAACCAAATGAAGCAAGCTGGCATTTTCAATATCAAGGGATCGATTTTTCTAAGACTCGGTTCCTTAGTGCATCCATGTGCCCATAGAGACAGAAACACGATGATTGGGCCTAAGTGAGCCCTTCAGGGACTTGATGCCAAACACACATCATAACCCTGGTGACGGAAGTCAAGCAGGCTTTGTGAATCACTCTATCCTGTCCCTTGGATCCAGGCATCAGGCTGAGTGGGTGACAAGTCCCCAGGCTCAGTGAGGTGCAGTCAGCCACTGCGTGCCTCTGGCAGCAGCGGCTTTTCATAGAGTCATTGAATCTCAAAACCTATAGGTTTGCCTACCTTGGAAAAAAAAACCTGACAAATAATGAATTAAAACTGCAAAATCTGGGCTGGAGAGATGGCTTAGCGGTTAAGCGCTTGCCTGTGAAGCCTAAGGACCCCGGTTCGAGGCTCGGTTCCCCAGGTCCCACGTTAGCCAGATGCACAAGGGGGCGCACGCGTCTGGAGTTCGTTTGCAGAGGCTGGAAGCCCTGGCGCGCCCATTCTCTCTCTCTCCCTCTACCTGTCTTTCTCTCTGTGTCTGTCCCTCTCAAATAAATAAATAAATAAAAATTAAAAAAAAAAAAAACTGCAAAATCTAATTGGTGTTTGAGGCAGTCTTTATGGCTAAGACTACATATATATTGTCTATGTTGATGATATGGTAATATTAGCTCATAAATACTCATAAATTTAAAAAGAAATCAAATTAACTTGGATCTTCATCAGTTTAAACTATAACTAATTTTTTTTAAAAGACTTCTCTCGGATTTGTGAGGGGGAAAGTGGGGAGCAGGAAGGGAATTATCATGGTTTATTGTCTATAATTATGGAAGTTGTAAATAAAAAAAGTTTTTAAAAAGAAAAAAAACATATAGGTTTGTACTGACTAATGGTTATTTGCTTGGTGGCTTTGGTAAGATACCTGACCTCTTAAAAACCTTACATCAAGCCGGGCGTGGTGGCGCACGCCTTTAATCCCAGCACTTGGGAGGCAGAGGTGGGAGGATCATCAAGAGTTCGAGGCCACCCTGAGACTACATAGTTAATTCCAGGTCAGCCTGGACCAGAGTGAGACCCTACCTCGAAAAACCGAAAAACCAAAAAAAAAAACAAAAAACCTTACATCAGGGCTGGAGAGATGGCTTAGCAGTTAAGACACTTGCCCGTGAACCCAGGTTCAGTTCCCCATGTAAGCCAGATGCACATAGGGGCACATGGGTCTGGAGGTTGTTTGCACTGGCTAGAGGCCCTGGCACATCCATTCTTTCCCTAAATTAAATTTTAAAATTCCTAGAAATTATGTTAACAGTTTACCCTTGCATAGGATTTAATTTTTAGAGCCTTGCACAGGTTCAAAGTGATCACACCTGTACAAAATATGCTACTTGTCAGACATGGCAGTGTACACCTTTAATCCCAGCACTCGGGAGGCAGGCATAGGAGGATCACTGTGAGATCAAGGCCACCCTGAAGCTCCATAGCAAATTCCAGGTCAGCCTGGGCCTAGAATGAGACCCTACCTCAAAAAACCAAAACTCTGTATCTATGGTACTATACATAGCATGTATTCACTTAACCCTCACAACAAATAAGGAAACTGGGACAGAGGACTTGGAGTGACTCGGTCCAACATCACAAGAATAATAGGTGACAGAGCTAGGGACTCACACCCAAGGCTCACCCCAGCTCTTAACCTGTACCCCAGCTAGCCTCTAATAAAGTATTACCAGAAACGAAAATATTATGAAACCAATTGATTCCTAGAAACAATTCCAAGGTGACTTTGATAGTCCGCTTCCCATCACTATGACAAAATACATGACAGAAATCATTTAAAAGGATGAAAACTTTACCTTTTTCACTCCATGGCTTCACAGGCCCAAGTCCAGGGTCACTTAGCGGTGATGCAGAATATGCCGGCAAACAGTGTGTTAGACAGCGACGCTGCTCACCTCATGGTGTTCAGAAGGGAAAAGAGGGCAGCCAAGAACAAGCCATACCCACCCAAGGACATACCCTCAAGGACCCACACCCTTCAACTAGGTCCCATTTCCAATCACCTCTCAAGAGCCAATCAAATGGATTAATCTACCGATGAATTCACGGGGCCAGCACCCTCCTGATCCAGTCACTTCTCCTAAAGCCTCATGTCTGAGCCCTGCTGCCTTGGGGACGAAGCCTTCAGCACATGAGTCTTTAAGGGGGATATTCCAGATCTAAACCGTAACAGTGACAGCAATCAAAACGGTTAAGGTGCTTGTCTTCAAAGCCAAAGGACCCAGGTTCGATTCCCCAGGACCCACGTAAGCACATGCACAGGTGGCACATGCGTCTGGAGTTCTTTTGCAGTGGCTGGAGGCCCTGGTGTACCCATTTTCTCTCTTTCTCTTTCTCTCTCCCTCGCTCTCTGTGTCTCACTCAAATAAATAAAGCTTCCTCCCCTCAGCTACTTAAAAAAAAAACCAAAAAAAACTTGGTAACCGAGCATGGTGGTGCACGCCTTTAATCTTAGCACTTGGGAGGCAGAGGTAGGTGGATCGCCATAAGTTCGAGGCCACCTTGAGACTACATAGTGAGTTCCAGGTCAGCCTGGACCAGAGTGAGACCTTACCTTGAAAAACAAAAACAAACAAACAAAAAAACTTGGAACAAAATACAGTAACCCTTTCTTCCTTCTCATATACCTATAACCATCTGCACTGCCGCCACAGCCTCCCCGTGAGTACCCCCAGATGTCCATCCACCTCCTCGGAAGTATGCTTCCCAAAAGGTGACTGAAGACCACCGCCTCCCTCACAATTCATCCTGGAGGTCACTCCGTGCACCAGCTCCATCCCAGGTGCTGGCTTATCCGTACAAATCGGCTTCCTTGCCCCTGAGGAATGCACTCACTTGTTCACTCCACAAGTATTTGTTGAGCTTCCATCGTCTGAGAACACAGAGAGAAACAGCCCTTGCTCTTGTAGAATATGTAGGCAAGAAAAGGTGCATGTAAACTGATTAACTATTAGAAGCCTGAAGGAAGGGAAGAAAATAAGGGGAGAACCAATTTAAGAGTGTCAGAGCAGAATTTGGGGGCAAAAAGAGTTTGCGAGTCAGACGAGGATTCTGAAACTGAGGAAGAGAGCACTTAACCTTGTTCAACCTTTAAAGGCTGAACAAAAGGAAACTGATTTGGAGATTCTGTAACTGTCGAATTATGATCAAATGATGGCAGAATAGGAAATTACATAAGAGAGGTAAGGAAGGTATTGACTGAAAGCCAACGAAGCTAGGATGTGTGTTTCTTCACCTCCTCTTGCACACCAGTAAGATGACAGAAAGGAACACGAAAAGAATAAACCAATAAAACACAGAATAGAGCAGGAGAGATGGCTTACTGGCTTAAGGTGATTGCCTGCAAAACCAAAGGACCCAGGCTCGATTCCCCAGGACCCACGCAAAGTCAGATGCCCAAGGTGGTGCATGCAACTGAGCTCATTTGCATTGGCTAGATGCCCTGGCATACTCATTTTTCTGTCTCCCTCTTTCATAAATAAATACACAAAAGATATCTTTAAAAAAAACACAGAATAGGAAGGAGGACATTCACAGGTGTACAAAAGAATTTGTCTAGTCAAAAAGTTAGTAAGAGGCTGGAGAGATGGCTTAGTGGTTAAGGCACCTGCCTGCAAAGCCAAAGGACCTCGGTTCGATTTCCCAGGACCCATTTAAGCTAGATGCGTAAGGTGGCTTGTGTCTGGAGTTCACTTGCAGTGGCTGGATGCCCGGGCACACTCATTCTGTCTTTCTCTCTACCTGCCTCTTCCCTCCCTCTCTAATAAATAAATAAAAATAAAATATTTAAAATGAAAAAGTCAGTGAGCAGCAGAGGCCAAGAGGAAAGAAAAGCAAGAAACATGAGTAAGGGAGGAGGAGAGCTTAGGGGCAGAGTATAGTAGCTATGTAAGCAGAGGGCCAGCAATCTAGGGGTGATCTAAATTGGATCGGGGAGGGGGTGAAGGAGAGGAGGGGGTGAGAGGAGGGTTAATCACAATTAAAGATGATACGAATATGCCATATGGAAACCTACTTCTTCAGTAGCTAATAATATATATGGCAGGAGAGAAAGACAGAATTTGGGCAGAACCATCCTGTGGAGGTGGATAATGTTGCACCCAGAAGCCATATATACTTACTAGAAAGTTTTAGTGTTGGGTATAGGATACCTTCCAGTGAGCTGTTGGTCAGAGAGGCCCTGCTGAGAACGTGTTTCTCATCCAGAGATTTTAGCTGTAGTTTTTTTGTTTTGGTTTTTGTTTTTCAAGGTGAGGTCTCACTCTAGCTCAGGCTGACATGGAATCCACTATACAGTCTCAGGGTGGCCTTGAACTCACCATGATCTTCCCACCATGCCAACACACCCAGCGACTTTTTAAAATTTTAAAGTGAATAAAATATTACGGCTGTGGTATTATAACTAACTATATTGGCTTATGTGAGCTGAATAGCTACGTTTACAACTGTATTGTTGAAAAACTTAAATAGGTAATTCCCGAAGTTGAAAGGCAATGAAGTACTAATATAAGCCATTTATACAGGCACATGGTAATCATCAAGAAAATTAAATGGGGACTGGAAAGATGGCTCAGTGATTAAAAGCACTTGCCTGCAAAGCCTGATAGCCCATGTGAGCATAAAGTCCAGGCTTAGACAGTTTAGTGATAAAGAAGGGCTGAGAAGCCTTTTGAGAGGCAGAATCGGTAAGATTTACCAAGCAATTGGATGTCGCAGTAGGACAGGGTGGGGGGGGTCACAATGGCATCCATGTCTCTGAACTGAGCATGTAGAAGAATGCATCACAAAGAGCAGAACCAAGTTCATACTACTACAGCTGCACATAAGCAGAGACAATCAACCCCTGGCCGAACATCCCAGACAGCATGCTAAGTGAAATGAGCCAGACCCAACAGAGAAATACTCCGTGATTCTGCTTATCTGAGATGCCTAGAATAGGCAAAACCAGAAAGGTAAAAAGCATGGGTTACCAGGGATTGGAGGAAGAGGAGGGGTGGGAGGGTGTTGCTTAGTGGACACAGCTTCACGCTGGGATCACGAGGGTCCAGAGCTGGGTAGACGTCAGGGTTGCACTATGGGAATGTGCTTCCTATCACTGAATTGTACACTTACAAAACTAGTACTGTGGCTGGAGAGATGGCTTAGTGGTTAAGCACTTGCCTGGGAAGCCTAAGGATCAAAGTTCGAGGCTCATTTCCCCAGGACCCACGTTAGCCAGATGCACAAGGAGGCACACGTGTCTGGAGTTCATTTGCAGTGGCCTGAGGCCCTGACATGCCCATTCTCTCTGTCTCTGCCTCTTTCTCTCTGTCTGTCATTCTCAAATAAATAAATAAAAATGAACAAAAAAAATTAAAAAGAAACTAGTACCATGGCCTGGTGGGATGGCTCAGCAGTTGAGGCACTTATCTGCAAAGCCAAAGGACCTCACTTCTATTCCCCAATACCCACGTAAGCCAGATGCACAAGGGGCACATGCATCTGGAGTTTGTTTGCAGTGGCTGGAGTCCTGGCATGCCCATTCTCTATATATTTATCTACCTCTTTCTCTGTCTCTCTCTCTGTTGCTACCTCTCTCTCCCTCAAAAAAATTTTAAAAACAACTTAGACTTTTAGGGCTGGAAAGATGGATTAGCAGTTAAGACACTTGCCTGCAAAGCCTAAGTACCCATGCTCTACTCTCCAGATCCCACATTAGCCAGACGCACAAAGGTGAGGCAAGTGCAAGGTTGCATATGCCCACTAGATGGCAAAAGTTCTGGAGTTCAACCTCAGTGGCTGAGGGCCTGGCATAATTCTCTCTCTCTTGTTCTCTCGCTCTAAAATAATAAAAAAAATTTAAAGAAAAAAAGATTTTTAAAAAACTAGCACTGCAGCTGGGCGTGGTGGCACACGCCTTTAATCCCAGCACTTGGGAGGCAAAGGTAGGAAGGATCGGCATGAGTTCAAGGCCACCCTGAGACTACATAGCGAATTTCAGGTCAACCTGGGCTATAGCTAGATCCTACCTCAAAAAAAATTAATAATTTTAAAAACTTTAAAACTAGAATTGGACTGGAGAGATGGCTCAGTGGTTAAGGTGCTTGCCTGTAAAGCCTAATGACCAGAAATTGATTACCCAACACCTACCACATAAAGCCAGATGCACAAGGTGGCACATGCATCTGGAGTCCATTTGCAGCTGCTGGAAGCCCTGGCATGCATGCCCATTCTATCCCTCAGTTTCTCTTCTATCTCTCTTTCTGCTTGCAAATAAATAAAAAGATTTAAAAAAAAAAAAAACAACTAGAATTGGGCTGGAGAGATTGCTAAGTGGTTGGGGAGGTTGTCTACAAAGCCTAACAACCAGAGTTTGATTCTCTGGTGCCCACATAAAGCCAGATGCACAAAGTGGCACATGCACCTGGTGCCTATCTGCAGTGGCTAGAGGCCTTGGTTTGTCTATTCTGTCTCTCTTCTCTCTCTCTCTGCTTGCAAGTAAATAAATAAAAATATTTTTAAAAAAAAACTAGTGTTGTTGGGCTGAGGAAATGGCTCAGATGTCAATACTAGCTTGCAAAGCTTCCCATCTCAGGTTCAATTCCCCACTGCCCACCACATAAAGCCAAGCCGTACAAAGTAGCACATGCATCTGGAGTTAGTTTTCAGTAGCAAGATGACCTGGGGTGCCTCTACTCTCTCTCTCTTAAATAAATAAAAATATATTTTTTTAAAGTTACCATTGTGGGCTGGAAAGATGGCTTAGCGGATAAGGTGCTTGCCTGTGAAGCCTAAGAACACATGTTTGAATCTCCAGGTCCCACATACCCAGACACACAGTGACGACAGCATGCATGTCACACATGCACACAAAGGGGTACACCTGTCTGGAGTTCATTCATAGTGGCTGAAAGGCCCTGGTGTGCCTATTCTCTCTCTCTCTCTCAAGAGTAAAATAATAATAAAGGTAACTTTAAAAATTAAGAAATAGCCAGGCATTGTGGTATATGCCTTTAACCCCAGCACTCGGGAAGCAGAGGTAAGAGGATTGCCTTGACTTCGAGACCACCCTGAGACTCCATAGTGAATTCCAGGTCAGCCTGGGCTAGAGTGAGACCCTACCTCGAAAAACCAAAAATCTAAAAACTAAAAAGTTACCATTGTAATGTAGATTTTTGCCATAATGAAATATCTCAAAATTAATAATCTTAAGCCTGCCGGGTGGGAGATCTTCCCTTTTGAAAAAGATCAGTTCCAGTTGACTGGAAATGAGGAACGGACAGGAATCCGCAGAGGCCTAAACCTCTGTGTAACCCACAGAGACACTCCAGTGCAGGCACCGGAGCAGAAAGAAATGACTCAGAACAATCCTCTGGAAGCCACATGTCGACTGCGGTTATGGCCCATTACATAAAATACTTGTTTTTGCTCACTTGTTTGGGCTCTGATCTTATTTCTGTCCATCAGCATGGATAAACCTCACTGGAAACTTCTAGCTCTTGGGACCCAATTTCAACAGTTAGCCCAAAGTGAGGGACATAGACAAAATAAGGCAAAAAATAGCATATGCTCATTACACGTAACAATGGATTGCTTTATGATTCCCTGTATGTATACAGTGGATTTTAATCACGTTCGCTCTCCTCATTACTCCCGTAGCCCTTCCACCCTCACTGCTCCCCTCCAATTCAATGACTCTCCACTTTCATGTCTTTTCTTTCTTTCTCCTGTCCTTCCTTCTCTCCCATCTTCTCTGTCTCCCTTCCTTCTTTCTTTTTTTTCTTTTTCTTTTTTTTTTTGTGACACAATGGGCTTCATTAGGACTGCTTTTAAGATCCTGGGTGAAAGGTTGTTTATAGGAGCATATGCTCCTTACTGGAGGCTTTACACCACTGGAGAAAATGGCTCCTCCTCCTTCAACAATTACCCATGGATACACAGAGAGGAGCAGGACCTCATGAGCACCTCCCCAGTGACAGGATGTCGACAGGCCCAATCTTATATAGGTCTTAAAGGCAAACCTTTATCTGGGCTTTGAGTTATCCCTAGAAAGTTTGTATACAATTGGAAATTTAAGATATTTTTCTAAAAGTTAAAAAATATATATTTTAGTATTTATTTGAAAGGCAGAGAGAGAGGGAGGAAGAGAATGGGCATACCAGGGTCTCTAGCCACTGCAAACAAACTCCAGATGCATGCTCTACCTTGTGCAACTGGCTTTACGTAGGTCCTAGGGAAATCAAACCTGGGTCCCTTTGGCTTTGCCAGCAAGTGCTTTAACTGCTAAGCCATCTCTTCAGCCCTAGAAATTTAAGATTTTTAATTCATAGAAGTATCTTCAACAGTCGCCTCACACTTACAGGAAAAAAAAATCGGAAGGGCATTAGTTGGTAAGAAGGGTAGTGGGAAGGGAGTAAGAGGGCAATAGTGTGGCAAACTGTTGAAATCTGAATGTAGCAGAAAGGCTACTGATGTCTCCTGTGAAACAGCTCTCAGTTTTGACTGTGTGAGAGTCACTTGAGAGCTTTAAAAATCACTTGACACTTGGGTCCGAGCCTGAAAATGTCTGATTTATTCCAGCAGGGCATCAGGATTCTTCCTAAAAGTTTCCCATTCTCTTTCTTTTATCTGCCTCTTTCTCTCAAATAAATAAATAAAATAAAATAAATATTTTAAAAGGGCTAGAGAGATGGCTTAGCAGTTAAGGCACTTGCCTGCAAAGTCAAAGGAGCCAGGTTTGGTTCCCCAGGACCCACGTGAGCCAGATGCACAAGGTGGTGCATACATCTGGAGTTTGTTTGCAGTGGCTAGAGGCCCTGGTACACCCATTCTCTATATATATATATATGGCCCTTTCTTTCTCTCTCTCATATAAATAAAATTAATTTTTTTAAGTTTCTTACACAGAGTCCAGAATGTAAATCTCTGACCATAATGAACATTTGCTGGAAATTAAGACAAATTCATACTACCTCCAAAACGGAGTTACATAACAGAATGTATATGTAAGTGACATTGCCAGGGCAAAGTCATCTTAAAGTACTAAGAGCTAGGCAGGAAATTTGAGATGATCTACAGCAGTGGTTCTCAAAGTGTGACCCTCTAGACCAGCAGCATCATGTCAGCTGCAAACCTGAGAAATGCACATTGTGGAGCCTTCTGCGGACCTGGGAATCAGAAACTACAGAGTGGCCTAGCAAGCTGTGTAGTAAGAAATTGGCTGGGCATGGTGGCATATGCCTTTGATCCCAGCACCCGGGAGCCCCAGGTAGGAGGATCACTGTGAGTTCAAAGCCACCCTGAGAGTACAGAGTAAATTCCAGGTCAGCCTGGGCTTGAGTGAAATCCGACTGCCACAAAAAAAAAAAAAAAAAAAGCCAGCTGTGGTGGTGCACGCCGGTAGGAAACTGCTGAAGAGGTGGAGATGGGAAGATCAGGAGCTTGAGGCCAGCCTGGGCTTAAAAAAAAAAAAAAAAAAAAAGAATAAGAGAGCTGGAGGAATGGCTTAGTGGTTAAGGCATTTGCCTGCAAAGCCAAAGGACCCAGGTTCAATCCCCCAGGACCCACGTTAGCCAGATGCACAAGGGGGCGCATGCATCTGGAGTTCGTTTGCAGTAGCTGGAGGACCTGGTGCGCTCATTCTCTCTCTCTCCCTCTTTCTCTGTCAAATATATAAATATTTTTTAAAAGCAGAAGAAAAGCAGCAGCTTGCCATCCTTGGAGGTAATCTACTACTGTTATGTCTGCTTAAATGGGCAAGTTGTCAAACTGTCTTCTAAATGTCTGCGTTTTATACCTATAGATTAGTGTGGTTCTCAGCTTCCACCACCTGCCCACACAAATGAATATGCACACATACACACAGAGGCGTACCAGACACATATACATGACAAAAAATACTCAGAGTTGTACTTAGCAACATATAAGTCTGTGCACACATGACCCAACTATCCCAAAACAATCACGAGTACATAAAAAAGCTAGAAAGATGTTCATTGAAGCATTGTCTGCAACACCATAGTGGGAAATCAGAAACAACTCAAGGGTCCAACAGCAAGAAGGTTTCATCCAATACATCCATACAAATTCACACATGTAACATCAAAATTATGGCAGAAGAAACATTAAATGTGGGCTGGGGGGATTGCTCAGTAGATAAAGTGCTTGCTAGGGCCAGATTTCAGATCCCCCCCCACCCACATGCACGCTGGCTGGGCATGGCCACCTGCCTATAATCGAGCACCTGGGAGATGGAGATAGGGGCTCCCCAAGGCTGGCTGCCTGCTAGACCAGCAAAACTGGCGAGCTCTGACTTGACTCGAGACCCTGCCTTAGAAAGCAGAGCATGTTCCAGGAAGCCTCCAGACACCAACTGTTAGCCTCCACCACATATATGGACACACATATCACACATGCAAAAAAAAGGAGAAGAAAAAGAAATTAAGTGACAGTAAACAGGGCAGTGTGGTCACACACATCCGGACCCCAGTCCTGTGAACGGAGAGATCACAGAATCACTGGGACTCTGCAAGCTCCGGAATCAGTGATACTGTTTCAAGGAAAACACGGAGATGGGATGAACAATGGAGGGGGACGCCTGATGTCTACCACCGTCCCCCACAAATATGTACTTGGGACATGCGCCTGCACACATATGCATACACCACACCAAACACACATACAAAAAAAAAAAAAAGTGTGCTAGTGTGGCTATCACATGGTTACCTTGGTTACAGGACCAGCATATGGAGAGCACATTTGCCAAAATGTGATTTGGCTGTAAGAACAACACTGGTCTTGGTATCCTAATTGTGGACTCAAGGGAATTTGAAGCATATTAAATAAAAACAAGCTAGCTGCAAGTTTTTATGGAAAGGCTCTTGTCAAAACAATGCAGACCCACTTATGTCATCATTAAACAATACTTGGACTTATTTGTTACATTTTTTACAGAAATGTCATAAATGACATCAGGCTATTAGTTCATATTATTTAGACAAATTCTAATTTGAAAGCATTATTTCTTGAAAATTGAGAAACAGGAGTAATCTTGTCTCTTCATTCCTTAAGTGCTGAAAGTGACAACTCTACAGACTCATTAGCTGTACATTTCTGTCTTATACAACTCAGATATCAATTATGTCATTCATATCCTGACTGAAATTTGTAAGTAACAATGAAAAAAATCTGTATTTGGGTAAAAAAATTTATAATTGGATAAATTATAAAAATAATTTAAATGCCATTTCAGTGAAGACCATGATATCCCTTAACAAGGATGGCAAATACACTCCGAAAAATTCACAGGAATCTTTGAGTTCTTCATGCCTCCTATCAAAGGAATATCAGCTAGTCTTAACAGGAAAACCATTTTGCTGACATCAATCCAAATTTAAATTGATAATTTGACAATACTGAGTGTGGTTTATCCACCACGTTCAAGCCTGTGAAAGGTCTCCTGGGGGCAAGCCTTGTGAAAGGCAGCAGTGTCTAGAAGGCTGTAGTGCACAGCCATTCCTGTGGGCTACAAAGCAGGGTCTTCAGGACTAAATGGAATACACAGCTCTTCTTAAAATTGGATGTGTTCGTGCCCAAGACAGAACTAGATTCGCCTTGAGCAGGAGATGTGCATACGTACCCAAAGCAAAAAAACAACACGGCAATTCCTGATGGCAAGTTAAACAATGCCAGGGTAGTGTGGGGAGAGGGGACTCCTGCCAACGGAAACAGCAGAATGGTTCATACTAAATTCTGAAGCAACCTTCCCACTATGGCCACTGGATACAGAATCTTCTTAAAGGATTCAAAATAATGAAAAGTTAGATAAACATAGCCTTAGACTCATGTTTTAAAACACAAGAGATGGCTTAGCAGTTAAGGTGTTTGCCTAAAAAGCCAAACAACCCAGGTTTGATTACCCAGGATCCATGTAAGCCAGATGCACAAGGTGGTACGAGCATCTGGAGTTCGTTTACAGAAGCTGGAAACCCTGGTGTGCCCAATCTCCCTCTTTCTGCCTCTTTCTCTCTGAAATAAGCATATAAAAATAAAGTATTAAAACTTAAATGTGTCCCTTCTGAAAAATGCAAGCTATCTCAGAAACATGATTGTACACCCCCATCCAAAATAAACTTCTTTATACAAAAAAGAAATCTAAATTGAACATCATGCACAAATATTTGAAATGTCAATTTTATCAGAAAAACACTTGATAATGGCAATAGGTCATATAATCAACCACTTCGGTCACTGAGTACAGGTGTTTTGTTTTGTTTTGGATCATCCTCATCCAACAAATACCGAGCACCTACAAATGCCAGGCATTGGAGATGTGGGATAAGTAGGATCCTTGCCCTCATGGAGCTTACATTTTAACAGGAGGTCAAAAGAAACGTTTATGATAAAATGATGAATTTGTATTAAAGAAAATTAGAAGCCGGGTGTGGTGGTGCACGCCTTTAATCCCAGCACTCGGGAGGCAGAGGTAGGAGGATTGCCATGAGGTCGAGGCCACCCTGAGACTTCATAGTGAATTCCAGGTCAGCCTGGGCTAGAGTGAGACCCTACCTTGAAAAATCAAAAAAAAAAAAAAAAGAAAGAAAGAAAGAAAGAAAAGAAAATTAGAGATATTTTATAAGAACATATAGTAGGAAGCCAGGCCAGCCCAGGGAGGTCTCAGAGGCATTCTTAAGGAAGTGGTTTTTGACAATCAGAGGTGGGAGGATAGAACAGTTCAATCAGAGGGACCTTGCAGGTAGTAAGATGGGAATGACTAGGTAGGTTCAAAGAGAAGTCTGGAATGGTTGGAGCCCTTCTGTGAAAAGCGGAGTCAGAAAGGCGAGACTGGAAAGTGAAGAGGCAATGTCACGGAGTACACTTGGGGACTGGAATGTCTATAGCCACTGTAGGACTTCAAAACAGGGAGCAGCCTGGTCTGCTGGCATATCTAACTCCCCAGTGAACAGACTGGACCAGGGGTGTGGTGGCTCGTGCCTCTCATCCCGGCACCGTGGAGGCAGAGGTAGGAGGATGGTGGTGAGTTTGAGGCCACCCTGAGACTATATAGTGAATTCCAGGTCAGCCTGGGCTACAGTGAGACCCTACCTCGAAAACACACAAAAAAGAAAAAGAAAAAGAAAACCTACTGCAACAAGCTAAAGATAGGATTCCAGCCAGTAGTGTTCAGCCATAGAATGTTGCCCAGTTGCTTCCCATAAGGTCAGAAAAAGGACTTTCTGGACTCAGCAACATGAAGATCAACAGTGACCTTGGGGAGAGCTATTGGCAGTGGAAGCTGGAGCTGCTTGCTGCCTTCCAGCGCGGACTGAAGACCAGCGTGAACTGAAGACCGGCGTGGATCGAAAACTAGCGGCTCCCCAGGAACCTCCAGGCCTTCGGTGCCGGATCGGGACTGCAGAGGCATCTGGCCACATGGACTGAGCAGCTACCGAGTTCCTTCACTCTCAAGACCTGCAAGCTGCTACTGGACTGTCATCAGCTAATCCAATAAATTCCCTTTTAATATAATTCACTCTATCAGTTCTGTTCCTCTACAGGACCCTAATACAGAACTCTAGCACCCATGTAAAGTGGAAGCCCAAAAGAAACTAGAGAGGGATAGAAAACAGAGCCCCGAGGTGCAGACAGTAAGTGTGACTACTATGAGTAAAGTAACACATGCTTCCTCAAAACAAGGGTAATAAAGAATCATCAGGCAGAATCAGAATCATTTCAGTGGAAATACAATAATCCCAATAATCCCAGAATCTACAGATTAAAGATTTTTTTCATACCATTTGTAGGACAGAAAAGGTAATCTGAAATCATTCATTTTGTGGATAGTAAAATTGAGCCATGGAAACATGTCCCTAAGAAAATGTAAAAGGAAATGATATCATCAAATTGATACACTCATTGAGTTCTAAAATTTAAAAAAAAAGTACAATATGCTAGTAAGAAAAATTATTGTAATAGCCACATGCTCAAAAACAATCTATAAAGATTTAAGGCTAGCACACTGCAAATTTTTGGTACGTGTCCAACAGCGCATTTTTTATGCCGGTCACATCCTAAAGATGCCGAAGTCAGTCTTCTGGATGGGCGCATTGAGGGCCGCGCTGATGCTGAGGCCCAGGACCAGTCTGCTGTCTGCCGGGTCAATGATCCCATCGTCCCACAGCCTGCCAAAGGAAGGAAAGGCTGGTTACTATGGCCTTATCACCAGACCACCATTCACATTCTCCGTGTCCAGAGGAGTCAAGGAAGGCACCCTTCATCAGGTTAGCATCTGAATGCTTTAGTCTCCAAACAGTAATGTTGAAAAGACAAACAATGCAACTCTCACTCCAAGCCTCCACAGAATGTCACATAAAGCTTAAAGCTTTAAGAACTGTTAGAAACAAGAACTCTCAAAGTAATTCCTGATTTAAAAATATTTTCACTAATTTCATAGAAAGCTTTCCTGCGTACACAAGTGTGCTGACCAAGCTGTTTCTCTCATTAACCTAGAGGTAATAACCCATAAACCCCGTGACTGCTGAAAACGACATAGTACCCCAAACTCCTAGCAAACTGAAATGACTGAACGGGCTCCATACATCTTTAAAATTCTCCTCCCTCTCTGCGTCCCTCTCCCTCCCCCCCCTCCGTGTGTGTGTGTGTGTGTGTGTGTGTGTGTGCGCGCACGCGCCTCAACATGCATGTGAAGGTCAGAGGACAATCCCAAGTGTCTGTCCTCACCTTACGCCTTGTTTCAGACAGAATCTCTTTTTTTTTTTTTTTTTTTTTTTTTTTTTTGGTTTTTCGAGGTAGGGTCTCACTCTGGTCCAGGCTGACCTGGAATTAACTCTGTCATCTCAGGGTGACCATGAACTCATGGCAATCCTCCTACCTCTGCCTCCCGATCAGACAGAATCTCTTGCTCACTGCTGCACAGGCCCGAGAGTTTCTGCAACCTCCTGCTCTGACCCCACCTCACCTCGACAGGCCAGAATTACAAATGCCCTTGCTAAGCGCAGCTGTCCAGAGTTCTGGGAATCTAAATTCAAGTCGTCAGGCTTTAGCAATCCCTCTAACTGGCAATACATTTCATTAACAAAATAAGTAAGTTCACATGTAGGGTTTTTACTTATTAATTTTTTTTTTTTTTTTTGCTACTACAGGAAGAAAGATATAGCCCTAAACTGCTCCATTTCCCCCCACCCACCCACTCTTTCTTGGAAACAGGGTTTCACATATCCCAGGCTGGCCTTCAACTCTACATACTGAGGATGACCTTGAACTTTTGATAGTCTTGCCTCCACCTCCCAAGTGGTAGGACCGTAAGTGTGCCCTACCAAACCTGGTTTATTTGGTGCTGGGATTTAAACTAAGGCTTCTTGTATGCTAGGCGAGCACTCTACCAACTGGGCTACATCTCTCATCCTTAAACAGCTTTTGAAAGAAATTTAAGGGCTGGAACGATGGCTCAGTGGTTAAGAGCACCTCTAATGGAAGCATGAAGGCTGGGGCAGGCTCGAGAAGCTGCTGGAGTTCAATCTCCAGGACCCACATAAATGGCTGGGTATGTAGGCCGGGTGTAGTGGCACACGCCTTTTATCCCAGCACTTGGTAAGTAGAAGTAAGAGGACTGCTGTGATTTCAAGACCACCCTAAGACTACAAAGTGCACCGTGTATGACACATGGTTATATACACATGCACGCACACATCACACACACACCTTAGGGCTAGAGAGACGGCAACAGTTAAAGACACTTGCTTCCAAAACTGCGGCCCTGCATTCAATTCCCCAGTACCCGTGTAAAGCCAGATGCACAAACTGGGGCATGCATCTGGAGTTCATCTGCAATGGCAAGAGGCACTGTCGTGCCGATTCTCTTTTTCTCCCTCCCTCCCTCTCTCTCTCAAATAAACAAATATACTTTTAAACTATTTTATTTTTATTTAACAGAGAAAGGGGAGGGGAGAGAGAGAGAGGATGAATGAATGAATGAATGGGCACACCAGGGCCTCCTGTCACTGCAAACGAACTCCAGACACAAATGCCACCTTGTGCACCTGGTTTTATGTGGGCACTGGGAAACTGAACCTGGGCCATAAGGCTTTGCAAGCAGACCCCTTTAGCCACTAAGCAATCTCTACAATCCTTTTAAAATATTTTATTTATTTGAGTAAGAGTGTCAGAAAAAAAGTAATAATCTTTAAAAATGACATTCTCAGCGGGGCCCAGTGGGTCACACCAGTAATCCCAGCATTCCCAGCTTTCAGGAGGCTAGAGCAGGAAGATGGGCTACAAAATGATACCTTGCCTCAAAAATCAAACACAAGTGAACAAGCAACACACCCACACCCACACACACAATTGATCTTCATTCATGTTTCTTGGTAAGCTTGAGGCTGTCAATGAAAGCAAACTAAAATCTCTGCTTTTTAAAAAATATTTGTTTATGAGAGAGAGAGAGACTGGTCATGCCATGACCTCTAGCCCTTGCAAATGAATTCTAGACACATGTGACACTTATGTACATCTAGCTTCTGTGGATTCTGGGGAGTCGAACCCAGGTCCTTAGGCTTCTCAGGCAAGCACCTTAGCCACAAAGCTATCTCTCTAGCCAGTCTCTCTCTCAAAGAAATAAAATATTAAAAAATGATTATTAGGGCCGGGAGTGGTGGCGCACGCCTTTAATCCCAGCACTCAGGAGGCAGAGGTAGGAGGATTGCCGTGAGTTCGAGGCCACCCTGAGACTCCATAGTGAATTCCAGGTCAGCATGGGCTAGAGTGACACCCTAACTTGAAAAAAAAAAAAAATTATTAGTAGGTAGACATTTTGCCTTCTTCAAACAAATTGCTTTAACTTCTGGACATCACATCAATTATTAAGCCATTCTTACACTGACAGAAGGAATCAAATCATGCTCATAAAACATTTATCATAGGGATCTTACAGTATCAATGACTAACAAAAAGAAGGGTAGGCTTGGGATGTGTGAACAGGTGAATTGATCCCCCCTGAAACCTGCAGCAGCACAAGCCCACAAGCACATGACGGTGGTTACCATCTGTTGAAGACTGCTCCAGGAGAGAGGTTCTGATCAAAAGCCTAGGAAAGTTTGATTGTAACAAATGAGCAGAAGTGAACTGTCAAGCACTTATGTGACATAGAAGGATTGAGAAAAATACTGGGAAGGGCGGAACTCAGCAGTAAATTGCTTGCCCAGCGCTTGTAAGGCCTTAGGTTTGATTGCCAGCACTGCAAAGAGGAAAACACTACACAGGGCTGGGAGACGGCTCACCGGGGAAGTGTCTGTACACAAGCACTGGACCCGAGCTGGGACCTGTGATGGTGAAGGTGTTGCCAACTTGATCCGTTTAGTAACCCACAGAAATCCTTTTCAGGTGGGTCCCTGAGGTTGCTTTCAGGAAGGATTCACTGAAGGAGGAAGTCCTTCCCCCAGAGTGGGGCCCTTATCTAAGAAAGCTCTGGGTGAAAAGAGCCCCCCTTTTCCTTCCACTTGGCTGCCGGAGCTGCCTGCTGCCTTCCGGCGTGGATTGAAGAACAGTGCAGACTGAAGCCCAGCGTCAACTGAAGACCTGCGTGGATTGAAACCCAGCGGCTCCTCAGGAACCTCCAGGCCTTCAGTGCCCACTGGGACTGCGGAGGCATCTGGGCACGTGGACTGAGCAGCAACCGGTTTCCTAGACTCTCGGGCCTGCAACTGCAATTGGACTGCCATCAGCTAATCCAATAAATTCCCTTTTTAATATAATTCACTCTGTTGGTTCTGTTCCTCTAGAAAGCCCTAATCCAGGGCTCTAGCACCCATGTAAACCACCCAGATTGGTGGCACACACTTAATCCCTCTGCTGGGGAGGCAGAGAAAGGAAGATCCCTGGTGCTCACTGGCTAGCTAAGCTAGATGAGTAAGCAAGCACTAGGTTTGATGAGAAACCCTGTCTCAGAAAACAAGGTGAACAGTAATAGTGGAAGATAGCCAACATCAACCACTGGCTGCCACAAACAATAATCAACCAGGGCTTGAGAGATGGCTCAGTGGTTAAAGGCACTTGCTTACAAAACCTGGTGGTCTGGGTTCAGTTCCCTAGAACTCACATAAAGCCAGATGCACCAAGTAACACATGCATCCAGAGTTCACTTGCAGTGGCAAGAGGCCCCGGTGCACCCATTCTCTCCCTCATCCCCACTCCACACCCCCCCACCTCTTTCTCTCTCAAGTAAATAAATAATTAAAAAAAAATAGGGCTGGAGAGATGGCTTACCAGTTAAGATGTCTGCCTGCAAAGCCAAAGGATCTTGGTTCAACTTGCCATGACCCACGTAAGCCATACACACAAGGGGGTGCATGAGTATGGAGTTCTCTGCCTCTTTCTCTCTCTCAAATAAATAAATAAAAATAAAGATTATGGGGAGGGAGGGAATTACCATGGGATATATTTTATAATCCTGGAAAATGTTAATAAAAATTAAAAAAATGTTTTAAGAAAAAAAGATAAAGATTAAAGAAAAGAATAACCAAATAAACAACAACAACAAAGAGAGGTTCCAGTAACTGATGTCCAGTTCTCTGAAAAGATAGTTCCAATCATGTTCATGCCTAAGCAAGCCAGGGAATTACTATTAAATTGGGAGTTAGCCATGAAGAGCACCCTAAACCAGCTTAAAATCCTTTCATCTTTCAGAGAAAGTAGCAGTCTCCAGGCCAACTGTTCCAACAGGAGGGTTAAGCATCTCCAAATTAATACAGAAATCTTTCATCCAACATCTATTTCCAAAGTTAAGTCTAAGGCCACTTATGCTCCTGCTGGAAATGCAATCCATCAAAACCCATTAATGTTAGTATAAAATAGTAAAAGACACAGTCTGTCCCAGGGGACAACTTATCTTAGACAGTGATACAAAACAAGGTTATGGCTCTCCTAAGGCTCTCTGCTTTTCAGAGTTTAATATTTCAGCTATCCCTGAGCATTTCAACCAAAATCCCATGTGAAAATGGTCAGTGAGCTTATAATATGCACTTTGTATTTATTTTATCTGAAGTTTCTTGTGTGGTTTTCTATTGCTTCTTTGCCTCTACTGGCTACTAAGTCCATTTGCATCATGGAAAAATGAAGTATATGTTTGTTTCTTAAGTCAAAGATTATAAAGTATTTTGTTTTTAATTAAGTCAATCAATGACCCACCACAACAAAATATACCTGTAAATCTGTTGTTTTTTTGTTTCGTTTTGTTTTTTAAGGCTAGCAGGGGAGGGCTGGAGAGGTGGCTTAGCGTTTAAGGCACTTGCCTGTAAAGTCAAAGGACCCAGGTTCGATTCTCCATGACCCATAAGCCAGATGCACACAGGGGCGCATGCATCTGAAGTTTGTTTACAGTGGCTGGAGGCCCTGGCATACCCATTCCCTCTATCTACCTATTTATCTCTCTTTCTCTTTCTCAAATAATTAAAAAGAAAAAAAGGAATGGAGCCACGAGTGGTAGTATACACCTTTAATCCAACACTCGAGAGGCAGAGATAAGAGTGTCACTGTGAGTTCACTACAGTGTGAGTTCCAGGTCAGCCTGGACTAGAGTAAGACTCTACCATGAAAACATACACACACACACACACACACACACACACACAGAGCATGGAGGAAAAGGCTTTTTAAAAATCCCAAATGCGGGCTGGAGAGATGGCTTAGCGGCTAAGGCATTTGCCTGTGAAGCCCAAGAACATTTGTTGAATCTCCACATATAACCAGATGCAAAAGTGGCGCAAGCGTTCAATGCTGCACATACACACAAGGGGGCGCACGTCTGAACTTGGTTCATAGCACCTGAAAGGCCCTGCCGTGCCCATTCTCTCCCTCCCTCCCTCCCTCCCTCTCTCTCTCTCTCTCTCTTCCTCTTTCTCCCTCTGTATCTCTCTCAAAAATAAAATAAAATAAAATACGGCTGGAGAGATGGCTTAGCGGTTAAGGCTTATGCCTGCAAAGCCTAAGGACCCAGGTAAGCCAGATGCACAAGGTAACATGCATCTGGAGTTCGCTTGCAGTGGCTAGAGGCCCTGGAGTGCCCATATTCATTCTCTCTCTCCCTCTCTCTGTCTCTAACAAATAAATAAATAAATAAATAATTTTAAATAAAATAAAGGTTTCTATGACTTAATTTTTTTTAATCCCAAATGCTATTATGACTTGAGCTCACACAATTGGTGGTGAAGTCAGTCTGCTTAAGTCTTTGTACCCCCGTGTCAAGAGCAGTGCTAGCCACAGAGAGGAGCATTCAGATGACTGAGCCCGGCTCTGAGCTGATCTTCCCCCTTCTCACCAGTAACTGCCATGAATTCAAAATATTAAAGGACACAAAGTTATTATACTCCCCCTCTGCCCAAGAGATGAAAGAGAGATACAAGGCTTAAATTTGTCTTCAGAATGTAGAGCATTAAACTTGTTGGCAAAAAAAAAAAAAAAAGTCTGAAGCACACAACCAAGTTTCCAGCTGTGCCAGGCAGGGATAGTTGATTACCTCATTAGGTGTCATGGAAAACAACCAACCAACATGCTCCAATGGCCTGTGAGGTCACATGTGAACCCTGGCTGTGACTAATCACCTCCCTAGTGTGTCAGCACACTTGGTACAAACAAGTGCCGATGTGTGCTCTACCATCCTTCTGCTTAAAATGGGTAACAACCTATCCGAGAGAAGGGTGTGATAGGAGACAGAATCAACACCCAAGACTGTCACTGTTATTCCCAGTTCTGGGAATGGCCCACCTTTGGCGCCCACCCCCCAGTCCCTGTCCCCAGATATCCTAACTAGGGGTGGAACAAGCAAGAACAAAATCATGCAAAGGCCAGGCGTGGTGGCACACGCCTTTAATCCCAGCACTCGGGAGGCAGAGGTAGGAGGATCGCTGTGAGTTTGAGGCCACCCTGAGACTCCACAGTGAATTCCAGGTCAGCCTGGGCTAGAGTGAGACCCCACCTCCAAAAAAAAAAAAAAATCATGCAAATGGTGATGGAGCTACCGCACAGGGAGATCCGGGAGGTGGTGACAGCTTCATAGAAAGAAACAGCAGCTGGGCGCAGTGGCACACACCTTTAATCCCAGCACTTGGAAGTGAGTTTGAGGCTACCCTGAGACTATATAGTGAATTCCAGGTCAACCTGAGTTAGAGTAAAACCCTACCTCGAAAAAACAAAACAAGAAAAAGAAAAAAATAACAATGTAAAATTTTTTGTCCAGGCATTACTATTATTAACTTTTAAAAAACTTGTTTTTATGTATTAGAGAGGGTATGGAGAGAGAATGGGTGCTCCAGGGCCTCCAGCCATTGCAAATGAACTCCAGATGCATGTGCCTCCTTGTGCATCTGGCTTATGTGGGTCCTGGGGAATCAAACCTGGGCACTCAGGCTTCACAGGCGAGCACTGTAACCCATTGATTCATCTCTCTAGCCCATTTTTTTTCCCAACGTAGGGTCTCACTCTGGCCCAGGCTGACCTAGAATTAACTATGTAGTGTCAGGGTGGCCTCAAACTCAGGCAACCCTCCTACCTCTGCCTCCCGAGCGCTGGGATTAAAGGCGTGCACCACCATGCCCGGCTTTTTTTTTTTTCTTACTATGGAGCTCAGTCTAGCCTCCAACCTTGATGCTCCTGCCTCAGTCTCTCAAGTGGTAGGAGTTCAGGCTTATGCCATCATGGCCAGCCATCTCAAGGGCTCAGGTCTCTGAAGCTGCTGTCCTGGCTGCCATGACCCCCTCTCCCCCCGCCCCCCCAGAACAGCGCTGCTCAGCTCCTACCTTGCGCTGGAGTAGTAAGGGTTTCCTTCTTCTTCAAACTTCTTGACGATGGGCTCTTTCAAAGCCGCCTCCTCGGCACTGGAGAACTGGGGAAGAGGGACCGGGAGTGAGTTGGCTTCACTGGGACAACCGATCTCGTGAGCCTTATAAAAGGCAGATGCTGTGAGCAATTATGGTACAGTCCCCATCTGACCATGACGTGCACTTTGACATGATGGCCGCTCCTGAGACAGATGAAGAAGCAAAGCAGTGCAGCCCTGCATCACTAGTCAGAACATTCCTGAATGCAAAGCCACAGCCACAGTACTGTGCATCACTGTACTCCAGCAAGGCACAGCAGTGGATGAGATTCACAAAAAGGTTATTCTATACTTAAATCTCTGGTGAAGAAGATTTAGGAGCATAAGATTTTCATTGAAAATAGCCAAAATTTCGTGGCTGGAGAGATGGCTCAGCAGTCCTTTGGCTTTGCAGGCAAGTGCCTTAACTGCTAAGCCATCTCTCCAGCCCTAATCATTTTTTATGAAGGTTAAATTTCCTGCTTAAGTCTCCAGCAGCCTGCTGGCGGAGGTGTGTCACCAGGGCTGGACGGGATTCCAGCCCAAAGGCGTAGAGAACAGCGTGAGCTCCGGTGGCGGCTGTCTGCTAATGCTGGTGTTTTCTTGTTGCAGTTGTTTCTCTCCATCAACATTATAAGAATCAAGTTTAGTTTTTGTCTTCAGTTGTTTCTCTCCATCAACATTATAAGAATCAAGTTTAGTTTTTGTCTTCAGTTGTTTCTCTCCATCAACATTATAAGAATCAAGTTTAGTTTTTGTCTTCAGTTGTTTCTCTCCATCAACATTATAAGAATCAAGTTTAGTTTTTGTCTTGTTTTGTGGTACTTTTTTTTTTCAAGGTAGGGTTTCACTTTAGCCCAGGCTGACCTAGAATTCATTATGTAGTCACAGGCTGGCCTTGAACTTCTGGCAATCCTACCTAAGCCTCCTGAGTGCTACGATGAAAGGCGTGTACAACACCCGCTAAGATCAAGTTCTTTAAAAGAATGTTTTATTTATTTATACACAGAGAAAGAGAGGAAAGAGAGAATGGATGCACCAAGGCCTCTAGCCACTGTGAATGAACTCTAGATGCATGTGCACTTTGTGCATCTGGCTTTATGTGAGTACTGGGGAATAGAATCCAGGTCATTAGACTTTGATCTAACTGCTGAGCCACCTCTCCAGCCCAGGATTAAGTTTTAATTAATTCACATGTAAAAGTTTATAAGAGAACTTATTTTAAAACTTTGAAAAATATTCTCAACTTAAAAAATCTCCAGGGATGAAAATGTAGTTCTATGGTAGGGCATTTGACAGGTTTGGGTTCAATTCCAGGATAATGAAATAAATAAACAAGTAAAATACCAAAAACAAATGACTTATTTCAGGTAAATCTACCTTTTATGTAACTACTTTAGTGGACAGGTCAAGAACCACTGACACACTACATTTTCCTTCCATGCAAAAAATGGTAAGTTCAGGGCCAGACATAGTGGCACATGCCTTTAATCCCAGCATTCGAGAGGCAGAAGTAGGAGGATTACCATGAGTTCAAGGCTACCCTGAGACTACATAGTGAATTCCAGGTCAGCCTGGGCTACAGTGAGACCCTACCTCGAAAAAAAAGGGGGAGGGGATAAACTCAAACATTGGTATAGCAAAGTAAAGAGCTACTACTTTTTTTAATTTTAGTTATGTGTGTGCACATGTGCCTGAGACCAGAGGACAACTTCAGGGCTGGTCCTTGCCTTTCCACATCATTTAAGGCAGGGTTTCTCTCTATATATTTTGCTCTACTGTTCTTTGCTGCACTAGTTTTAAGCTACCAGGAAATTCTCCTGTCTTTGACTCCCATATCGAAGTCAGTGGGCTGGGATTACAGAAGGCCATCAGAGATTCCAGCTTCTTATGTGAAGTCTGTGGCATGAACTCAGGTCCTCAGGTTTGAGTGGCAAGTGGCTTTAACCACTGACCCATCTTGAAGGAGGAACAGGAGACAGTTTTTTAAAAGCAGTCAGCCAGGGACAAAGGCCTAAGGAGAACACAGATCCACCTTACCTGCCTTAGCAGGACTAGAACCCACATGGGATCCAGCAACACTCCCTGAGAACAGCTTCCTGCTTTCAGTTTAGTGCACCTGGGTGGACCAGCTCCTCCTGAGTCAGCCTCTTAATCCACCAACCAGTCAGGCCCCTCACTTACACACCTGAGCTTGATGACCAAGATGTTTAATTCATAAAATGGGCCTGGCCCATGTGTTCAACTCTCTTGACCCGCTCTGGTTCTCCCAGGTACTGAGTCTCCTGGTCCTTGCTTTGGTAAGCTCTCCTTCCCAGCCTGGCTAGGAAAGGGGAGGAATTTTCCTTAGGTGCCTCAGCATTTTCCTGTTTGCTTTTTATGTGTATTTTGTTTCTAGATGTTTTGCTGTTTTACTACACATGTGATCAAACCAAGTCTCTCGCTAACCCATTTCTTAGTCTTTTCTGGCCCCTCTGTGCGTGTGAAGAGAAAGGGGATCTCTTGGCCTGGGCTCTCCCTTCACTTTTCCAGAGGGTTGTTCCTGGAGATTTCTTGGCAGGGGGCTAGGAGAGAATTCCTTTCTGGCTTGAGTCATTTAACTAGCCTGTCCCCTGGATCCTAAGTCTCCCCTAAAGTAAACCTCATAATTCATAATTTACCCTTCTTCAGAGTCAGTTTCTTTCAGTTCTTTGCTAACTCGGACACAAACCCACAGGCTTGGGATCTCCTACTTCTTTATGGAATTTAATCCCTCCCTGGACCCAAAAACCCTACATCAATCTCTTCAGCCAAAAACCTGCTATTCAAAAAAACCAAAAAAAAAAAAAAAAAAGAAAACCCTGCTACTTAACATGAGGATACTCATGACTCATAAGTTCAAGACACACTGTCAAAACACCAGGCAGAGGGCTGGAGAGATGGCTTAGCGGTTAAGCGCTCGCCTGTGAAGCCTAAGGACCCGGTTCGAGGCTCGGTTCCCCAGGTCCCACGTTAGCCAGATGCACAAGGGGGCGCACGCGTCTGGAGTTCGTTTGCAGAGGCTGGAAGCTCTGGCGCGCCCATTCTCTCTCTCTCCCTCTATCGTCTTTCTCTCTGTGTCTGTCACTCTCAAATAAATAAATAAAAATTAAAAAAAAAAAACACCAGGCAGAGAGCATGTCCCATTCCTTCACCTACTCCACCAACACCACAGCCCTCAGCCCTCCCTCACCTAGACGTGCACACAAAAGCCATTATTTTGCTTTATACTACTTGGTACTAAGGCAAAAAACAACAACAACAAAAAAAAAAAAAAACATGATTTAACTCTACAGTGTTCCTGCCACCTGGCAATCAGGAATGTGAGAGATGAGCTGTAATGTGGGAGGCAGGAGCCACCTCTCTGGCTTGTTATTTATTTTTTCTGAGGTGGGTCTCACTCTAGCCTAGGCTGACCTGGAACTCTGTAGTCTCAGGCTGGCCTTGAGCTTACAGCGATCCTCCTACCTGTGCCTCCTGAGTGCAGAGATTAAAGGGCGTGCGCCTCCACGCCCGGCTCTGGCTTTCATCATCCCACCTCCGCGGGCCTGTGGCAGACCGCTCCCTGACGGCAGAACTTCCTCCACGTCACCCAGCCAGCTGTGGGCATCTCTTGCCTAGATGCCTAGGCCCCCTCAGCAACACGACATCCTTTTGGGGCCTAGTGCTTACACAAAGCAGTTAAAAAATACATATAGCTAATAAAAATTAGTGCCTAATTTCAGAGGAGTGTCTAGCAAAGAAACAAAGAACCCACTTTCAAACAGCCCCTTGCTGATCTGCCTTTCACGGGCTTCCACTGCCCTTTTCTTTCCATTTCTCCCGATTCACGCTTTCACAGAATGCTAATGCTATTTAATTCTCAGTAGGTGACTGAACCCTCCCACTCAGGATCCTTAACAACCATCTGAAAGTAAAATGAAGAAAATAAATCTCCGTTGCTTTTGGTCATAAATCAAAGTAAATCAGATTTATTTAAAACTCACGAACTGCAAATGACTAAGAATCCAACATGTTTGTGTCTTAGGCACTAAGAGGAATTTCTGGAGGGGCAGGTGTAGCTCAGTGATCAAGTATTTGCCTAGCAAGAACAAAACCCTGGGTTCAAGCCCCAGAAAAGAGAGGATTGACTGATTTCTAAAAAATATGTGAATAACCACAAAGGCATCTCAGATGAAATGGCATTAAGAAAGAAAGACACAGGGCCAGGCGTGGTGGTGCACGCCTTTAATCCCAGCACTTGGGAGGCAGAGGTAGGAGGATTGCCGTGAGTTTGAGGCCATCCTGAGACTCCATAGTGAATTCCAGGTCAGCCTGGGCTAGAGTGAGACCCTACCTCGAAAAACCAAAAAAAAAAAAAGAAAGAAAGAAAGAAAGACAGACAGACACACAATGTATGCAAGCCTAACCTGCTGGGGCAGCTTGAGGGCCAGCATCTCTTAAACACTCTCCATAGATACAGGGACCCTGGGCCCCAGGGGGTTTGCTGAGGGCAGCCAAACCCAACTGGTAAGAAATGTCACTTACCGGTTTCCCCTCCCGTGTTTTCTGGTCTCTTGCTACTGTAGCTAACACAGTGGCTGCCTGCTCTCCTCCCATCACTGAGATACGGGCATTTGGCCACATGTAGAGAAATCTTGGGCTGGGAGTAAAGAAAAGAATGGTCAAGTTAATTAAGCACCACTGGGTATGTGACAGAGACTGGGAAGAAGACAAGCAAGTCTGAGATTAGTGTGGGCTACACAGAGAAACCCCAACTCAAAACAACCAACACACACACCACACCGTGAGCCCCCCCCCCCCGGATTTTTCAGATATCATGTGTGTCTTTAAATTATTGGTTCTTATTTTGAGCTGAACATTATAATCACTTGAGAGCTTTAAAAAAAAAACAAAAGCCTGAGGTGAGGCCTGTGCATGAGTGAGTTTTAAGTTCTCTGGGTGGGTTCACTCTGAGCGTAACATGTTCATGATGTCCTGGTATTAGCTGCAGCTGTGGCTTGCTTCCACTTCCAGTACTGGCTATATGTGTCTTGTCCAGTTATGTTTTGTTTTACCAAGGGATTGTCGAGTCGATTAACACTTCCAAACAAACAACTTGGAGCTCCACAGACTCCTATATCTTTGTTGCTCTTGGGTTTATTAATATGCTGTCCCTCTAAAGTTGGTTACTCACTTTCTTGATGTGCAGCCTTCTTCCCCAGTATAGGATAAACATTTAAGGCTAAACTAATCTCAAAGCAAAGGATTAGCCTTGTAACAGGGTGCTAGGGGCCCAGGAAAGTCCTTGAGCCCCAAACCCTAGATTCATTTCTGATTTTTTGTTTTGTTTTTGTTTTTTTCAAGGTAGGGTCTCACTCTAGCCCAGGCTGACCTGGAATTCACTATGGAGTCTCAGGGTGGCCTCAAACTCCTGACGATCCTCCTATCTCTGCTGGGATTAAAGGCATGTGTCACCACACCTGGCTCGTTTCTGATTTTAATCAAATAATTGAATAAAAAAGACTGAGAAGGATAATTATTGAATTATTATATTACTGATGGAAGTACAGAGCCAAGGAAAGGCACCTACATGGCTAGAGATCCTACATGGAGGGCCTGAAAAAAAGTGCAGAAAAAAAGAGAAAAGAATGTTGAAGGAGTTCCTGCCATGTGGGGAGCTGCAGGGGATGAAGAACCCATGTGCAGAGTAAGGGCTAGGGGCCCTCCCGAGCGAGGCCAGGCCCAGCCAAGGGAAAAACTCACCCACAGCTGAAGTTCCCAAGTGGTCAGAGAACCTGCCCACCCCTTGCAAAGGTGTTTATAACCTTGTGGCTCTGTCTTCCGGCTCAGGTGAACCAGAGGGCAGCTGGCTGGTTAGGGCCAGGGGCTATCTCAGGAGGAGGTTAGTCCTGCCACCAAGTTCCAGGGGCTGAACTTGACCAACCACAATATTTAAATCCTATGAAAGACCTCCTTCACAGGAGGGGTCCTGGTTGTTCATGGAAAAACAGGTCTAGGGAACTGGGCAAGAGATAAGAAGTCAGATCATCTTCAATTTCCTTTCTTTTTTACCTCCAGGGGTCCAGTCACCCTAACTGTACCCCTCGCAGCCTCACTGCACAGGTCTTCATGTGAGGTATTTTTGGCATCAGCCATTTCAAATACTTCCTTGTTCCTACCGTAGAATTTTTTCTAAATATTACTTTATGCATTATGCTCACTATCACGCCTCTAGATAACACAAATTAGGGTGTAACTGATCAAGCATGGCACATGTCATTCTATATCCCAAACCTAAATTAAACTGACCACTTACTTTGGTTTTCTTTTCTGGGGTTACTTTTCTGTTGTGTAAGACAGGGCCTCGTGTAGCCCAGGCTGACCTCAAACTTGCTGTTATGTAGCCGAGACTGACCTTGAACTCCTGATTCTCCTGTTTCCACCTTCTCAGTACGAGGACTGCATGTACAGACATGAGCTATCAACCGCCAGGCTTCACACTAATTACCCTTGTATTTGAGACATGCTCATTTTTTTCCACAGAAAGTCATGGCAAGCACCCACCTATACGCTCTGCCACACATCCCGTAGTTTCCAGCCCCATAGGATCCTCCAATGATGATGGTTATCTTGGGTACTTTGGCACAGGCTACTGCAGCCACCATCTTGGCACCATCCTTGGCAATCCCTTCCGCCTCATAGTCTCTACCAACCATGAATCCTAGGAAAGAAATGAGAAGTACAGCCTCAGAGATGAGATTGATATTCAAAAGTCATCTCACCAAGGCAACATCAGGACATCCTAGCTTAAACTAATTTTCCTACAAAGCCTCTCACCCTAGTATGAACTAATGTGAACTCCACATCCATTTCAAAGGTAAAATAAAAATTTCCTTTAAGCAGTTCATTTGGATACACACAGAGGTCTTCAAACAACAGAAGGAAGTGATATATCTTCAAGAAAGCGTCTCTAATAGAGGCTTGACGGTGAAAGATTGTGACATGGTCGGCCCAGGAAAAGGTACAAGCCAGACTGTGAGGGTTTCTGTACCCACTGACCTGGTTTAAAATGAGACTGTTCTTTCTGCAGCACAGCTTTAAAACTTTGATGAAATAAAGATTAATGTTTCATGGGGATGCTAAGAGTACCTGCCAGTGACTCAACAGCAAGGTTTAAAAATGCTTTTCCGGCCGGGCGTGGTGGCGCACGCCTTTAATCCCAGCACTCGGGAGGCAGAGCTAGGAGGATCGCTGTGAGTTTGAGGCCACCCTGAGACTCCATAAAAAGTGCTTTTCCACTGACTATAGGATCCTTCTTCTCCCTCAAGCCCCAGCTCTGTGCAAGCTGCTCTGCAGCTATGCTGTGCCTTCCAGGACTAGGCCCAGCCCTCTCCATTTAGAACCCCACGTCAGGCTTCATGGGTCTGTCTGCAGGAAGGCATTTCTTTCCTGTATATACGAAGAGCTGCTCGCCCGGTTGACTCTTCCTGGTTCGCAATCTCCAGCATCAGATCGCACAATTCAGCCCAACAATCCTGAGCAAAGACCTGCACTTGCGGGAATCACCACGGGAACAGCATGGGCACAGTCTGCCACCCTTCTTAGCACTGCCTCAGCGAGTGCATCTTAACCTCTCCAGCTACCCAAGAATCAGAACTTCACGCTTCCCCCCCCACCCCGCCAACCTCAGAACCCCAGCTCCTAAGAGGAGGAGGAAGCGATTTCATTTGACTTCTCAAGTCCTCCTTCCCACCATAGAAAAAGAGCCCCGTACAACCATGCCTCCTATCTCCCTTTACTCCTAATGCTATGGAAGGAATCAGAATGTCTCAGACTTTCCTTGAGCCACCATCTCCCCAGAATGTTCTTTCTTACCTGTTCCCATATTCTGATGGTACCCTGTTGTGTGGCAAATTTCCACCACATTGAAATGTAAACAACTATTGCCAGCTTTATCAAAAGCAGCTGGGTCAGGCTGGAGAGATGGTTTAGCAGTTAAGGCGCTTGCCTGCCAAGCCTAAGGACCTATGCTCGACTCTCCAGATCCCACATAAGCTAGACACACAAGGTGATGCAAGCACACAAGATTGCACATGAGCATAAGATGGTGCATTCATCTGGAATTCAATTGCAGTGACAGGAGGCCCTGGCATGTCAACCCTCCCTTCCCATCCCCTCCTTCTCTCATTAAAAAAAAAAAAAAAAAAAAAAGCAGCTGGGTCAACTTACCAGAGATGTGGGGAGGGTCATCAGACCCCCACCTGAGATTTAGGGGCCCCTCCCTGCACCAGCTGTATACAATAACATACAATATCTCAAGACCTGAAGGGTGGGGGCAATAGATTTTATAGAGAGGTAAAGAGCTAGGAACAATGAGCTCCAGTAAGCTCTGTTGAGGTGGTGTCTCTGGCATCTCCATGCTCTGTAAGTCACCCTGAGGCCGAGGGAGGAACATGAACTGGGGTAATCCCAGCATAGCCCCACTGTGGTGCTGCTTTAGGGTCTCATGTTCATGTAAGCCCTCACCCCCAGGCTAAAGGAGGCACATCCATCAGGGTAACCCTGATACAGTGAGCCCCTCTCTGAAGTGCTGCTTTGGGGTCTCACACTCCTGGACAGGGACAAGGAGCATTTTGAAGCAGCTACAGGGAAGCTGTCATTCAGGGTGGAATGAGACTTCTCCATGGTACAGCTGGTCTGGGGTCCCGATGCTCTTTAAGAAAGCCCTCATCTTGCCGGGCGTGGTGGCGCATGCCTTTAATCCCAGTGCTCTAGAGGCAGAGGTAGGAGGATTGCTGTTAGTTTGAGGCCAGCCTGAGACCTCATAGTGAATTCCAGGTCAGCCTGGGCTAGAGTGAAACCCTACCTCGAAAAAGAAAAAAAAGAAAAGAAAGCCCTCATCCAGAGGCTGAGGGAGGACTATCCAAGGAGTAATTTTGACACAGGACTCTCCATCAGAGTGGCTGCTTTGGGGACCCCACGTTCCTGTATGTTCTGTAAGTGACTCTCCCCCCACCCCCCAGCAAGAGACACATTGGTTCACTGAACCGGTATTGGTGTAATCGTCTACCATCTGAGCCCTATTGGGGTGAAGACATGTGTCCACGTCTCTCCAGAGAAAAGTTTCCCACAACACACCCACACTTTCCTCCCCAGCTAAGACACATCTTCTGCACTCAAGATTGTCCTGTGGTCTACTGCGTGTCTCCACATGCATGTCTCACAGGTCCCTCAAATGCGATGCTGCAAAACAAAAATCAGCCTCTACAGTCTACCCCCAACACAACCCAAACAACAACAAAAAAAAAAAAAAGAAAGAAAAGAAAAAGAAAAAGAAAAAGAAAAGGAAAAAGAAAAAGAAAAAGAAAAAGAAAAAGAAAAAGAAAAAGAAAAAGAAAAAGAAAAAGAAAAAGAAAATGCAGGTCTTATCTAAGCACAGTGATTCACTTCCTGGTGCTGAGTCATTACTAGAAACAAGGTCCAGGACTAAGTAAGCTTCACAGCCTTCCCATGTGTACTTGTACACTTGGCTGCCACACAGGGTCTCCTCAAGCCATCACCTACAGCATCTCTTGTCATCTAGCGGGTCTGGAGAGATGGCTTAGCAGTTAAGGCAACTGCCTGCAAAGCCCAAGGACCTAGGTTCAATTCCCCACTACCCGCATAAACCAGATGCACATGGTAGCACATGTATCTGGAGTTTGTTTGCAGTGTCTGGAGGCCCTGGCATGCCCATTCTCTGTCTCTCACCTCTCTATGCTTGCAAATAAAATAAAATGAAACTTGGGCTAGGTGTGTGGCTCATTGACAGAGCACTTGTCTAGTATGCTCAAAGCCCTGGGTTCTTCCCCACCCACCCCCAGCACTACAAAAATAAAACAAAAATTTCATCTAAGTACCCATAACCCCGAGCTTCACACAGAATAAAGACATTCGACAGTCGTGAAGTAAAGTACTAGAATAGCACCTGACAGGATAGAACTATCTGTGCTGAAGGAAAAGCCATAACGTCCTCCAGACACAAAATGGCCTGGACAGCCCTGACCTCGCAAGGCCTGGCACTACCTACATAAGACCCTCAAAGTAGAAGGAGAAGCTGATGATGTCAAAATAAAAGAGAGGCTAATTGAGGGGGAGGGGATATGATGGAAGGTGGATCTGTGAAGGGGAAAGTGGGGGAGGGGAGGGAATTATTATGGATTATTGTCTGTAAGTATGGAAGTTGTCAATAAAAATAAAACTAAAAGAGAGACTAATGGAGAGAGGGAGGGGATATGACAGAGAGCAGAGCTATGAAGGAGAAAAATAAATAAATAAATACAAGAAAAGCCATAATGGGCAGTGCAGTTCTGGAATAAACATCAACGTGCTGATGGAGCCATTTTCTCACCAGTGATGTTCTGAAGGAACAGCAGAGGAATATTTCTTTGGCAGCACAACTGGACAAAGTGAGCACCCTAAAAACACGACATTTAAAAAGCATGTTTTAAAAAGGAACAAACTCCATATCCATCAAGCTTCCTGCCAAAATCTGGGTCACAGACCCAGTGCACACCTACTGGCCTAACCTGACCTCCCATGGGCAGTACCGACACAGCGCAGCGCTGGCCCATCTGCACGTTACTCACTTTGCACGAGGGCCGTGTAGTCTTGGGCACGAGGCTCTACCTGCGGGGTCAGGGATGGGGTCAATCCCAGCATTCCGGACAGCAAGTGGGTCTCGAGGAGCAGATAAAATGCGGCCAGTGGGCTGGAGAGATGGCTTAGCGGTTAAGCGCTTGCCTGTGAAGCCTAAGGACCCCAGTTCGAGGCTTGATTCCCCAGGACCCACGTTAGCCAGATGCACAAGGGGGCGCACGCGTCTGGAGTTCGTTTGCAGAGGCTGGAAGCCCTGGCGCGCCCATTCTCTCTCTCTCCTTCTATCTGTCTTTCTCTCTGTGTCTGTCACTCTCAAATAAATAAATAAATAAAATTAAAAAAATTATTTAAAAAAAAAACTATTTAAAAAAAAAATGCGGCCAGTGAGAACAGAGGGGCTTTGCTCTCGTTCCTAGTCCCGTTCTACCAAAGGCAGACGAGGGGCTGGGATGACTCAGCAGTAAGAGAGCTTGCTGTGCAAGAATGAGGACCTGATTTGCTGAATCTGATTACTCAATGCCCACGTAATAAGTTGGGCACAGCCATAGACCCCTGTAACCCGAGACCTGTGAGAAGAGACCATAAAATAACTGGAGCTTGCTGGTCAGCCCGTCTGACCAAAAATGGCAGCTCTGGGTTTGGTGAGAGACGCTGTCTCTAGGAAACATGCAGAGGAGTAATAGAGAACACCTGACATCCTCCTCTGACCTCTGCACACAGGGCTTGTGCATCAACATACACGAGTACGTACAGCATACATTCTCATTCTACCCACACATGGGAAGATAACTATGAACTCTGGAGCGCTTCAAAGGATGACATTTACAAGGAGAACACTTAAGATTCCTTACGCTTCAAGACTATGCTAATATACACTGCTTTCTTATCAGCACAACTCAAAAAATACAACTATTAGGGCTGGAAGGATGGCTTAGCGGTTAAGGCATTTGCCTGCAAAGCCAAAGTACCCAGGTCCAATTCCCCAATATCCACATTAGCCAGATGCACAAGGGGACATACGCATCTAGAGTTCCTTTGCAGTGGCTGGAGGCCACTCTCTCCCACTTTCTCTGTCAAATAAATAAATAAAATTCTTTTTTAAAAAATACAACTATTTGGGCTGGAGAGATGGCTTAGCAGTTAAGCACTTGCCTGTGAAGCCTGAGGACCCCGGTTCGAGGCTTGATGCCCCCAGACCCACATTAGCCAGATGCACAAGGGGGAACACACATCTGGAATTCGTTTGCAGTGGCTGGAAGCCCTGGCGCACCCACTCTCTTTTTCTCTCTCCCTGCCTCTTTCTCTCTCTGTCTGTCGCTCTCAAATAAATAAAAATTTAATAAATTAATTAATTAATTAAAAATACAGCTATTAGATGAGGGAGTGCTAGAAAACTTCTAGCACTGAGGTTAGGAAATTATTATCTAAAAAGCTACCTATTCTGTCCCTAGCTTCCAAAGATTACATGAGCCAAGAAACTCTTATTAACCATTTCCTTTATGCTTTACTATGCAAATCCCCTTAGCTCCACCGGAAGGGCCTTGGCAGGTACAACGCTGCAAAGGAATTGCTCAACCTCAATGACTATGTTTACAAGAATGAGAAAATCACATAGACCTTTAGAGCTTATTTCAATAAATGAAATGTCAGACTGGAGCCAAATATAACTCCTCCTGGGTTTACTTGTGCCAAGCTGACAGACAAAACCAGGTGGTTTGTCTGGCCCCAGCTTGGTATTTCCTCTATTAAAGATTAGTGTATTGGGCTGGAAAGTTGGCTTAGTGGTTAAGACGCTTGCCTGTGAAGCCGAAGGACTCCTGTTCAACTCTCCAGGTACCACGTAAGCCAGACACGCGGTGACATAAGCGCACAAGGCTGCACATGCACAAAAGGGGCGCACATGCCTGGAGTTCAGCTTCAGTGGCTGGAGGCCTTGGCGTGCCAATTCTCTCTCTCACATTCTCGCATTAAAAAAAAAATGAGGCTGGGTATGGTGGCACATTCCTTTAATCCCAGCATTTAGGTGGTGGAGGTGGGAGGATTGCTGTGAGTTCCGAGACCACCCTGAGACTACATAGTGAATTCAGGTCAGCCTGGGCTAGAGTGAAACACTACTTCAAAAAAAATAATAGTAACAAAAAAATTATACAATATATTTTTTAAGAATTTTGAGAAACATCTGCCATCTACTATTAAATCAAAACAAGCAAAAACTCTATATATAGCAAAATCAGTTTGGGGTTAAAAAAAACTAAAGAAACAATAACTTGTTATTAATGTATTATAGGCAATATGATTATGGGTATTTGTTGTTGTTTATTTAATTATTTATTTGAGGGCCAGATGAGAAAGAATGGGTGCACCAGGGCATCCAGCCACTGCAAATGAACTGCAGAGACATGCACCACCTCATACATCTGGCTTACATGGAACCTGGGGAAATGAACCTGGGTCCTTTGGCTTTGTGGGCAAGTACCTTAACTGCTAAGCAATCTCTCCAGCCCTGAATTTTTTTTTTTTTTTTGAGACAAAATATCTCCATGTTGCCCAGGCTGGCCTTGAACCTGATAGCTCCTGCCTCAGCCTCCTAAACGCTGGGATTACAGGTGTGCATCACATGCCCAGCTAATTATTTTTTTTCAAGGTAGGGTTTTGCTTTAGCCCAGGATGACCTGTAATTCACTATGAAGTCTCAGGGTGGCCTCGAACTCACAGTGATCTTCCTACCTCTGCCTCCTGAGTGCTGGGATTAAAGGCATGTGCCACCACACATGGCTATTTTCTTTTAGTTTCTTGTTTTCATTTTTAAAAATTTTTTATTTTTATTTATTTCTTTGAGAGCAACAGAGAAAGAGAGAGACAGAGGCAGATAGAGAATGGGCACGCCAGGGCCTCCAGCCACTGCAAATTAATTCCAGATGTGTGCACCCCCTTGTGCATCTGGCTTACATGGGCCCTGGGGAATCAAGCCTCAAACCAGAGTCCTTAGGGTTCATAGGCAAGCGCTTAACTGCTAAGCCATCTCTCCAGCCCATGGTTTCATTTTATAATGGAGTTGAGGAAAAAGTAATGAATAGCAGAATGCAAAAACTGATTTTATTGGTAAAACACTTCATCAAAGACAAATTCTTCCTCAATGAGAGAATGAAGGAGTTTAAACGCCCCTTACTTCTCTCAATAATGGACACTGCTTTGTTCATTCAAAAGCAAGGACTAACCTTAAGACAGTACTTTATCAAAATGCTTAAGTTACATTTACACAAGATTAGGTAAATCTGAGAAAATGTTTGACATCAAATACCAAGCTTAAAGACTTTGAGAATCCTCTCAGTAATAAAGACCTACTATCTTCCCACTCCCAAAAAGTAAAATAAAGTTCGACAATGATAAGATGGAAGAGGTCACATCTCTGAATAAGATATTGAATCTTGGTGTTAGAGAGATGGCTTAGCAGTTAAGGCGTTTGCCTACAAAGCCAAAGGACCCAGGTTCAATTCCCTAGGACCTACCTAAGCAGAGTTCATTTGCAATGTTTGGAGGCCCTACTATGTCCGTATTCTCCCTCCCTCCCTCGGTCCCCCTCACTCCCTCTTTCTCTCTCTCTCTCAAGTAAATAAATTAATTAAAACATTTTTAAAAGATACTGAATCTCTATAGCAAGAAAAGTCCTAAATGAAAATGCTTTCTAGAGAAATCTTCCCTACCTTCTCAGAACACCTCACATGTCCCCTAAGCAATGATTCCCCAGAACCCACGTAAGCCAGACACACAAGGTGGCACATGCCTCTGGGGTTTGTTTGCAGTGGCTGAAGGCCCTGGTGCACCAATTCTCTCCCTCCCTCCCCCCCTCAAATAAACAAATAAATAAAAATAAAATATTTTTTAAAACGTTCCTAAAACAACTGTAGGTAGTATACACCACATACATGTTCACCACTACAGAAACTGTCCTACACAAACATACATGCACAAGCAAACACACAGTATTCTATATGCTAAGCTATCTTGTTAGCAACAATAAAAGCTGTTATGCAGTTCATTTTAATTTACTGCATGGCTTTCAAATTTAATTACATTAAGACATAATTAAAATCATGCTAAATTAAAAGTAAATATGTTAAAACAGAAAAGCTTACAGCATTTTTAACAGTACTTACCTTTTTTGCAGATTCAGAAAACAAAACTCCATTGTTCCCAATGATACCTACTGGGTATCCAAATATTCGAGCAAATCCTCAAAAAATTCAAAAAAGATTAATGCTTTCCAGAGGGCTTTTAGTTTATAACATATAATATTTACTCATTTTTTAATTTATAGGTCAAATTTAAAATGCAGAGATTTTGTTGATGATAATAAACAGCTTATGTCACAATTTTTCATTCCTAAAGGTACCAGTTTTTGTTTGGTTTGTTTTTGCTTCTTCAAAGAATCATGTTCCATGTCAAGATATCTGTTTGTATCTTTTGGTTAAATGACTGATTAAGTGTGTCATCCATCCAGTCATTCATTTAACATATGTGTGCGTGTGTGCACAAGCATGTGCAAATGTGTCAGACACTAGGTACTCTGAAATAAAAAAAAAAAAGGCATAAGCCCTTTGAAGATCAACACTCAGAGCCACTGTCTAGCTTGATTGAAAATGCTGTGGTAAGCCAGGCGTGGTGGCGCACGCCTTTAATTCCAGCACTCAGGAGGCAGGGGTAGGAGGACTGCTGTGAGTTCAAGGTCACCCTGAGACTACAGAGTGAATTCCAGGTCAGCCTGGGCTACAGTGAGGCCCTACCTTGAAAAACCAAAAAAAGAAAAAAAAAAGAAGAAGAAGAAGAAAATGCTGCAGTAACAACAGGCCTTTAAAATTTAAAAAAAAAAAAAAAAAAAGATAGGCCAGGGCTGGAGAGATGGCTTAGAGGTTAAGATGCTTGATTGCAAAGCCAAAGGACCTCAGCTCAGTTCCGTGGGACCCACGTAAGCCAGATGCACAAGGGGGCACATGCATCTGGAGTTCGCTTGCAGTGGCTAGAAGCCCTGGTGCGCCCATTCCCTCCCCCCCCAATGTCTTTCCCTCTCTCAAATAAATAAATATAAATATAAATAAATAGCTAAGCATGGCAATGCATGCCTTTAATCCCAGCACTTGGGAGGCAAAGGTAGGAGAATCACCATGAGTTCAAAACCACCGTGAGACTCCATAGTAAATTCCAAATCACTGGGCCAGAGCAAGATCCTACCTTGAAAAATGGAAGGAAAAAAAAAAAAAGGCAAGACCAGCTAGGCAAGTATGAAGAGTGAAATCCACGGCTAAAGAGATGACTCAGCAGCTAAAGGCACTTCCCACCATGCACATAAAGCCAGATGCTCAGAGCAGCACGTGCACCTGGAGTTGGTTTGCACCAGCCAAAGGTCCTTGTGTGCCCATTCATTTGTTCTCTAATACATAACTAAGTAGATAATTTAAAAGAGTGAAATCAGTTAAGCTTAAATGGGTTACTCGACTTCCATTTTCTCTGTATTTACATCTTTTCCTTCTAATTTTCTGTATTATTTCTCTGTCACCACCACTTCTATTACCATACCAAACACCTGCTCCCCCAACCCCAACACACACACCTCATAGAGGAGAAAGAAATCATTTTGCAAAGCAGGAACTTTAGATGATTTCAGAGAAGGTTGGATCTTTTTGCAAACCAGAAGAGCATTAAACCTTTCCCAGAGGGTTTTGCAAGAAGCCTACTTCTCACTAGAAACAGATGTCAAATACTCGGACCAAGAACCCACCACTGTGCTTGCCAAAGGCAGCTTGCTAGCAAAGACCTGCCCCTGGACACAGGCACCTCGGCTCCAGTGCCCTACTAGACTGCTAGATGTAAAGGAGGTGTTCGAGAGCACCAAAGACAGAAGCTCGGGTGGTGATGGTGAGATGGAAGAGATCACATGACAGAGAAGAGTGTGGTTTTGTTCTTCACTCTGGTCGGATCTTATATTTTCAGTTGTCTGGTTTACTTAATTTAATAGAACACTAATTTGATGGACATGCAGAATCCTCCTGTCTTCCAGGCCTAAAATCTTAGCCAAAGGTTTATGCTACACGTACTAAATGCACTGACCTTACAGTACATCTGGAGAGGAGTAAGCTTCCAAAGGAATCTAGCAATGTGCCCTTGATCTGAAGACCTCTTAAGTCACTGAGATACTCAATCCTCCCTTGGCCTTGCTAGGAAGAGCCCAGGCACAAACTGGCAAAGTAGGGGACATGTTCCCACTGTGCCAGCCTCACCATGGAGGTCCACCAACTGACCCAAACTGGAGCTCTGAACAAAAGAACATGCCCAAGAAATTGCTCAGGCCTACGTACTATAAGTACCGAGACAAAGGAAACCTTTAAGAACCTCCAAAAACATGGGCCCCTCTGAAATCTGGTCTTCCCTATACCCTTTAGGCCTCCCACTCTCTGAATCCCTCTTCTGCTTGTCTCTCCTGTCCCCTGATCCCTTATATGAATTCCAGCAGTCAAGAAAGGAAGGAGGAAACTGGATATATCTCTGGTATTCGGGGATACAAGAGCAACCACAGGCCTTTTAGCAAGTACTGGGTAAATATATAAAAGGAGATGACAAGGACAGTCCATCCATCTTCAGAGAAAGCAGAGAAGCTCTGACTTGTTTTAAACTCTACACAATAGGGTTACATCCTGCACTGTTTGGTGACAAATCCTGTGTATATATCAAACAAAAAGCTCTTAATCACTTAAACACCTAAATACAAAAACATAAATTCCACTCCGGGTGTGAACCTTTCTCTTGCTCGTAAATCAAACTAGGAAAAAATGCTGAGACTTATTCTTAAGTCTCAATGTGTATCTTCAATTTGGACTTTTGTAGCTTGTCTTTTCCCTGCTCTGGTATGTCATTATGTTATCTTCAGAATACTATGTTTTCAAGCTTTTTAGAGCATCGTAAAATTCACAATTTTTTTTTCTGTCATTTACCCATGACAGATTACTTGGAGTCGTGAATCTGTGTGAAACATCTTTTTTCTTTAAAGGCTCACAAACAACACCGAAGACCAAAGCATTAACTTTGATGAATGTGCTTCATATTTCCAGCCATGGCAAGCTGTCTGCACATTCTCAACTTGGTCTTTCAAGAAATCAGCCCAAGAGGGTGCGGGAAGATTAAACTCACTCAACATCCTTCCTTCTGGGAAGCTAAGCATCACATAAAATATCCCAGTTTAACTAGAGCTAAAAAAAAAGAAAGACATGGCTACTATCTTCAAAATAATTATGTTACCTAGAAAAAAAAAAAACTCAAAAGCTTTCTGCGTGTTACTGTAAGCATCTTTTCTTAGGTCACAGGTAAGGGCCATTATTTAAATTCTTTGGAGCCAGGAAAACATTCAGCTACAAACCTTCTTCATAAAACAACTCCTCTTGAAAAATAACTTGCATCCTTGTATGGCTCTACATAACAGAACAGCCAACTGCATCAAAGCCATGAATCAAGATGACTTATTGTCAAAGCAGTAGAAAATGCTCATGTTTTCAGTTTTATTCATTTTCATACCTGTAACTAATGTGTCTCCATATAAGGCCTTGAACTCATTGAATCTGCTTCCATCCACAATTCGAGCAATGACCTAAGACAAAAAATAACAATGTGGTATAATGTGAAAAATTATGTCACAAAGGAATTTTTACATTAGGGTTATTTATAAGGAAAGCAATTCACAGTGACACTGTCACTGTCACAAAATCTCATGCAGCACAGAAAATCACACTACAATTTCACTTGATTAATACTCAAGTTACTCTGGCTTCACATTTTACACTCCACTATGAAAGCAACGGTACCATGCTGCATACTTAAGAGCAGCCGAAAACCCTGTCACTGGCAGCAAGGCTCAAGGTTCCAAGGACTGTTTCAATGCCTTGATCAGAGTTCAGAAATTCAATGGGGCCGGGCGTGGTGGCGCACAGCTTTAATCCCAGCACTCGGGCGGCAGAGGTAGGAGGATCACCAAGAGTTCGAGGCCACCCTGAGACTACATAGTGAATTCCAGGTCAGCCTGGGCCAGAGTGAGACCCTACCTCGGAATAAAAAACAAAACAAAACAAAACAACAGAAATTCAATGGGGAAAAGAAACAGCATAGCTAGGGGCATCAAATCAGAGGATACTGGCTCCAATTCAAGCGCTCACATGTGATTTGATGTTTCAGAGTAAGTCACTCATCTGAGTCTTGGTTTTTACTTCTGGAAAATAACCTCACATACTCAACTCTACTGAATAAACAAAGAAATGGTTGTGAAAACCAGGAAAATCTGATGAGCCAGTAAAGAAACCTGTGAAAAATAATGCTCAGAGAACAGCCGACCCAGAATCCTGGCTCTACCACAGAGAAGCTACTCATAAAGTCCTTACAATCCTAAGGATAAAGCTCACTTTGCTTTTCTAGCATGTTCAAGATCACAGGTTCTATCCTCACGCACACAGACAACAGCAGTAACAAGAAAAGCCCTATAAGCCTCTCCCCACCCCAAGAGGATAACTAAACAGCACTAACTAAACCACACTAGCTAGATCTTAAGAAGTACCAAGCCAAAAAAAAAAAAAAAAAAAGTTCCAAGCCAGGTGTGGTGGTGCACACCTTTAACCCCAGCACTAGAGAGGCAGAGGTAGGAGGACCGCTGTGAATTTGAAGCTAGCCTGGGACTGCAGAGTGGGTTTCAGGTCAGCCTGGGCTACAGTAAGATCCGACCTCAAAAACAATACAAGTATTGATTATAATTATTATTGAACCCTAAATAATTGGTCATAGCTTTAAGCTAATCCAAAACAATACCTACCTAAAAGCTAAAAGGAGAAGCCGGGCATGGTGGCGCACGCCTTTAATCCCAGCACTTGGAAGGCAGAGGTAGGAGGATCACCTTGAGTTCGAGGCCACCCTGAGACTACATAGTGAATTCCAGGTCAGTCTGGACTAGAGTGAAACCCTACCTCGAGAAACAAAGTTAAAAAAAAAAGGGGGGACTGGAGAGATGGCTTAGCAGTTAAACACTTGCCTGTGAAGCCTAAGGACCCCGGTTCGAGGCTCGGTTCCCCAGGTCCCACATTAGCCAGATGCACAAGGGGGCGCACGCGTCAGGAGTTCGCTTGCAGAGGCTGGAGGCCCTGGCGCACCCATTCTCTCTCTCTCCCTCTATCTGTCTTTCTCTCTGTGTCAGTCGCTCTCAAATAAATAAATTTAAAAAAAATACTTTTAGGGCTGGAGAGATGGCTTAGTGGTTAAAATGCTTGCCTGTGAAGCCTAAGGACCCTGGTTCGAGGATCGGTTCCCCAGGTCCCACGTTAGCCAGATGCACAAGGGGGCGCACGTGTCTGGAGTTCGTTTGCAGAGGCTGGAAGCCCTGGCGTGCCCATTCTCTCTCTCTCTCCCTCTCTCTGTCTTTCTCTCTGTGTCTGTCGCTCTCAAATAAATAAATAAATAAATAATTTAAAAAAAAATACTTTTAAAAAAATTTACATTAAAAAAAAAACTAGAGCTGGAGAGATGGCTTAGCGGTGAAGCGCTTGCCTGTGAAGCCTAACAACCCTGGTTCGAGGCTCAATTCTCCAGGACCCACGTTAGCCAGATGTACAAGGGGATGCACATGTCTGGAGTTCATCTGCAATGGCTGGAAGCCCTGGCGCACACACATGTGCGTGCGCTCTCTCTCTCTCTCTCTCTCTCTCTCTCTCTGCCTCTTTCTGTCTTTGTCACCCTCAAATAAATAAATAAAAATGAACAAAAAAAAACTAAAAAAAGTAAAAATTACTGAAGAATTTATCCTTAAGGAGCCATCACACACCAAGACCAGTTCAGTGGCATGTATGCTTAACAGGCATTGAGGCGCCTTTAATCCCAGCACATGGGAGGAGGCAGAAGTAGGAGGATCGCTATGAGTTCAAGGCCAGTCTAAGACTACATAATCAATTCCAGGTGAGCCTGGGCTACATCAAGACCCTACCTTAAAAAAAAAAATTCTTAAACATGAACATGAAGTATATTCCAAACTTCAGAACTTATTTTAGATGACACCTATTATTCATCCACAGAGCTCAGTCTCTTTGTAGAACTACTGAAAATTTTCTTTTGTAAGATGCAAAGGTTGACCTCCCCAGCATCTGTCTCTGGATAAAGTAAAAGTTTGCCTTGAATTGTGTTTTAGTTATTTTCCTAAGTATGGGATCCTAACAGCTCTTTTGCTACACCCTTCCAAAACTGACCCTCTGAACAAGCACTCAACACAGAAGAGCCGCCATTCTTTTTTTTTTTAATTTTTTTTTTTTTACTTTTATTTATTTATTTGAGAGTGACAGACAGAGAGAAACAGGCACAGAGAGAGAGAGAGAGAGTGGGCGCGCCAGGGCCTCTAGCCACTGCAGACGAACTCCAGATGCGTGCATCCCCTTGTGCATCTGGCTAACGTGGGTCCTGGGGAATCGAGCCTTGAACTGGGGTCCTTAAGCTTCACAGGCAAGCACTTAACCGCTAAGCCATCTCTCCAGCCCAGAGCCGCCATTCTTCCACACAAGATGAAGCTGCCCACAGGCCACATTGTAGGGCCACTTAGCATAAAACCACCTCATACTGGCTTTATAATTGATGCCATCCTCCCACAAAAAATATATTATCTTTATAAGAACCCAGACTTCAGCCGGGCATGGTGGCACACACCTTTAACCCCAGCACTCAGGAGGCAGAGGTAGGAGGATCACCATGAGTTTGAGGCCACCTGAGACTACATAGTGAATTTCAGGTCAGCCTAAGATAGAGCGAGACCCTACTTAGGGAGAAAAAAAAAAAAAAAAGAACCCAGACTTCAGGAACAGACAGGTAATATAGTAATGCTCTCTTTTCTAGAAGTAGAAACAATACTCACAGGTTAAATCCCACTATATCTGAGTGAGAAGGCTCATCTGTTATTAGATGAAAGTATAACAACACATTATAATCACTATGATCAGTAAGAAGCAGAAGAAATGAGAAGCATGAGCTACTATTTAAGAAGGCAAGAGAATCTTAAAAAAAAAAAAAAAAAATCCAGAGTCTTGGAGATGGTTTAGGGGTTTAAAGGTACTTCTTGCAAAGCCTCCCAGCCCAGGTTCAATTTCCCAGTACCCACATATAGCCAGATGCGTAAAGTGGCACATGCATCTGGAGTTTGTTTACAGCATCAGAAGACCCTGATGCACCCATACTCATTCTCTCTCTCTGTCTGCCTCTTCCATCCCTTCCTTCCCCCTTCTCTTTCTGTTTCAAATAAATAAAAATATTTTTAGGGGCTGGAGAGATGAATTAGCAGTTAAAGCACTTGCCTGAGAAGTCTAAGGACCCAGGTTTCATTCCCTAGTACTCACGTAAGCCAGATGCACAAGGTGGCTCATGCATCTAGAGTTTGTTTGCACTGATTTGAGGCCCTGGAACACCCATTCTCTATATATATCTGTCTGTCTGTCTGTCCCTCTCTCTCTCTCTCTCTCTCTCTCTCTCATACACACACACACACAAATAAAGTATTAAAATGTATTTTTTAAAAATTTCCACAACGAGCCGGGCGTGGTGGCACACGCCTTTAATCCCAGCACTTGGGAGGCAGAGGTAGGAGGATCGCCATGAGTTCGAGGCCACCCTGAGACTACAGAGTTAATTCCAGGTCAGCCTGGACCAGAGTGAGACCCTACCTCGAAAGACCAAAAAAAAAAAAAAAAAAAAATTTCCACAACAAAGCCGGGCGCGGTGGCACACACCTTTAATCCCAGCACTAGGAGGCAGAGGTAGGAGGATCGCTGTGAGTTCGAGGCCACCCTGAGACTCCATAGTGAATTCAAGGTCAGCATGGGCTAGAGTGAGACCCTACCTTGAAAAAAAAAAAAAAATTCCACAATGGGGCTGGAGAGATGGCTTAGCGGTTAACATGCTTGCCTGAAAAGCCAAAGGACCTCAGTTCAATTCCCCATAACCCACGATAAGCCAGATGCACAAGGGGCACATGCATCTGGAGTTCGTTTACAGGGCTGGAGGCCCTGGCGCGCCCATTCTCTCTCTACCTGCCAACTTCTGTATCTCTCTCTCTCAAATAAATTAAAAAAAAAATTAAATATATTTTTCTAAAAAATTTCCTCAATGGCTGAGCATGGTGGTGCATGCCTTTAATCCCAGCTCTTGGGAGACAAAGGTAGGATAATCGCCAAGAGATTGAGACCACCCTGCAACTACATAGTGAATTCCAGCTCAGCCTGGGCTATAGAGCAAGACTCTACTTCAAAAACAAAAAATCCACGATGGAATGCAATGGAAACATATGAAGGCATGGATTGTTACCTGTTTTATTCATTTCTGTATCCCCAGTGTCTGAAACAGCATGTACACAGAATACGTGCTCAATAAATGCTGGTGAATAAAGTAATTAATTATTAAAGTATTAATTATTAAGTAATTATGGCTACACTAAAAAGGACAGTTCTCAGTCATCCAGAGACTTGGCAATTTGTAACAAGTTGATTCAACCACATCAGATTGGAGGTATCATGTTTGTCTGACTCTACTTAATCAAAAGTCAAACTAAAAACCTAGTTCGTCAGGCATGGAGGCTCGCATTATTTTTTTTTTTTTTTGAGTGACTTCCAGCTCAGGCTATGCAAACATGAGACCCTGCCTCAAAGAAATGAGCAAACAGAAAAGAAGACAAGCCCCAAGCCCAGCCAAGCCAAGCCAAGTGAAGCAAAGAGAAAAGAAAAAGACCTAATCGTGGGCTGGGAAGATGGCTCCAGGTTACAGATGTTTATTCCAAAACCTGCCAGTGCACGGTCAATTTCCTAGCACCCATGTAAATCCAGGTAACAGTACACCAACAACAAGGGGGGCTGGGACCAGGAGACTCCAAAGCTCGCAGATTGACTCACTGGTAGTGACAAGAGACCCTGCCTCAAAGAAGGTGGAGCACAGACACCTCAAAGTTTTCCTCTGAACCCCATGATGGCACTCACATGCCCATAGATACGTGCACATACACAAAACCTAATCTGAAACTCTGCAGCCAAGTCACCTTGCTCTATAAAAACCAAGACAGCAGCAATAACAGGGCATTGCTTAAATAAATAATTGTAGACAGCTATACAATGCAATAGTACACTCATAAATTCATGCAAAAATATCTGCCTACTGTGTTGTCAGGCACTATTATAGAAATTAGGACCTAGCTATAGAAAATATTTTCTTTTTCTGTTTTGGTTTTTCAAGGTAGTGTCTCGCTCTAGCCCAGACTGACCTAGAATTCACTATGTAGTCTCAGGCTGACCTCGAACTCACAGAGATCCTCCTACCTCTGCCTCCCACATGCTGGGATTAAAGGCATGTGCCACGACACCTAGCTGGGAAATATTTTCTAAAGAAATTTAAGGACAAGAGGAAAGGTTTACAATTTAAACTGAAAATGTGGAATTTAAAAAATTCTATACAGTGGGGTGCTGGAGAGATTGCTTAGTGGTTAAAGGTACTTGCTTGCAAAGCCTGACAGTCCAGGTTCAATTGCTGAGTACCCACATCAAACCAGATGCACAAGGTGGCACATGAATCTAGAATTCATCTGCAGTGGCAGGAGGCCCCGGCTTGCCCCTACTCACTCACACTCACTCTCCCCCTCTCTGTCTTTCAAATAAATAAATAAAAATATTTTTAGGGCTGAAGAGATGGCTTAGCAGTTAAGGTGCTTCCCTGTGAAGCCTAAGGACCCAGGTTCAATTCCCCAGTACCCATGTAAACCGATGCACAAGGTGGCACATGCATCTAGAGTTCGTTTGCAGTGGCTAGAGACCCTAACATGTCCATTCTCATTCTCTCTCTCTTGCAAATAAATAAATATAGTATACTAAAAATATTTTAATATTTAATTTAATATGTAATCTCTATGTAGACATTACATACATGCACACATTTCAACTACATGAAAATGGATATAGCCAAACCTCATCACTCATGGGAGACTTGTTCTAGGATTCCCATACAAAAATTTGTGAATGTTAAAGTCCCTTACATAAAATAGCTTAGTATTTAAATATGATCTATGCATACCTTCTTATACGCTTCAATCATCTATAGATTATTTATAATACCTAACACAATTTAAGTGTTATATATGAACAACTGTCATAGTATGCTATTTAAGGAATAAGAAGAAAAGATCTGCATACATTCAGTACAGATGTAGTATCTCTCTTCAATAGTCCCAAACTGAGATTAGGGGAATCAATGGATCAGAGACCACAGATACAGAAGCTATGAATATGGAAAGCCAACTGTATACACAGATTAAGCCAGACCATCAAAACATTAGCTGTTCTTTCTGGATAGTTGAATTATAAGCAATTTTATTTTCTTCTTTTCCATATTTTCTAATACAAAATAATTTTGCAGTCAAGGGAAAGTGTTAAGATATTAAAGTATCTTGCATAGAAGTGAATCTCATTAAGATGATGTCCTAATTTAAAAATCATTCTGCCAGCTATGGAATAGTGAACAACATAAAAACCTACATGCTCTAAGCAAACACTAAAAATTGTCACTCTAGATTACACAACTGCCTTGTTCTGTAACCATAGCAACATGTCCAACTGTAATCAAGTCTACTCTTGACTAATGTCATATTGATCTAAAAGGTTAAGTTTTTTATTGTCATTTTATCCATTTCCCAAACAAAAGCACTGAAAAGAAATAGCTGGAAGTGGTGAAGCTGCCCTACATCCTTCCTAATGCCCTCGGGAATATGGAGTCCCACCTGCGAGCAAGCCAAGCCTCACTGTGCTGCAATGCAAAGTCCCCAGTCATTGAGAGCCTTTCTTCACCTGTACTTACTGTGCGCCAGTGACACTTAAACCGCAAAGAGACATTTCTCCCCCCATGTCGCGGCTGCTTACTGAGACCCGCAGCCATTCCTAAGCATAAGCAGTCGGTGAGAGCTTGCGGCTCCACCTCCACGCACCTCACGGACGTCAAAGCTCCTCTTGAGGTTTGCACCAACGATCCCATACAATTCATCAGCAGGAAACAAAGGCTCCTCCGAAGGCTCAACCATAACCTACAGGAATAAGAACAATTGCTCTAACTTGTTTAAAGACGTGATTCAGGTAGCATGCAGCAAAACGCTTCATCGAAAAAGAATAGATAGATGAGCGTGTCCCACTCACGTCCAGTTTCTTCTGATAATTGAGACTTCTCACGACCTTCCTAGCTAAGTGAAGAGCATGGTGATCGTCCAAAGCATAGTGGTCAGTGACTCCAGACTTTCTGCAAAGTAAAGAACACGAAAAGAATCAAGAGCAAGAGACCCTATCTCAAAGGTGGAGCACAGATACCTCAGGGTTTTCCTCATTCAAGGATGGCAGCACCTTTACTTCCAAAGCACTTTAATAAAATGTCATCTTATTTGATCTTCATAATGTCCCTAGCAAATGAGCATTTGCAGTGGGTGCATAAGAGCCCATGACTTGTGTTTCTCAACCTTGACCTTCTGTTAGACTACAGGGTTTTGCCAGCAAGGCTTCTATCAAGGCTCTTCCCATGCACCCTAAAGAGAAGTATACATGATGTCTAACCACAGGGGGCATACTTTCAAGACACCTGGCCCGTGATTTGTTATTTTAGATATACGTGTACTAGGACTTTTCTTCCCTGTTTTCTTTCTTCCCTTTCTTTCCTTTCCGTTCCCCTCCCTCCCTTCCTTAGAAAAGCTGGAATCTATTAAGAAAAGCTTTTACTGGAGCTGAGCTGAAAACCTCCTCCCTATGGACCAGCTGACAGAAAACTGGGAAAACCTACACGCATATAACCCTGTGGAGGAGAAAAGTCATCAAAAGTGGTAGACAGCAGCAAAGAGTGCAAGCCTTTATGCTGGCCAGCCAGGCCAAATGTGCCAAATGGTGCAACAGTGGCATGTCTGTTATAGGGGAAAACAGCCACTCTCTAATGAGAATGGAAGCCTGCTCCACGGGAGGGAATATATGCCTGGTACTGAAAATCATGTCAGAAACCTATGGCAGAATAGATCCTGAGCCCTAGGGGAATAACACCTGTTGTATGGCTAAATGTATATATTATACTAATCAAACTGCGCTGTAAGCCCCTTTCTTTATGTTTATACCCATATATTAATGCTACTCTCACTTTTGGTTAGAGAAGCTTCTCTTGTCAGATGGTGGTGACAATAGGGATGACCCAAAAGGCACCACAGTGCTGAGAAGAAGTGACAGTAGAATGTTCACTCAAACACCTCTATCACACCTTCCAAGGCTCAGAGTCCATTGCAGAAGAGGTGGCAGAAAGAATGTAAGAGCCAAAGGAAGGGTTAGGACTGCTTACAATACAATCTTCCAGAAACAAGTTGGCCTGGATATCCATGACCTCACAGTGCTTGGTACTACCTACACAAGACCCTCGTAATAGGAAGAAAAGAGAATGACATCAAAATAAGAGACTACTGGCGTGCCCATTCTCTCTCTCTCCCTCTATCTGTCTTTCTCTCTGTGTCTGTCGCTCTCAAATAAATAAATAAATAATTTAAAAAAAAATAAGAGACTAATTGAGATGGGGCGAGGTGGCACATGCAGCTGGAGTTTGTTTGCAGTGGCTGAAGGCCCTGGTGTGCCCTTTCTCTCCCTCCCTCCCCTCCCTCTCTCTCAAATTAATTAAAAAATAGGGCTGGAGAGATTGCTTAGTGGTTAAGGCACTTTCCTGAAAGGCCTAAGGATTTATGTTTGACTCTCCAGATCCCACATAAGCCAGATGCGTAAGATGACGCAAGTGCACAAGATCACACATGAGCACAAGGTGGCGCATGCTTCTGGAGTTCAGTTATAGTGGCTGGAGGTCCTGGCGTGCCAATTCTCTCCCTTACTCTTACTCTCTTGCTTAAAAAGGGGGGGGGCAGTCTTATAGGGTTGCCTCAAAAAACATTTTTAATTTAAATATGTAAAATCAAGGCCGGGCGTGGTGGTGCACGCCTTTAATCCCAGCACTCGGGAGTCAGAGGTAGGAGGATCTCCGAGAGTTCGAGGCCACCCTGAGACTCCATAGTGAATTCCAGGTCAGCCTGAGCCAGAGTGAGACCCTACCTCGAAAAACCAAAAAATAAATAAATATGTAAAATCAGGCCACACATGGTGGCACACACCTTTAACCTTTAATCCCAGCACTCAGGAGACTAAGGTAGGAGGACTGCTATGAGTTCAAGGTCAGCCTGAGCCTATATAGTGAATTTCAGGTCAGCCTGGGCTACAACAAGACCCTACCTTAAGGGGGTAACCTTAAACATATATAAAGTCAGGCAAAAATACATACCTGAAAGAAACACAGAATTTTGGTTCACTTTATGGGTAAGGTCTAAGTGGCAATAATGTAAGTTTTTTTTAATATTTTATTTTATTTATTTATTTATTTATTAGATAGCGAGAGAAAGAGGCAGATAGAGAGAATGGGCACCATTCTCTAATCACTGCAAACAGATTCCAGACACATGTGCCACCTTTTGCATCTGGTTTACATGGGTACTGGGGAATCCAACCCAGTTCCTTTAGCTTTGCAGGCAAACACCTTAACCGCTAAGCCATCTCTTCAGCCTGATAATGTAAGTTTTGATGACTTCTCAGGAAACTGCCCAGTCTTGAGTAAGAGCAGAGACCATGTATACTACTCCAGAGGCCCTGTAAGACCTTCCAAATGGTATACCCTTCAGTTTTTATATTATTATTATTATTATTATTATTATTATTATTATTATTGTTTGAGAGAGAGAGAGAATGGGCACTCCAGGGCCTTTCAGCTGCTGCAAACAAACTCCAGACACATGTGCCCACTTGTACGCATGTGCAACATTGAATGTTAGTGTCTCTGCATCTGGTTTACGTGGAACCTGGAGATTCCAGGCCCTCTTCAGTTTTTTAATACATTTTACAAGTAAGCTTATCTTTACAATGATTCACACGTAATAGCAACTATGATTGCTGGCTTCTAGCTACATTGCAATTCGATAAGAAGTGGAAGCAAGGCTGGGGAGATGTCTTAGCAGTTAAGGCACTTGCCAGTAAAGCCAAAGGACCTAGGTTCAACTCTTGAGGATGCAAAGTAAGCCAGATGCACAAGGTGGCATATGCATCTGGAGTTCATTTGCAGTGGCTAGGAGGCCCTAGTGTGCCCATTCTCTATCATCTACCATCGATCTATCTGCCTATCTATCTGCCTCTGCCTTTCTTTCTTCCTTTCTCTCTCTCTCTCTCCCCTTTCCTTTCCCCCTCCCTCTCTCAGATAAATAAATAAAATATTTAAAAATATTTTAAAACAATAAATGGAGCCAGGTGTGGGGGTGAACGTCTTTAATCCCAGCACTCCACTCAGGAAGCAGAGGTAGGAGCATCGCTGTGAGTTCAAGGCCACCCTGAGAATACAGAGTGAATTCCAGGTCAGCCCAGACTAGAGTGAAACCCTACCTCGAAAAACCAAAATAAAATAAAATACAATGCTTTTTTATAAAAACTGTCTAACATTTGCCCAAAATAGCAGCCAAGGGAAATTTTGATTAGACACTATGTAAGTGTTAAAATTAACTCTCAATACTGATTGTCAGACAGGAATGGACATATATTTACAATGATAGAACTCAAAGAAGTTTGTGACTAAATTTATTTTTATGTAGAGACAGGGCCTCACTATCTAGCCCAGGCTGACCTGGGATTTACTATGTAGTCTCAGGGTGGCCTCGAACTCACCATGATCCTCCTACCTCTGCCTCCCGAGTGCTGGGATTAAAGGTGTGCACCGGGCTGGAGAGATGGCTTAGCAGTTAAGCGCTTGCCTGTGAAGCCTAAGGACCCTGGTTCAAGGCTCGGCTCCCCAGGACCCACATTAGCCATATGCACAAGGAGGCGCACGCACGCATCTGGAGTTCGTTTGCATTGGCTAGAGGCCCTGGTGAGCCCATTTTCTCTCTCTGTTTCTCTCTCTCCCCCTCCCTCCCTCTTTCTCTATCACTCTCAAATAAATAAAAATAAAAATTTTTTTTAAAAAAAGGCATGCACTGCCACGCCTGGCAACTTTTTAAAATTTATTAGCAAGCAGAAAAAGAATGAGAGAGAGGCAGTTGGTGCAGCAGGGCCTGCAAACAAACTCTAGATACATGAACCACTTTGTGCATCTGGCTTTATGTGGGTCCCGGGGAACTGAACATGCGTAATCAGGCTTTGCAAGCAAGCTTCTTTAAGCACTGAGCCATCTCCTGAGCCCCTGTCGTCACCTTTATCACCTCACTTTCCTGTAACCTTTAGGAAATCCACTGAGTCCTTCAATCCCATCTGGAAAACAAAAACAAGCCTGGCACATACCAGACACTAAATGGAGGTTTGTTAAGTCAAAAAGAAACCTGACCCTCTAGTCACTCTGACACTCTCACTTGAAATGCAATTCTGCAGCTCAGAGAACTGGACCAGAACAGAAAGCTGGGAAGAAATAAGGTGGTTTGGTTTTGGCAAGTTAAACATTCAGAAAAAAAAAAAAAAAAAAGCAAAACTTTTTTAAACAAACAAGATGACCAGTCCAAAAAGGAAACCACCATTCCTGTTTCACCTGCAATGAAGATCAGCACCTCCGAGATCCTCGGCGGACACCTCCTCACCAGTGGCTGCTTTAACCTACGAGGATAAAAATCCACCATGAGACCGGCCCACCCAGGACACAGCATGCTTTCCTAACAAGCACCTCCAAACGTGACTACACCTAGTCCTTCTTCCACAGTGCTAATGAACTCTGTGTTTGCTCATGCTACCCCCAGGCAAACCAAGAGAATACTGATTAAAAAAAAAATCCAAACCACTGGGACCTCATGAAATTAAAAGGCTTTTGTACAGCAAAGGACGATTTGAATAGAGCAAAGAGGCAACCTACAGAATGGGAGAAAAAATCTCTGCCAGCCATACATCTGACAGAGAATTAAAATCTAGGATTTACAAAAGAACTCAAAAACTAGAAAGTGCTGCTTTCTTGGTGAACCTGATATCAGGGTGAGGGTGAAAGAGACAGACACTGAGGACTCAACACCTACCAAACAAGAGATCCAGACGCTCTCAACAGCCCATCACTGCAGTAGACTTAAAACACACCCAGCATGGCTCAGGGAATTTTGTGGAAGAAGGGGATGGAAAGATTGTTAGAGCCACAGGTTGGGACATTTTGCACAGAGACATCACCTCTCCCCTATAACTGACTGCTCCCACGAGAATGCATGACCCTCAATCCCCATGAGGATGGCCTGCATCCCCAGTGAGGAGGGCCCATTCGGAAAAGGGGCAAGGAGGAGGGAAAGGATGGTACCAACATATGTCATTTACATACTAAGTGTGTCCATATCTAATAAAAATAAAATTTTAAAAACTAAATAAGAAAAATGGGCTATATTAGGGAAGTAATGTCTACTATTATCTTGCTAAATGCATATTTTATGCCCACCAAACTGCTCTCTGAGCTCTTATGTTTATGCTGATATATTAATGCTATTCTCGCTTTTGTTTAAAGAAGCTTCTCTTTTCAGATGGCAGTGACTCAAAAGTCACCATAAATCAGGCATAGCAGCTCATGCCTTTAATCCCAGCACTCAGGAGGCAGAGGTAGGAGGATCAGACTGTGAGTTCAAGGCCAGCCTGAGACACTACATAGTGAATTCCAGGCCATCTTGGGCTACAGCAAGACCCTACATCAGCGGGGGGGGGGGGGGGGGGGGGACACCTCACCATAGTGCTGAGAAGTGACAGTGGAGTGTTCAGCACTAAATGGGATATCTCTATCACATCCTCCAAGGTCAGGGACCATTGCAAAAGAGGTGGCGGAAACAAATGTAAGAGCAAAAGGAAGGGGAGGGCTGCTTACAATGCTGTCATCCAGACATCCAGATAAAAAGTGGCCTTGATATTCATGACCTCACAGTGGCCTACACAAGACCTACATAATAGGAGGGGAAAATGATGGCATTGAAATAGTTGGAAAGAAGGGATTCAGTAAAGTGGGAAGTTAGGAGGAAGAAAGGGAAGGTAGTAAGAAGGGATTATGCTCACTGTACATTGTCTGTATTTATGGAAGCTATCAATAAATAGTCAAAAAATGAGCTATATGGACTGCAGAGATGGCTTAGCACTTAAGGCATTTGCCTCTGAAGCCTAAGGACCCAGGTTCAATTCCCCAGTACCCACATAAGCTAGATGCACAAGGTGGCGCATGCATCTGGAGTTCATTTGCAGTGGCGAGAGGCCCTGGTACACCCATCGTCTCCCTCCCTCCCTCTTAAATATTTTTAATAGGCTATAGAACTAAATAGCATTCCCAAAAGAAATGCAAATGGCCAATAACCATCTAAAATCATGTTCTACATCCTTAGCTAATAAGCAAATACAAATTAAAACTACTTTGAGATTCCATCTCACTCCTGTCAGAAAGGATATCATCAGAGTATCAAATGACAACCAAGCATGGTAGTGCATGTCTTTAATCCCAGGACTCAGGAGGCAGAGGTAGGAGGATCACTGTGAGTTCAAGGCCACCCTGAGACTACATAGTGAATTCCAGGTCAGCCTGGGCTAGAGTGAGACCCTACCTCAAAAAACAAACAAAATAAATAAAGCTTATGGCTGGAAAAGTCATAACCCCTAAAGAAAAAACTACTACTGCCTAACTAAATGGAGATATAATACCCAACAACATGCCCTCTAAATACTTATGTTTATGCCCATTTATTACTGCTGCTCTCACTTTTGGTTACAGAGGTTCTGTTTTCAGATGGCAATGACCATTGGGGAGATTCAACACTCAAAGTGCTGAGAAGTGACAGCAGAGTGTTCAGCATTAAGTGAGACACCTCTATCACACCCTCCAAGGTTTAGGGACCATGTGGGAGAGGTGGAAAGAATGTAAGAGCCAAAGGAAGGGGAGGAGTGTTAACAATACTGTCTTCCAGACACACAGTATCTATGGCACTCATGACCTTACAGTAGCAGACACATGGCCTGCATAATAGGAGGAGAAAAATGATGACATCAAAATCAAAATAGTTTGTAAGAAGGGATTCAGTGGAAAGGGGTTTCAGGAGAAGGGAAAGGAGAGTGATGGGAGGGGATTATGATCATGGTATATTATCTGTATGTATGGAGATTGCCAATGAGATATGTTAAAAAAAAAAAAACGAAAAGAAAAACCAACTCAAAAATTACTAAGAACATGCCCACAGCTCCTGCACAAGGGATGGAGCCTGAAAACTCACCCTGGCCTTCATTACACTGCCTCAACACAGTGGTAAAGCCTTGGAGCTAGGTACTACCTACCTGGTGAGCTCCTGCTTTGCCAACAAGTGACTGACACCCTATGATATTAACCAGGTAATACTGGCTTCTCCATAGTCCAAGAAGAGAATTCTTACACTTCAAACATAGTCCCTACCAGATATAACTTGCACATGTCTCATATCAGCTCTGTACTGTGTGGATTCCTTAAGGACAGGAACTGCGATTCATTCATCTCCAAATAAGTAAACTTGGTTTGGTGGCACACACCTTTAGTCCCAGCACTGAGGAGGCTGGGGTAGGAGGATTGCTGTCCAGGTCAGTGTGGGCTAGAGTGAGACCCTTCCTCAAAAAAAAAAAAAAAAAACTCAATAATTAGGCTAAAAATTCCAGTTATTATAAACTCTGTTATATGTTTAAGGCAGAAAAAAAACTACCTACATTACATAAATCTAAGATCCAGAGAAAATATAACCAAGGGCTGGAGAGATGGCTCACTAATTAAGGTGCTTGCATGCAAAGCCTAATGACCTGGGTTCGATTCTCCAGTAGTCACACAAAACACAAACTGGTATGTGCATCTAGAGTTTGTTTGCAGGGCTGCAGAGATGGCTTAGCACTTAAGGCACTTGCCTGTGAAGCCGAAGAATCCAGGTTCAATCTCTCTCCAGATCTCACAGCCAGACAAACTAAGGTGAGGCAAGTGCAAGGTCACACATGCCCACTAGGTGGCACAAGTGTCTGGTGTTCAATTGTAGTGGCTGAGGCCCTGGTACACCAATTCATTTTCCCTCCCTCCCTCCCTCCCTCTCTCTCCTTACAAATAAATAATAAAGTCCGTGTTTAAAAAACAGAAAGAAAACGTAAGCAAAAAAGAAAGACACTTCAAACAATAAATCAAGAATGACTTAATTATAGCCTGGGAAATTGCAACAGGAAAATGAAAGAAAAAATCGTTTAATGCTAACTGCCAGGGCAATCTGGCAGGAATTGTTTATTGATTCCTGCTTCTTTGGGTTGATTACTTTGTTACCTTCTCATCTTCAAACAGGAAAAGTTTTTTATTAAAATAACAAACAATCTAAAATACAGCAAAGAAATGACTATTATTCACTATATCAAAAGCTCCATCTTAAATAAAAACTCCACAGGGAGAGGAGGTAATTAAAATTTTTACATTCAATTATTCCACCCTCCGGAATCAATTATTGGTTCTTTCCAAAAAATTCGGTGTAAAACAACATTCAGCCCAGACAATAACTAATTATAAGAGGTGTCTGGATATTTAAGGCTGTAAAAAGAAATAAACAACAGAGAGACTATATTTATTTTCAGAGATCTGACTAATATCTACTGAAAAGTGAGGATTTGTCATCAGTTAGTATTTATTGAACACCCACAGCATATTTGATGCAGCAGCGATAGGTGCAAAGATGATAAAAGCTGGAGCAAATTAAAGGCGCTCGTTCTGCTGACAAATAACAAGTAACAAAGGATGCAAGAGAACAAAAGGCTCCTTCAGAACCTCATCTTATTCCACCATGCTAACCACTCAGAGCAATCGCCCATCAGCCCCATGCCCTATGTCACCACCTTTTTTTTTTTTTTTTTTTTTTTTGCCACTGTCAAGAATTGTGAATTTTCAACCAGATGGGGCTGCAGATGTTTCCTCCCCTAAGCATGGTCTTTCATGGGACACAGATGGAGGTTCAGCCCTGAGTAGAGGTTAAATCTGAGGCCACAGAGCAGACCTCGAAGACATCGTCTAAAGCACTTGGCATTTTTCTGGAGCTACAAACTGCCTAATCTCCCGAGGTTTGCCTCTACCGGTTCACTCATTTCCTGGTGAAGAATAAACAAGAGAAAGTGCGTAGCCTTCACTATGCAAAGTAAAGATTGGTTGGATGCATTTTCCTCTCAGAATACACACTGTTGCAGTCCGGTTCGCATTGCTGGTAGAAATCACCCAACCAAGAGCAGCTTCTGGGAAAAAGAGATTTATTTTGGCTTACAGGCTCAAGGGGAAGCTCCACAATGGCAGGGAAAAACGATGGCATGAGCAGAGGGTGGACATCACCCCCTGGCCAACATAAGGTAGACCACAGCAACAGGAGGGTGTGCCAAACACTGGCAAGGGGAAACTGGCTATAAAGCCCATAAGCCCGCCCCCAACAATACACTCCCTCAAGGAGGCATTAATTCCCAAATCTCCATCAGCTGGGAACCTAGCATTCAGAACACTTAAGTTTATGGGGGACCCTGAATCAAACCACCACATTCAGAACACCTAAGTTTATGGGGGACACCTGAATCAAACCACCACACACACAGTAGGAGAAATGTCAACAGACAGGTGTGGTGTGGGCTTTATGACCAATGCCTGGACTTATCCTGGTTAAAGCAGCAGCTCTTCTGGTCTATCTTATCTTCCATAACAGTTATTACAAATTCAACAATCACATGGGAAACACACTTATTGCACGTAAAGAGCTCTTTCTAGTAGTATTCTAAAACCAAATGTGTTCCTTAACAGACTTTTTTGTATGAGAGAGAGAATTGGTGCGCCAGGGCCTCCAGCCGCTACAATCGAACTCCAGATGCATGCACCCCCTGATGCACATGTGTGACATTGCACCTGAGTCACCTTCTGCATCTGGCTTACATGGGACCCTGAGAATCAAATATGGGTCCTTAGGCTTCACAGGTAAGCACCTTAACCGCTAAGCCTTCTCTCCAGCCCCTTTGATAGACTTTTGAGACAAATTTATTTGGGGGTACATAACTCACATTCTGTGAAATCTACCATTTTTAAAAAATATTTATTTATTTGAGAGAGAGAGAGGCAGAAAGAATGGTGTGCCGGAGCCTCCAGCTGCTGCAAACAAAGTCCAGATGCATGCGCCACCTTGTGCTCTGGCTTACGTGGGTCCTGGGAAACCAAACCTGAGTCTTCTGGCTTTGCGGGCAAGTGCCTTAGCCTGTAAGCCATCCCTCAAGCCTGAAATCCACTATTTTAAAGCATATAACACTGGCCTTTCATGCATTCAGTATTCACAAGGTTGGTGCATCACCACTTCCTAATTCCAGAATGCTTTATCCTTCTCAGAAAAAACCCACATTCTTCAGCAGTCATTCCTCTTTCTTCTTCCTCCTAGACCCTGGCAGCCACTGTTCTACTTTCCATCTCTGTGAATTTGGCCACCCTAAATATTTCACAAAATGGAGTCATCTTTTTCTTGTGTCTTGTGTTTCCCAATTCCATCCATGTTGCAGCCCGTGTTAGAACTTCACTCCTTCCTGCACCTGAATAGCATCTTGCATCTCACTGTGTTTATTAGAGTTTTATGATTGCCTGAACTTTTTTTTTTTTTCAGGTAGGGTCTTGCCCTACCCCAGATTGACCTGTAACTCCCTATGTAGTCTCAGGCTAGCCTCAAACTCACAGTAATCCTACTACCTCTGCCTCTTCCAAGTTTAAAGGCATGTGCCACCATGCCTGGCCTTAACTTTCTTTTTACCTAGTCAATATTTTTGGACTTTTCTTCCACAGTTTGTTATTCTGATGCGATGTGTCTGTTGACCCACGCCTCTACTGCTTTCAAGTCTAGAATGGTGACATGACACAAACATGACAAAGCAACAAATTCCTGACTGAAGATCATAGGCATGGAGCTGACCACAAGAGCTGAGGAAATGAGGATGATGTCATCCAGGCATCAAGGCTGGCGACCAGTGAGGCTGTACAGGACCCACTCTCAGAAGGACCCCAAGCTTAGACACTTATGTTCTGTAGTCATCCTCTTAAAATTCTTAATCTTTGGACCAGGCATGGTGGCACATACTTGTAATCTTAACACTTGGAAGGTAGAGATGGAGAGACAGCACCTGATATCAAGAGTCTGAGAACAGTGTAGGAAATGCAGCAAGACCCTATCTTTAAAAAAAGTTCAGGGCTGGAGGGATGGCTTAGTAGTTAAGGCATTTGCCTACAAAGCCAAAGGACCCAGGTTCGATCCTCCAGAACCCACGTTAGCCAGATGCACAAGGGGGTGCATATGTCTGGAGTTTGTTTGCAGTGGCTGGAGGCCCTGGTGTACCCATTCTCTCTCTCTCCCTCTATCTGTCTTTCTCTCTGTGTCTGTCGCTCTCAAATAAATAAATAAATAAATAAATAAATAAATCAGGGCTGGAGGGATGGCTTAGTAGTTAAGGCATTTGCCTACAAAGCCAAAGGACCCAGGTTCGATCCTCCAGAACCCACATTAGCCAGCTGCACAAGGGGGTGCATATGTCTGGAGTTTGTTTGCAGTGGCTGGAGGCCCTGGCGTACCCATTCTCTCTCTCTCAAATAAAGTACTTGTGATGGTTTGATTCAGGTGTCCCCCATAAACTTAGGTGTTCTGAATGCTAGGTTCCCAGCTGATGGATATTTCGGAATTAATGCCTCCTGGAGGGAGTGTATTGTTGGAGGCGGGCTTATGGGCTTTATAGCCAGTTTCCCCATGCCAGTGTTTGGCACACCCTCCTATTGCTGTAGTCCACCTTATGTTGGCCAGGGGGTGATGTCTACCCTCTCTGCTCATGCCATCGTTTTTCCCTGCCATCGTGGAGCTTCCCCTCGAGCCTATAAGCCAAAATAAATCTCTTTTTCCCAGGAGCTGCTCTTGGTTGGGTGATTTCTACCAGCAATGCGAACCAGACTGCAACAGTACTTTAAAAAAAATAAATAAATAAAAATAAAGTACTTTAAAAAAATCTTATCAAAAAAATTTAATCGGGCTGGAGAGATGGCTTAGCGGTTAAGCGCTTGCCTGTGAAGCCTAAGGACCCCGGTTCGAGGCTCGGTTCCCCAGGTCCCACGTTAGCCAGATGCACAAGGGGGCGCACGCGTCCAGAGTTCGTGTGCAGTGGCTGGAGGCCCTGATGCGCCCATTCTCTCTCTCTGCCTCTTTCTCTGTCTCTTTCAAATAAATAAATAAACAAACAAAATTTCTTTAGCCAGTTGTGGTGGCGCACGCCTTTAATCCCAGCACTCGAGAGGCAGAGGTAGGAGGATCACTGTGAATTCAAGGCCATCCTGAGACTACATAATAAATTCAGGGTCAGTCTGGGCTAGAGTGAAACATTACCTCAAAAAAATATATATATATTTTAACTATGACAAAGGGATCACAAAAGAAAGAAACATATTTTCTTCTTGCCTATCTTTAACAGTACCTTTTCCCCACTTTTGACCAAGCAGACCATATTTATACATTTTTGTTTTGTTTTGTTTTGTTTTGTTTTTTGAGGTAGGGTCTCACTCTGGTCCAGGCTGACCTGGAATTAACTATGTAGTCTCAGGGTGACCTGAACTCATGGCGATCCTCCTACCTCTGCCTCCAGAGTGCTGGGATTAAAGGCATGCACCACCACGGCCAGCTGCCCATGTTTATTCTTCAACAGGATCCACAAATTACTTAGCTGGTTTTACCAGTGGGTCACAAAGTCTTCTGGTATTAGAAATTCAGAGCATTTCTATGCTATTCTAACTTGTTCTTATTTAAAAAAAAATTTTTTTTTTCCCTGAGAGAGAATTGAGACAGGGTCTTATGTAGCCCAGGCTGGCCTTAAACTTGCCACATAGCTGAAGCTGGCTTTGAACTCTCAATCCTCCTGCCTCCACCTCCCATGAGCTGGGATTAAAGGCATGCTCCACCACACCTGGCTCAGGTTCTTTCTGAGTAAACCATGTGTAGCAAGACAGTTTCAGGTTCACTGAGATGAACTTCCAGACCAGGCACAGTTATGGAGGAAGGGATATTTATTGAAGCCTACAGGTCCAGGGGAAGTTCCATAATGGCAGAAAAAGCTGGCCTGCCTTCCCAGGACCAAGCAGAGAGAGAGAAGCACAAGCCAAAAGGTCAAAAGCCACACACACTTCAGGAACTCCAGCTAGGCACACTTTGCATATCTTTAGATTGAAATCTGAAACCCACCACCACAATTTAAGATCCACCCAGTGGCATTGCCTCCAGCCAGGTAGCCAGCAGATGCAAACTACAAACAATAAAGAACTGAATATATTGGGGGCCATCTATTCAAACCACCACACCATGCCTTCAAAAGGTTAGTATGTCAAAGATTTTGCCCTCTCTATTTCCTCTACTCCACATTTATTGTATCCTTCCCAGGTACTGTGCATATATAAGCACATAAAAGTATATTTTCCACATAAGTCATATACAGTCCATGATGCAGAATAGTTAAATTCCTAATATTCAAAACAGAGTTGTAGTTGCCAAGGCAGAGGAGGTGGCAAGGGTTCAATTGCACAGATGAAGTTCTGAAGATGGACATGGTGATAGCTTAATGAGAATATGAATACTGCCACTGGCTTTACAACTGAAAATTATTAAATGGTAAATGGTATGTGAGATATTGAATTATACAAATACATAAAACTTAACCATAATCTTTGAGAAACAATCAAAATTAAAGCATATTTTATGTTCTGTATACTTAAATTCAATAAATCAGTGATCAATCAGCTGAGATTATATTCTTACCAAGGGGGGTCCTGCCAAGAAGATGGTACCCTGCTTGCGTACAATGATGTTCTCATCAGCCATTGCAGGCACGTAAGCACCTCCAGCTGTACAGGAGCCCATGACTACTGCTATCTGGAAGGGAAGCAAAAGGGAAGGCATGAGATGCAGCTCAAACCGTAAACACCATGGTGTTTGAGCTCTAATCCCAACACTGCAGTGACTGGAGACTATTTCTAGCTAATCTCTGGACTCCATTTTAAAAATGGTGCCCTGGACTGGACAGATGGCTCAACAATTAAGGCGCTTACCTGCAAAGCCTAATGACAGGAGTTTAATTCCCCAGTATACATGTAAGGCCCAATGCACGAAGTAGGACATGCATCTGGCGTTCACTGCAGCAGCTGGAGGCCCTGGCACACCCATCCTCATTCTCTCTCTCTGCCCCCATGCCCAGCATAGTGGCACACGTCTTTAATCCCAGCACTCAGGAGGCCAAGGTAGGAGGATCACTGTGAGTTCAAGACCAGTCTGGGACTACATAGTGAATTCCAGGTCAGCCTGGGGTAGAGTGAGACCCTACCTTTATTTATTTATTTATTTATTTATTTATTTATTTATTTATTTATTTACACACACATACACATACATGAAGTCCTCTATGTCTAAAATACTTTTTAGGTGTGTGTAGTATGTTGTGCACTGTACCCGTCAAGTGTCAGTCTGGGCACACATGTGGCATGGCTCATATGTGGAGGTGAGAGGGATAATTCCAGGTGTCAGTCCTCACCTTCCACCTTGCTTGAGACAGGTTCTCTGCTTCTTATCGCTGCTCTCCACTCCATCTGCCAGGCCAGCTGGCAGCAAGCTTCCAGGAAATTCTCCTGTCTCCACCTTCCTTCTCATTGCAGGTGCCCCGGGGTCACAGATACCATCACACACCCAACTCTCACTCACACGTGCACGGCAAGCGCTTTGTGTACTGAGTCATCTCCCTAGCTGCCTCCTCCTCCCTCTGAGACACAGTTCTCACTGCATAGCTTAGGATGGCCTGCAACACACAGCATTCCTGCCTCAGTCTCCCAGCTGCTGAGATTACAGCTTCACGGCACCATGCCTGACTGGCATAGTGTCTTGACATCTTGCAGCAAGCCACTCTGAAGGGTTGACACCACACTGCAGGGATGAAGATCCCACCAAAGAGAACACTGGCCTGATGAACTATAAGCCCCAGAAGCTAGTGAGAGACGAGACCAGCACACAGAAAAGCTGTCCAGTGGGGAACTTTGAAATCTAATGATACTAGTGTGTCCTTAGTAATCACTACTTACCACACGGGAATGCTAAGATAATTCCTCAAATAAGTGTTTTCTTAATGGTTTATTATTTGTTAGAGAGAGGGAGGAAGGGAGGGTGGAGGGAGGGAATGGAGACACCAGGGCCTCCAGCCCCTGCAAATGAACTCTAGACGCATGCACCACCCTGTGCATCTGGCTTACACGGGTACTGGGGAATTGAACCTGGGCCCGTAGGCCTTGCAGGCAAACGCCTTAACTGCTAAGCCAACTCACCAGCCCAAATGAGTGTTTTGTGGTTTGTTTGGGTTTTTTTTAGGCAAGCCCAACAGATTGACTTTTTTTTTTTCCCCATGTTTGCTTTCTTAAAAATGTTTCATTTGGGGCTGGAGAGATGGCTTAGCAGTTAAGGCATTTGCCTGCAAAGCCAAAGGACTTTGGTTTGATTCCCCAGGACCCACGTAAGCCAGATACACAAGGGGGCAGATGCGTCTGGAGTTTGTTTGCAGTGGCTGGAGGCCCTGGTATGCCCATTCTCTCTCTGCCTCTCTCTCTCAAATAAACAAATAAAATATTTTAAAAAAATAAAAATTTTAAAAAAAATGTTTCATTTATTTATGAAAGAGAGAAAGAGCGATTGATTATATGTCAGGGCCTTCTGCCACTGCAAATACACTCCAGATGCATCTCGCTTTACATGAGTACTAGGGAATCAAACCCCAGTCCGTAGGCTGTGCAGGCAAGTGCCTTACCCACTGAGTCATCTCCTGCAGCCCCTTGTGTTTGCTTTTAAAATGGCTGCACTATTTACTTGTGAAGAAAACACAGTGGTGTTTTTCACTTATGTTAAGCTTGTTAATCACAAAGAAGAGTGCTTTGAATACACCCAAGGAAACATTCATTATCCTCATGTTTGTTATGGCAGAAAAATATAAGTACTAGTGTGTCTATCAAGATAGCACTGTGAGTGGATAAGTGAATTGTGGATAAATAAATTCTTTAAAATGAGGCAAAAATAAATACCGATATGATAAGTCTGCATGGTAGGTAAATACGTGTTCATTTATCTCTGCAACTTCTGTCTGACCATCTGAAATGTCTTATGGGGTTTTTGTTAGGTTCTGAAGGGGCCAAGGACACAATTTTACCTTCTTACCCTGTTCTCTAAAACAGAACACTAGTTCAGCTCAAACTATTTTAGTACTCCAGAAGAAAAAAAAAAAAATGTCAGGAACTTAGAGAAGAGTCACAATGATGTAAGACTCTAAAAGGGAACAGCTTTCAAAAATAAGACCTCAAGAGCTCAACAGGCAGAGTGAAGTTCCATTAAAAACAACGAGAGAGCAAGAGAAGAGAATAGCAACTGTCAGCAAGTATTCAACACGAGCACAGGACGGGGGCGGGAGGTGGGGGGAAGGATGGGAGGGATTATTCTGTCAGAACGTCATCATACCATCTGCTATGGAGGGAGTGCTTGTACCCCTCCCCCAAAATCCTATCTTGAAGCCCTAACCCCCAGTGTGATTTGGAGATGGAGCCTTTGAGAGACAACTGGGTTCAGATGAGGCCATGAGGGTAGAGTCCATGATGGTAGTAAGGACCTTATAAAAAGACACAAAAAAACTTCTGTCCACCAAGTGAGGACAAAACCAAGATGGGCACTTGCCAACCCCCCAGGCAAAACCTACCAAGCTGGCCTTACAGCCTCCAAGAGCTGTGAGAAACAAATGCTTAAGCTGCCCAGTCTATAGTAATTGGTTGTACCAGCCCCAACTGACATCATGACCACCCTGGCAGAGGGTTAGGATGGGAGGGAGAGAGGGTTAGTTGAAAAGTCCCACCAAGTAAGTAGCTGATGAGTTATTAGCCCCTGACTTCATGGACCATATATTGCTAAGGGCATTTCAGATGAACTTTCCATAGTTTCTCTGTAACTACAGGGGAAAATAATCCAATTCTCTAATGCCAGCTACCAATGCACAGAAAAGGACAGAATGTAGTAGACAGATTTTGGAATTAACCTCCAACAGTACTCACACACTGTTTAATCTCCCCTTGAGTACACGGTGAGTTTGTATTAACCCACAGGCAAGTGGGATTAAAGTCCCTTTAATCCCAGCGCTCGGGAGGCAGAGGTAGGAGGATCGCTGTGAGTTCGAGGCCGCCCTGAGACTACATAGTGAATTCCAAGTCAGCCTGGGCTAGAGCGAGACCCTACCTTGAAAAGCCACAAAAAAGGTATATTTGGCACAACACATGCACTGTGCCAGGAGAAATCTCTCTGGGACCTTCATCAGTATCAGGATAAAGGTGAACTTCAAGAACTCTACTGAGGGTAAAAGTCTCCCCTGTCACCAGGCAGGAGCTTGCTCTGTGACAGGGACAAGTCGAGGGGTCCTTCCTGCAGGGCACGGAAGCCCAGGCTCATTCTAAGAGTTAAATCATGAGCAAAAAGGTAGAAGGTGGCTGAGAGTGACATGTGTCTGACAGAAGCAGTACTTGTCATCATTTCCACAGGTAAGATTTTTTTAAATAAAAGGAAAGACACTGCTACAAACACAGGAACACAGGCAATCATCTGGGAAATCTTCAACCAAAACTACATCTCCTTCCAGATATTGCCCGGGCAAATGGACACTGGGCAAATGGACCTCCACTGCCCACTATGGAGTTGGAGATGCCTCTCCAGTTAACAAATCCTGGGGTCAATGCAACAGATTAGAAAGGGAGAAGAGTCCCAACTGCTTGATGGGAAAACCATTCAAAATGTAATAGTGTGCTTTCTCTGAAATCGCTTTCTTCTTTTTCAATTGTGTAATTGTGTGAAGCAGATGCTATCCGTATCACATTGCCCTACCTCGGCCTGAAGAACCCCCATTAACAATAAGAGGCACAAGATGCACATCCCAACTGGATAGCTGTCCAGAATGTAATGACAGAGACTACAATGAGTGGCCTGCTCTGCTGGCCCTGTGGTCCTTATGCTCATCCATGCTGGCTGGATCCTGGATCCATCCGGGATGGATACAATGCAAAAGTCCATCTATCAAAAACTGGTAGCCGGGTGTGGTGGTGCACGCCTTTAATCCCAGCATTTGGGAGGCAGTGGTGGGCGGATTGCCATGAGTTCAAGGCAATCCTGAGACTCCATAGTGAATTCCAGGTCAGCCTGGGCTAGAGTAAGACCCTACATAGGAAAAAAAAAAAAAAAGAAAGAAAGAAAAACTGGTGAAGCTTCTCTTTGCAGATGGCAGTAACCTTAAGATGACTCAGAAGGCATCATGGTGCTGGGAAGAAGTGACAGGAGTGCTCAGCACTGAAACATCTCTATCACACCTTCCAAGGCTCAGGGTCCATTGAGGAAGAGGTGGCAGAAAGAATAAAGAGCCAAAGGAAAGGTGGGACTCCTTACAACGTGCTCTTCCAGACACAGAATGGCCTGGATATCCATGACCTCACAGTGCCAGACGCTACCTACTTAAGACCATCATAATACAAGGAATAGATCATGACATCGAAATAGAGACTGACTGAGAGGGGGAGGGATATGATGGAGAGTGGAGTTTCAAAGGGGAAAGTGAGGGGAGGGAGAGAATTACCATGGGATATTGTTTACCATCATGGAAGTAGTCAATAAAAATAAATTTTTAAAAAATTGGGCTGGAGAAATGGCTCAGAGGTTAAGGCATTTGCCTGCAAAGCCAAAGAATCCAGGTTTGACTCTCCAGGACCCATGTAAGCCAGATGCACAAGGAGGCGCATGCATCTGGAGTTTGTTTACAGTTGCCGAAGACCCTGGCTTGTGCATTCTCTCTCTCTCTCTGTCTCCTTCTGTGTATCAAATTTAAATAAATAAATAAAATATGTATAGATATATAAAACCTGGTGGCTTGCCGGGTGTTGTGGCACACACCTTTAATCCCAGCACTCAGGAGGCAGAAAGATCACTGTGAGTTCGAGGCCACCCTGAGACTACACAGTTAATTCCAGGTCAGCCTGGAGCAGAGTAAGAACCTACAAAAAAAAAAAAAAAAAAACTGGTGGCTCATCAACCTTTTTGTCACAGGCTCAAATTTAATCAGAGGGATTTTGTCTTTCCTAGGCTCTATCCATCTTCATAATCATTTAAAATGCATCTTTAGAACAATGAAATAAGATTACTTAAATCCCTCAAAAAAAAATTACTGGAGTCTGAAACAAAGACAGCCAATAAGTTCAAAAATGAGCTAAACCTATATCCCAGAATAGCTGGGCATGGTGGCTCATGCGATTAATCCCAGCACTAGGGAGGCAGAAGTAGGAGGATCACCATGAGTTCGAGGCCACCCTGAGACTACACAGTTAATTCCAGGTCAGCCTGGACCACAGTGAAACCCTACCTTAAAAAAAAAAAAAGAGCTAAACCAAGGGAGGAGGAGAACAGAAGAGATAAGACAAGAGGGAGGCACCCTTAGAATCCTATTAAATCTTCAAAAAGACGGGCAAATAGGTGGAAATGCAAAGAACACTCAACAGTGAAAGGATGGAGAAACCTCAGTTCAACGCTGCTGGATAGATATTTCGAAAGAAAAGAGAGAAAGAGCACTTACTGCTGATGGAATACGGCTTACGGCTTAGAGCAAACCCAGGAAGAGGCCAGCTGTGCCACAGCAAGACTGACCTACAGCCGAGGGGCAGCGTAACATTACGCAGAGCGAGACCCTAGGAAGTAAACCTGGACTCCACTTCCGAAAACAGAGCTCGTGCTTAAAAAGCCCAATCCAGACCACAGGGCAGCAGCACGTCAGCTGAGGTGTGGAGAAGGCCCAGCAGAGGGAGCTTGAAGGAGGCCAGACCCCAACACTCAGCTCTTTGAACCAGGAAAGCAGGCTGGGGGTCCTCAGAGCCACCGTGCAGGAAGGAAAGATGAGAAGAGGCACAAAGGTCAAGTCCTACTGTGACTGTATCTCCTTGAAAGCAAAAATAGTGAATCCTACAAAGTCTACGGGTATTACCCGTGTGTGTGTGTGTGTGTGTGTGTGTCTGGAATTCACTATGGAGTCTCAGGTTGACCTCAAACTCACAGCAATCCTCCTACCTCTGCCTCCTGAGTGCTGGGATTAAAGGCGTGTGCCTACGAGCCTGGTGGTATCCATATTTTATACCTGAGAAGATACGGGAAATAAGAGGGTTATCATCGTAGGAGACATATTCTTAGAAGTGAGTGGATAAATGGATTTACAACGAGCAAGGTTATTAACTAACATTAAATAAATACAAACCTTGGGGAATAAAACAGAATTTGAGTAAGGAATCTATTAATCATTGTCAACATGCACATATAACATAATGAGTTACGCCTTAGTCTGTTCTGCATTGTTATAACACAATACCTGAGGGGGGATACTTTCCATAGACAAGAGGTTTATCTGGCTCACAGTTTGGAAGAATAAAAGTTCAAGATCAGGCAGCCCTTTTTGTTTGCGCTCTAGTAAGGACCTTTTGACTATATCACAACCTGGCTAACAAGATTCTGGCAGAAGCATGTGCAAGAGAAAGAGAGATTGTAGAGCAAGATAAAAGCAAGTGGCTGGGGACCAAGCTTCCAGCAGAGAATTCTGGGGTACAACACATGTCTAAGCCTCACCAAGTCATAAACAATTGCTTTAAGGTTTTTAATTTGTTTGGTTTGGTGTTTTGTTTTATTTTGTTTGTGAGATACGATCTTACTCTAGCCCAGGCTGACCTGGAATTCACTATGTAGTCTCAGACTGGCCTCGAACTCATGGTGATTCTCCTAACTCTGCCTCTGGTGGTGCTGGGATTAAAGGCATTCACCACCATGCCTAGCTGCAATTGTTTTGTATAATAAAGTATTACATATGTTTTTAGGGCTGGAGAGATGGCTTAGCAGTTAAGGAACTTGCCTGCAAAGCCTAAGGACACCGGTTCAATTTCCTAGGACCCACATAAGCCAGATGTACAAGGTGATGCATGCATCTGGAGTTTGTTTGCAGTGGCTGGAGGCCCTGGCATGCCAATTCTCTCCCCTCTCCCTGTCTCTCTCTCTCTCTCTCTTTCTCTGTCACAAATAAATTTTTAAAAAAATAAATAAATAGTCGGGCATGGTGACACACACCTTTAATCCCAGCATTTGGGAGGCAGAGGTAGGTGGATCACTGGAGTTCGAGGCCATCCTAAGATTACATAATGAATTCCAGGTCAGCTTGGGCTAGAGTGAGACCCTACCTTGAAAAACAACAACAACAACAAAAATTAAATAAATAAATAAAGATGTTTTTACCACTCCAACTAAGCCAAAGTTTTAAATAACAAAACAAATGTTCAAATATAAGAAAGGGGCTGAGGGTATGGCTCAGTGATAGTGTCCGCCTACATGCATGAGGACCTGCAAAAAAAGGGGAATGGAAGGAACAAAAAAGACTTAGGATGTTAGATGCACTTTAACAGATGCATTTTGAATAAATCTAGTATTTCCCATTGCAGGGAATGCATGAAGCTAAAAAACCTAGTCTAAGCCAGGTGTTGTGGCACATGCCTTTAATCCCAGCACTCAGGAGGCAGAAGTAGGAGGATCACCATGAGTTCGAGGCCACCCTGAGAATACAGAGTGAATTCCAGGTCAGCCCGAGCTAGAGTGAGACCCTGCCTCGAAAAACCAAAAAAAATAAAATAAAATAAAAAATAAAAAATAAAAAATAAATCTGGTATTGTTTTAATCCCAAAGAGTGAATCAAGTAGGAGAAATTTGGATATATCTAGTTATAAGCGCTAAGTGCACATAAAGCCAGATGCAAAGTGGCACATGCATCTGTCATTCATTTGCAGCAGCAAGAAACCTTGGAGCAGGCGGACACACACACACACACATACACACATAAAAATAAATAAGTAAAAATATTTTTAAGAGTTAAGTGCAGCTGCTGGATATTTAAAAGACAAAAAGACACATGCTCTGACAAAATGTTTACACAGGGGAAAAAGCAAAGAATTAATGCTGACATCAAAGCAGCAATCTTACATCAAGATGGCACCAAAGCAGACAGCTGACCATGGCGAGGGAGAAATCAGCAGAGGAAGACAATGTGCTCACTGTTTAGTTTGAGCCTAAGTGTGAAAAGGCGAAAGGAAAGGGTGTCACTGAGCACTTCTACCACTGGCTGTGGGAGGTGTGTTTCTCCACACCAAGCAATCAGTTCTCCACAGCACGCAGTGCGTTGTCCTCTCATTCAGTTCTGACTGTATCCGGATGGCCGCAGGTCCTGCCAGGCTACCACCCCCTTCAAATGCTAAACAGAAGCAGAAGCATCACTCTACTCTACTTCTGGCTGACCAGTATTTAATGGGGGCTCTCACTACCCACTCCTTGAGTTTGGCAGCTCACAGAACTCAGGGAAGTACTTAGTTTATTATTTTTTTAATCATTTTTCAAGCTTTTTTGGGGGGTGTGAGTGTGCGTGCATGCACACACATGCTTGTGAAGGTAGAAGACAACTTTGGGTGTTGATCCTCATCTTCCACATTGTGTCGAGGCAAGGCCACTTGTTTACTGCTGAGTACGCCAGGTTAGGTGGCCCCCGTGCTCCCAGGGATTCTCGACTCTGCCTCTTGTTTGTACAGCAAGTGCTTTTACCCACTGAGTCATCTCCATCCCTGCTAGTTTTATTACTCAAGGATAAAGGGCTGTCACCATGAAGATAGGATGCACCCCCTTCCCAGCACTCAGACATGTCTGTCAAGTGGGGAGCTCTTTGAAAAGCCCATAGTTGGGCTGCAGAGATGGTTTAGCAGTTAAGGTGTTCTCTCTCTCTCTTCTCTCTCTCTGCTTGCAAATAAATATTTTTAAAAGAAACATTAAAGTAAAAAATATAAAGTGGGGGCTGGAGAGATAGCTTAGCGGTTAAGCACTTGCCTGTCAAGCCTAAGACCCCGGTTCGAGGCTCCATTCCCCAGGACCCACATTAGCCAGATGCACAAGGGGGCGCACATGTCTGAAGTTTGTTTGCAGTGGCTGGAAGCCCTGGCACGCCCATTCTCTCTCTCTCTGTCACTCTCAAATAAATAAACAAAAATAATTTTAAAAATATACATAAGGTGATGAGCAATGAAACAATCAGGAGGAATTGGTGTTAAAATTATAAATGTCAGCTGGGCGTGGTGGCGCACGCCTTTAATCCCAGCACTTGCACTCGGGAGGCAAAGGTAGGAGGATCATTGTGAGTTCAAGGCCACCCTGAGACTACAGAATAAATTCCTGGTCAGCCTGGACTAGAGTGAGACCTTACCTTGAAAATAAATAAATAAATAAAAGATTATCAGACTGAGCATTGGAAAAAAGAAGATCAATCTTTGAGGAACAAAAGGAAAGTGAAGTGAGTGGTAGTGTTTTCCCAATAGGATGCGAAGTGCACGGAGCATGGCCTTCTCAGAACAAAGCCACATCTGGAGCGCAGGCAGCTTTAGAGTTTATGCACTGGGGAAAGGACTAACATACATACTCAAGACAGTACACAAGAAAAATTAGAGCTGAAGCCTGGCGTGGTGCACATGCTTTTAATTACAGCACTCGGGAGGCAGAGGTAGGAGGATCACTGTGAGGCTGAGGCCACCCTGAGACTACATAGTGAATTCCAGGTCAGCCTGGGCTAGAGCAAGACCCTACCTCAAAAATAAAAATAAAAAATTAGATTTGTTTATAATTCCAAGAAGTTCTTTAATATATAGGAAAGTAGGCTGGAAAGATGGCTTAGTGGTTAAGGCATTTGCCTGCAAAGCCAAAGGATCCCGGTTAGATTCTCCAGGACCCACATAAGCCAGATGCACAAGGGGGCGCATGCATCTGGAGTTTGTTTGCAGTGACTGGAGGCCCTGGCACACCCATTCTCATTTTCTTTCTCCCTCTCTCTCTCATATAAAGAAATAAATATTTTTTAAAAATATGAACTGGAAAGATGGTTTAGCAGTTAAGGCATGTGCCTGCAAGCCTAAGGATCCAGGTTCAATTCTCCAGGTCCCATGTAAGCCAGATGCACATGGTGGCACCTGCATCTGGAGTTCATTTGCAGTGGCTGGAGGCCCTGGCCTGCCCATTCTCACTCTATAGCTCTCTCCCTCCTTTTATCTCTATAATCAGTAAGTAAAAAATGAATCTTTAAAAAAAAAACTTTTAAAAAAATATAGGAAGTTAACTTTTAACCATATATGGCTCAGGGCTGGAGACATGGCTCAGAGGTTGAAGGTACAAGCTTACAGAGTCTGATAGCCCAGGTTCAATTTCCCAGTGACCACATGGGACCAGATGCACTGGGTGACACATGCATCTGGAGTTCAGCTGCAGTGGTGGGAGGTCCTGGAGCACCCATGCGCGCTCGCTCACACTCTAGCTCTCTTTCTCTGCTTGCAAATCAATAAATAATTTTTTCTTTTTTATTTTATTTATTGATTTGCAAGCAGAATGAGATAAAAGACAAAGAGAGAATGGGCACGCCAGGGCCTGTAGCCACTGCAAATGAACTCCAGACACACATGCCTCTTGTGCATCTGGCTTACATGGGTCCTGGGGAATCAAACCTGGGTCCTTTGGCTTCACAAGCAAATGGCTTAACTGCTAAGCCATCTCTCCAGCCCACAAATATTTTTGTTTTGTTTTTTGAGATAGGGTCTCACTTTAGCTCAGGCTGACCCGGAATTCACTATGGAGTCTCAAACTCATGGTGATCCTCCCACCTCTGCCTCCCGAGTGCTGGGATTAAAGGCGTGCACCACCACACTCAGCCCACAAATATTTGTAAATGTAGCTCAGTAAAAGAAACACGGATAAGAAAAAAATCTTAGGAAACAAAAACAAAATAGGCAAAAGGAAGGCCTTCAGCTAAAGGTATATTAGATGTTTTAGATTTCCTGTTACAGGTAGGGACTGGTTAAGCAAAAAGTATGCTCACTATTGGTAACTCAGGCCCAGAAAGCCAAGCGCCACATGTTCTCTCTCATATGTGGATCCTAGCTACAGATGATTGGCCTTCTGCGTGAGAAGGAAAATACTTAGTAGCAGAGGCCAGTAAGTTAAAAAGGAGACATAAAGGGAAGAGAAAGGAAGGGAGAAGGGTACTTAATAGGTTGATATTGTCTATATGTAAGTACAATGATTGAGATGGGGAGGTAATATGATGGAGAATGGAATTTCAAAGGGGAAAGTGTCAGGGGGGGGGAGGGATTACCATGGGTTATTTTTTTATAATCATGGAAAATGTTAATAAAAATTTAAAAATAAAAAAGTATGCTCACTATTAATTAAAAAAAACACACACACACAAAAAAAAAAAAAACTAAAGTACCTCAAGCTGGCAAACAGGGCCTACTGCGAGTCAGAAGTAGTTATGCCCCAGGGCTGGTTGCCATCCTGAGGGGCTGCAACCTAGAAAAGGATGGACCAGCTAAAGTTCAGGCCTAGAATTAGATTATCCCCCACAGGGAGCTGTTGGCCAGGGAGACCCATGAGGACCCCAAAAATTGCCAAAATACTTATTTCCTGCCAGAGATAAAAGTTAAGTCCTGATTGCTGAAGACACTACAGGCTGTGGTCATAGAACATCAGAATACCTTGCTGGAGCCGGAAGGGAAAGTAGCTCCCTCCTGACTAGCCCTCATGGTACTGCAGAGCCCTGCTGGGACCGCCAGAGGACAATAGTCACCAGCAGCATGGGTAAGCAGGGGCCCTGCAGACTGTGAAATCAACCAGCCAAGCTGGGCATGGTGGCGCACACCTTTAATCCTAGCACTGGGGAGGCAGAGGTAGGAGGATCGCTGTGAGTTCAAGGCCACCCTGAGAATACAGAGTGAATTCCAGGTCAGCCTGGGCTAGAGTGAGACCCTACCTTGAAAAGCCAAAAAAAGAAAGAAAGAAAGGAGGGAGCGAAGAAGGAAAGAAGGAAACAGAGAAATCAACCAACCAGACAAGAAGTACACACTTGTGCAATAGTGGAATGTAGCCCATATAGTTAATCAACTGTTCTCTAATTAGACACAAAGTCCACTCAGTGGGAGGGAATTCATGGTACTGAAAACCAAATCAGAATCTTATGGTCAGTAAAGATCTCCTAAACAACCTTGCATTCCCCTTTTAACCCAAATTGCTCTCATGCCATTTTATTTTATAGATGGCAGAGAAAATGGAAGAGAGCCTAGATCCATCAATAAGGCAAGAAGATAGCCAACTGCCCACCATGAGACTTTCCACCTCTACCACAGCTGCCAGGGCCCAGGAGAAATTGCAGAGCAAGCAATGTCATGAATACTGCTCTTACTGCTAGCCTGACAACCAGCCCCAGGTTGATGGTGACAGACACTCAGAATAATCAAAACCTATGAGAGCAGAATTCCAAGGACTTCAAATAACACTAAATCGGACTGCCAACAGGCCTGGAATGGCTCAGGGAATATCACAAAAGAGAGGTCGGAAGAATTATAAGAACCACCAAGCAGGCAAGAATACCATCCCCATGGGCTGGAGAGATGGCTTAGCAATTAAGGTACTTGATTGTGAAGCCTAAGGACCCCAGGTACAATTCTCCAGGTCCCATGTAAGCCAGATGCACATAGTGGCACATGCTTCTGGAGTTCATTTGCAATGGCTAGAAGCCCTAGCATGCCCATTCTTACTCTCTCTCCCTCTGACTGTAATAAATAAAATAAAAATAAACAAAGAATACCATCATCTGTTACCCCACAGGGACTCATTGAGGCCTTCATGACCCCACAGTGATTACCATAACCCCACTAAGGAGAGCCCCAAGGTAACAGGAGTTGGGGTGAGCAAATAACAGTATATAACCTGCCCTAATATATATAAAATAAATTTCTTCTAAAAGTATCTTTAGCTGTAATTTCCACTTGGCTTTACCAGCATGGTATCTGCATAGTGGATCCTGCACAGATATCAACTGACTCCTAATTGCAGTTTTAGAGTTTCTACAGGAGATGAATGGACAAAACAGCAGGGCAAAGGAGCACAGAAAGTGTCTGTCATGGTGTCCCATAACATAGGGTGCTACGGATTAACATATGGATTATTATGGTGCCCCACAAAGATCACCCAAATGCTCATGTGTCCAAAGCTTGGCCGTAGTTGATGGCACTAAGGGAGGTGGTGTCAGCTGGAGAAGGCGGGGTCTACTTGGAGACAGTAGATCACGGGCTAAGGCACAGTGGTGCACACCTTTAATCTCGGCACTTGGGAGGCAGAGGTAGGTGGATCACTGTGAGTTCGAGGCCAAAAAAAACAAACAAACAAAAAAGTATCTTTGGGCTAGAGAGAGCTCAGAGGTTAGGGGGCTTGCCTACAAAGCCTAACAACCTGGGTTTGATTCCCCAGTACTCACATAGTGGCACATTCACCTGGAATTCATTTACAGTGACTAGAGGCCCTAATGTGCCCATATTCTCATTCTCTCTCTCTCTCTGCTTGCAAATAAATAAGTAAAAATATTAAAAAAAAAAAAAACTGGAGAGATGGCTTAGCAGTTAAGGCACTTGTCTATAAAGCCTAAGGACCCAGGTTCAATTCCTCAGTACCCACATAAACCAGATGCATGAGGTGGTACATGTGTCTGAAGTTTGTTTGCAGTGGCTAGAGGCCCTGGAACGATGGTTTTCTCTCTGTCTCTCTCTCTCAAAAATATAATATTAAAAAGCAAGAACATTAGCAGACGTGGTGGCACACACCTTTAATCCCAGCATTCGGGAGGCAAAGGTAGGAGAATCTCCATGAGAGACTCTACCTTGGGGGAAAAAAAAAGCAAGTATATCACAGGAGGCAGACCTTTGAAGGAAGGGTGAGGTTTGTCCCTGCTCCACACACTTGCTCTTTCTTTCTCTCACCGTTTTGCTCTCCCTTGCTCTGCTTCCAAGCCACTGTGTATTACTAGCTGTGCTTTACAACATGCTTCCTACCATGGGGATCTGCCTCACTGAAGCCCAGAAACGAGGCCAAACAACCATGGGCTGAGACCTCAGAATCTATTGGCCAAAACCAATCTTTCCTAACAGGTGTGTGGAGAGCCAGCTTGAGCTCTGGCTGCTCGTGCTTGCTGGTCTGGCTTCTCTCTCTTTCTCTCTCTCTGCTGTGGATATATGAAGCAAGCTGGCTTCTTCTGCCATGATGATATTGTTTTTATTTATTTTATTTATTTATTTTTTTTTTTTTTTGGTTTTCTGAGGTAGGGTATCACTCTAGCCCAGGCTGACCTGGAATTCACTATGTAGTCTCAGAGTGGCCTCAAACTCATGTGCTTTTAAATATTTTTATTTAATTATTTATTTGAAAGAGAGGAGGAGAAAGTATGGACACATCAGTGACTCTTGTCACTACAGATAAAGTCCAGATGTATGTGCCATTTTGTGCATCTGGGTTTACATGGTGTTGCAGTCAGGTTTGCATTGTTGGCAGAAATCACCCAACCAAGAACAGCCTGGGTGGAAAAGGGTTTATTTTGGCTTACAGACTCAAGGAGAAGCTCCATCATGGCAGGGGAAAACTATGGCATGAGCAGACGGTGGACATCACCTCCTGGCCAACATCAGGTGGACAATAACAATAGGAGTGTGTGCCAAACACTGGCTATAATACCCATAAGCCCGCCCCCAACAATACCTCCAGGAAGCGTTAATTCCCAAATCTCCATCGCTGGGAACCTAGCATTCAGAACACTTAAGTTTATGGAGGACACCTGAATCAAACTACTACACACGGGTACTAGGGAACTGAACCCTGGCCACCAGGCTTTGCAAGCAAGCACTTTTAACCACTGATCTATTTCCCAGCCCTCTACTGTTTTTTTTTGTTGTTGTTTGGTTGGTTTTGGTTTTTCGAGGTAGAGTCTCTGTTTAGCCCAGGTTGACCTGGAATTCAATGGTCTCAGGGTGGCCTCAAACTCACAGTGATCCTCCTACTTCAGACTCACAAGTGCTGAGATTAAAAGTGTGCACCACTATAACTGGCCTTTTATGTTTCATTTATTCACTTGTTTGTTTGTTTGTTCTTTGGTTTTTCCAAAATAGGGTTTCACTCTAGCTCAGGCTGACCTGGAATTCACTATGTAGTCTCAGGGTGGCCTCGAACTCATGGTGATCCTCCTACCTCTGCTTCCTGAACGCTGGAATTAAAGGCATGCGCCACCATGCCCAGCAGTTTTTTTTTTAACTTTGTTTTTATTTTTATTTATTTGAGAGAGAGAGAAAGAGGCAGGCAGAGAGAGAGAGAGAGAGAATGGGCATGCCAGGGCCTCTAGCCACTGCAAAAATGAACTCCAGACATATGTGCCACCTTGTGCATCTGGCCTATATGGATCATGGGGAATTGAACCTGGGTCCTTCGGCTTTGAAGACAAGTGCCTTAACCACTAAGCCATCCCTCCAGCCCCCTTTATTTTTCTTTTTTTTACTCAACATAGCTTTTTTTAAACTTATTATTTATCTGAATGAGAGAAAGAGGCAGAGGGAGGAAGGGAAGAAGAGAAGGGAGGGAGAGACAGAGAGAAAGAATGGGCATGCCAGGTCCTCCAGCTATTGCAAATAAACTCCAGGCACATGCACCACCTTGTGCATCTGGCTTTACATGGGTACTGGGGAATCGAACCTGGGTCCGTAACTGCTAAGCCATCTCTCCAACCCCTCAACATAGCTTGAGATTTTTGTTGAGAGGTACAATTTTATTTCATTGATTTTAACAGCTAAAATCTATGACTCTCCTACTAATATTCATGAATGGACATTGCTCCAGCAGAAAAGCTACTGTGAAGTGACTTCATATGTAATCTCCTTAGACCTATGCTAAAGTGTCCCCTTGGTGAGTTTACCTGTGCAGTCCTACATGACAGTTGAGGAACAATTAACAAAAGGTCCTAACTAAAGGCAACCTTATAATCCTTTTCTGTGAGAAAGATTACATTCTGTACTAAATTCTGTTTCATTTTAGGTCATACTAGTGTGGGTAATTAGAAAAGGTATTTGAAGTAAAAATAATACACCTCATTAATGAAGTATTACCTGTGTGATATTCTCAGAAGACATCACTGCCTGGTTATAGAATATGCGGCCAAAGTGATCGCGATCTGGAAAGGTATCTGCTTGCCAAGGTAAGTTGGCCCCTCCTGAATCAACTGAACAAGAAAAGTGAGAGAAATGAGTGCATCTCTACAGACAGCACAGGGAAACCTGCATCAGGACATAATCAGTTCTCATCACATTCACAGAAAGTTGCTCTAGCTCACTAAACTTCTAGTAATTGCCCCAGGTCCCCAAATGGAGCAAAAAAAAAAAATCAGTTCTCCCCCAACCTATGAGGTCTGTGCAGAATGCTGTATGAATACTTAAGACGTTGCATCCTTTAAAGACCAGCAAAAGACCTAGAAATACCATAAATTCACCAGCTGAATATTAAAAAAAAAATCATCTACACAGAATTCACTGATAATATTCACGTTGCTTCCTAGTACTGTTTTTGTTCTTGTTTGTTTTGTTGTTAGGTTTTTGATGATTCTTTTTTGTTGTTGTTGTTGAGAGATGGTTTAGCTGTGTAACTTGAACTTGTGATCTTCTGCCTCTGCCAGTTGATGCTGATTGCCATTCCTGCCTGAGGTGGGAGGTAAGAGTGCCTGCCACCACTCAGGAGTGAGGCTGGAGCATGGGAAGCTAGCTGAGAGTTCTGTCTCAAAACATCAACAACTCAAAAGTGTCACCAGTCAGGTTCCAAACAGAACTTGACAGCAGTGTGATTACAGGTGTGTTTCCTGAAATAAGCAATAGAAGCCATTTCATAAATCTATCAGGACAACACAGAGTAATGTTATGTAAGCCCTGAGTCCAGCACCAATACTGATTGCACAAATTGAATGTTAAAAAAAAAAAAAGTTGGCCAGGTGTGGTGGCACATGCCTTTAATCCCAACACTTGGGAGGCAGAGGTAGGAGGATCGCCAAGAGTTCGAGGCCACCCTGAGACTATATACTAAATTCCAGGTCAGCCTGAGCCAGAGAGAGACCCTACCTCGAAAAACCAAAAAAAAAAAAAAAAAAGTTAGCTCATCTTATACTTATTATTATTGCTTGCAATCATTAAGTCTTTTTTGTTTGTTTTGTTTTGTTTTTTGAGGTAGGGTCTCGCTTTAGCCCAGGCTGACCTGGAATTCACTATGTAGTCTCAGGTGGCCTCAAATTCATGGCGATCCTCCTACCTCTGCCTCCTGAGTGCTGGGATTAAAGGTGTGCACCCCATGCCCAGCTGTGAGCACTGTCTTTTATCATTACTTAATAAGTCATATCCCATGTTCTATAAATTGACCTCGCTGAAGACGGGGCTGACACTAATGCCATTCACTACACCCCAGTGTCTGGCATAGAACCTGCTAGGCCTCCTTTACTATTTTCTACATGTGCCAAGAAATTCACATTGTGATTCAAACAGGTAAATACACTTTCCTAGAAAAAGAAAAACACCTCTATATCATAACCTGTTCAAATTGTATATATATGGATGTGTTAGGGTTTTATCAGACTAAACCAGTATCCAGGAATTGCTGAATTTAAATTTAATATTGTCTTTGAAAACAATTTTTTATACAAATGTATTTTAACTTCAAAGGTAAATTTCCGCTCACTGGAATGTAATTTACCTTAAATTTTATCTGCTCAAGTATTTAACACCATACATGGCAATCCAAAGATCTATAAATATTAGGGGCTGGAGAGATGGCTCAGCAGTTAAGGCACTTGCCTACAAAGCCTAATAATGAGTTTGATCCCCAGTACCAACATAAAGGCAGATGCAGAAAGGGACACATGCATCTGGAGTTCTTTTTTAACGACTAGGGTGAGAGATTCTGGTGTGCCCATAGTCTCCTTCTCCCCACACTGCTTGCAAGTAAATAAATAATTTTTTTTTCCTGAGGGGTTTTTTTTTTTTTTTTTTTTTTTTGGCTTTTCCCCCCTAAGCTGCTTTGGCATGGCACCTACACCGCCATCTTAACCAGAAGTCTCAAAATAAATTTTTTTAAAGAGCTACAAGTATTAGCTTTTTTAAAAAATTTAGTTCTACTTTTTTTTTTTTTTTTGGTTTTTCGAGGTAGGGTCTCACTCTGGCCCAGGCTGACCTGGAATTCACCACGTAGTTTCAGGCTGACCTCGAACTCACCTACCTCAGCCTCCCAAGCACAGGCATTAAAGGTATGCACTACCATGCCCAGATAAACTTAGCTCTATTTTTGAGTCCATTATGATTAACAGAAAAACAGAAATATATAAAGGAAAAGCTAGCATGCACCAAAATGCGTTTACCCTTGGTTGTATTATAGGTAATCCTTGTTTATTTTTCCTCTTTAGTTGCCAGCAAAAATATGCATTTCCTTCCTAATTGTGAGAGAAATCAGTGCTGTGTGCTGTGTGCACACGTGCATGTTCACGTCTGTGTCAGCGCTGTGTGTGATGTGTGCACACATGCATGTGTGCATGTTCATGTCTGTGTGTCAGCTGTGTGTGGTGTGTGCACACGTGCATGTGTGCATGTTCACATCTGTGTGTCAGCTGTGTGTGGTGTGTGCATGTGTGCATGTTCACATCTGTGTCAGTGCTGCATGTGATGTGTGCACATGTACATGTGTGCATGTTCATGTCTGTGTGTCAGCTGTGTGTGGTGTGTGCACACGTGCATGTGTGCATGTTCACATCTGTGTGTCAGCTGTGTGTGGTGTGTGCATGTGTGCATGTTCACATCTGTGTCAGTGCTGTGTGTGATGTGTGCACACATACATGTGTGCATGTTCACGTCTGTGTCAGCTGTGTGTGGTGTGTACATGTGTGCATGTTCACATCTGTGTCAGTGCTGTGCGTGATGTGTGCACACATACATGTGTGCATGTTCACGTCTGTGTGTCAGCTGTGTGTGGTGTGTGCATGTGTGCATGTTCACATCTGTGTCAGTGCTGTGCGTGATGTGTGCACACATACATGTGTGCATGTTCACATCTGTGTGTCAGCTGTGTGTGGTGTGTGCATGTGTGCATGTTCACGTCTGTCAGTGCTGCATGTGATGTGTGCACATGTACATGTGTGCATGTTCACGTCTGTGTGTCAGCTGTGTGTGGTGTGTGCATGTGTGCATGTTCACATCTGTGTGTCAGCTGTGTGTGGTGTGTGCACACGTGCATGTGTGCATGTTCACATCTGTGTGTCAGCTGTGTGTGGTGTGTGCATGTGTGCATGTTCACATCTGTCAGTGCTGCGTGTGATGTGTGCACACATGCATGTGTGCATGTTCACGTCTGTGTGTCAGCTGTGTGTGATGTGTGCACACGTGCATGTGTGCATGTTCACGTCTGTGTGTCAGCTGTGTGTGATGTGTGCACACGTGCATGTGTGCATGTTCACATCTGTGTGTCAGCTGTGTGGTGTGTACATGTGTGCATGTTCACGTCTGTGTGTCAGCTGTGTGTGGTGTGTACACACGTGCATGTGTGCATGTTCACATCTGTGTGTCAGCTGTGTGTGGTGTGTGCATGTGTGCATGTTCACGTCTGTCAGTGCTGCGTGTGATGTGTGCACACATGCATGTGTGCATGTTCACGTCTGTGTGTCAGCTGTGTGTGGTGTGTGCACACGTGCATGTGTGAATGCATTTGGAGGCCAGAGGTGAACAACAGTGCCTTCCTCAATTGCTCTCCACATTATGTACTGAGACAGGTCTCTTCATTGAACCCACAGTTCACCATTTCAACTAGTCTAACTAGCCAGCTTGCCCTGGTGATCTGCCCATCTCTGCCTCCCAAGCTCTGGGACTGCAGGCACTTATCATTAAACCCAGCATTAACATGGTGTGGTGTCTGAATATGAAATGACCCCCTCAGTCTCATGTGTTTGAATACTTGATCCCCAGCAAAGTGGCACTGTTTGGAAGGCAGCCAAACCTTTAGAAGGTGAAGCCTTGCTGAAGGAAGTGTGTCACTGAGGGTGGGCACTGAAGCTGGAGCCAAGCTCCCATGCTGTTCTCTCCTTTCTCCCTGTTGATATGGTGATGTGACACAGGCTTCTTGCTCAGGCCTGCCATGCCTTCCCACCAACATGGATTCTCTCAACTCTGGAATTTGAAAAGTCAAATTAAACCCTTTCCTTCATTTACTGCTTCTGGCTGGGTTTTTTGTCCCAGCAGTGAGAAAGTAACTGATACTTGTGGTTCTGGGGATCCAAATTCAGGTCCTCATATTTGTGTGGCAAAGGCTTTATCACTAATCCATCTCTCTAGTTTTAAAATACCCATTGATGGCGTCACCCATATAGCCCTTCCCAACAGTTCCTAATTTTACCAGCTAACAGTTCACTATGTAACAGGTATAACTTGCCCAGGTAGATGCAGGGGAGCCTGTTTTGCAGTGCAATTTCTTGAGCCCGTACATGTTTCTTCACAGTTATTGGATAGTAGGAGCCTCCTTTGACAGTGGCATCATTGGCAACAATCATGCATTCTACCCTGAAAGAGAAAAATTTCATGAGAATATGAGAGTTCTTCAAAATTAAAGACTAATTAAAGTTCAAAACAAGCCAAGTGTGGTGGTGCATGCCTTTAATCCCAGCAGCCAGGAGGCAGAGGTAGAAAGATCACCAAGAGTTCAAGGCTACCCTGAGAATACATAGTATAGAATTCCAGGTCAGCCTGGGCTAGAGTGAGACCTTCCCTTGAAAAACCAAGAAGCAAAAAAAAAAAAAAAACCCTCAAAACAAGACATCCAATATAGCCTTCAAATTCTAATAAGCATCACTAATATCACGTATTAGTAGGCAGTCTTATGCTATAATAGCAAGCATCAATTATGGCCCACGCATACACTTATTCAATCTAAATGATCACTGTTCACCACAGATGTGCAAGACTACCAGGAGAGCCTCTGACAACTGGATATGACAAGTCCCCAGCAAGTAGGGAGTCTGGATGGATCCTAGAGACCTTAGCTGGGGCGGGTTTTTGTTTGTTTCTTGGTTGGTTGGTTGGTTTTATTTTTTTTCCATCGTTCAATTTTTGGTCTCAAAAGCTCCACACATGAATCTAATACACATCTGGATAGGACAATCAAGTTCTAAATGCTACACATAACATAAAACTGGCATGCTGCCAGACAAAGTGAGTCTGGTGTCTACACTCCATCTAAGCCTTCTTCTTGCCCATCACCATCAAGCATCGGTGGACTACTCACCCTGACACTCTTCCAATGCCCGTAATGATGCCACCTGCAGGGACTTCCTCTTTACCATATAACTGGTAACCTGCAAACTGAGATAATTCCAGAAAAGGAGACCTGAAAGGAAGAAAGCATGTTATTTGAACTGTTTTGGGTTTTTTGTTGTTGTTGTTAATTTATTTATTTCTTTGAGACAGAGAGAGAGAGTAGAGAACGGGTGTGCCAGGGCCTCCAGCCCACTGTAAACAAAAAACACAAATAAACACTGTAAACAGACACATACACCACTATGTGCATCTGGCTTACACAGAACCTGGAGAATTAAACCTGGATCTGTAGGCTTCGCAGACAAGTGCCTTGACCACTAAGCCATCTCTCCAGGCCCTGTCATTTAAAATACATGTACTTAAGCCAGGCGTAGTGGTGTACACCTTTAACCCCAGCACTGGGGAGGCAGAGGCAGGAGGAGGATCACTGTGAGTTCAAGGCCACCCTGAGGCCACATAGTGAACTTCAGGTCAGCCTGAGCTAGAATGAGACCCTACCTCAAAAATCCAAAAATAAATAAATAAATAAATAAATATATGTATTTAAACAGTTAAACATAAAAAGTATTTTTAAAATACATTTTCATTTATTTTTATTTATTTGAGAGCAACAGACAGAGAGAGAAAGAGGCAGATAGATAGACAATGGGTGCGGCAGGGCCTCCAACCACTGCAAATGAATTAAGAGATGCATACACCAACTTGTGCATCTGGCTTATGTGGATGCTGGAGAATTGAGCCTCAAACCAGGGTCCTTAAGGCTTCACAGGCAAGTGCTTAACCACTAAGCCATCTCTCCAGCCCCCCAAAAAAGTGTTTCTTAATGGGTTAATATTTCAGAATGCATTGTATATTTTTAGAAAAGGAAAAGAAAATCTAATGACAATGTTTTAAGGAGCTATAGCTATTTAATGAAATACAACGGAACACTGGGTAATTTTTATTTTGTTTGAGAGAGAGACAGAGAGAAAGAAAGGCAGAGGGGGGAGAGATACTGGGCATGCCAGGGCCTTCAGCCGCTGTAAGCAAATTCCAGACACATATATCACCTTGCGCATCTGGCTTACATGGGTCCTGGGGAAATGAATCAGGGTCCTATGACTTCATAGTCAAATACCTTTAACCACTAAGCCATCTTTCCAGCGCTAGGTACTTATTTTAAAGTGTTCCCTAAATGTACTTATCAAGACAGCAAGAGAATAGCAGGTTTACCATGTCTTAACTATCTTCTAAAGGCTCCATAAACACTGACTGACTTGTATGGAAACTAAAACACAGAGCTGAAGCCACCTATCTAAAATCACACCACTAGTAAGGGCAGCGCCGGGATTTTGCTAAGCAACCTGGTTTCAGAGAAGACTGAACCATCACCACACTGCTCCACCGCTCACTTACAGGTAGGTTCAAGATATCCTAATGGGGGAAAGAAGGCATTCTAGAACACTACATTTAGTGTGATTACAGTTTTTGTATGTTTTTAGTGTAGGCACGTTATACATACCTACATAAAAAGGGGCTACAAGGATACACATTGGGATCAGTCGCTTGCTCTCCTGTCCCCTTGCATCCCACACCCCATCCTTCAGGAGACCTGCCAGGCCATCTCACTCTGCAGGATGCGTAGAACCTGACATTTACCTCTCCACTTCTACCCCAGCATGTCCCCCTCTCCTCAGTGCTCCCACTCTCACTGCACACAGCTGGCTCTCGGGACAGCATCCGGAATAGCAACTCCCTTAAAACAGAGTTACAAACCACACAGTGACAGGCACATGGACAACAGGAGCCATGGGTGACTCTGTTGTTATAACCAGACAGATCATATGAACACGAACTAAGAAGGCTACAATATCACTAGATGACATGGGACTAGCAATAAAAATGTTATTTGCTGATCATAAATGTTGGCTGGGATGTGGAAAAAGTGGAACCCTTCTACACTGCTGGTGGGAATGCAATCTGGTCCAGCCATTGTGGAAATCAGTGTGGAGGTTCCTAAAACAGCTAAAGATTGATCTACCATATGACCCAGCTATAGCACTCCTAGGCATATATCCTAAGGACTCATCTCATTTCCTTAGAAGTACGTGCTCAACCATGTTTATTGCTGCTCAATTTATAATAGCTGGGAAATGGAACCAGCCTAGATGTCCCTCAACTGATGAGTGGATAATGAAGATGCTGCACATTTATACAATTGAGTTCTACTCAGTGGTAAAGAAAAATGAAAATTTGCAGAAAAATGGATGGACCTGGAAAGGATTATACTAAGTGAGGTAACCCAGGCCCAGAAAGCCAAGCGCCACATGTTCTCTCTCATATGTGGATCCTAACTACAGATGATTGGGCTTCTGCGTGAGAAGGAAAATACTTAGTAGCAGAGGCCAGTAAGTTAAAAAGGAGACATAAAGGGAAGAGAAAGGAAGGGAGGAGGGTACTTAATAGGTTGATATTGTATATATGTAAGTACAATGATTGAGATGGGGAGGTAATATGATAGAGAATGGAATTTCAAAGTGGAAAGTATGGGGGGAGAGGGAATTACCATGGGGTATTTTTTTATAATCATGGAAAATGCTAATAAAAATATTAAAAATGTTATTTGCGATATTGCGATATTGCGACTTTAATAATCTCAGCAGATCATAGAAATCTCCTGTCCAAACTCGACAGTAGTTCCCAGTTCCTCTCTGGATCCGAACCAAATCTTCTGCAGTGGTCTACAGGGCTCTCCGGAACCAGACCCCATCTCCCGCTAGTCTCCCCTCCACTCCAGCACACTAGCCTCCTAGTCACTTCCACTACAGGACCTTTGTCCTGGCCTGTTTCCCTCCTACCCCTCCCCAAGGACATCTGGCACCTTCTAGCACACTGTACAGCTTAAAATGTTCACCTTTACAAAAAACTATTTTATGTGGGCTGGAGAGATGGCTTAGTGGGTAAGGTGCTTGCTGCCTGCAAAGTCGAAGGACCCAGGTTTGATTCCCCAGGACCCATGTAAGCCAAATGCACAATGTGGTGCATGCATCTGGAGTTTGGTTGCAGTGGCTGGAGGCCCTAGTGCAGCCATTCTCTCTCTCTCTCTCTCTCTCTCTCTCTCTCTCTCCCCCTCCCTCTTACCCTCCCTCTTGTTCTCTCAGTCAAATAAACAAAAATGAAATATTTTTTAAGTGTTTTATTTTTATTTATTTACAAGAGAGAGAGAAGAGGCCTCCAACCACTGCAAATGAACGCTTGATGCATGTGCCACCTTGTGCATCTGGCTTTGAGGGTACTGGGAATCAGGTCCTTTGGCTTGCAGGCAAGCACCTTACCTGCTAAGCCAGCTCTCTAGCCCTAAGATGTTTATTTCGATCTTCTTTCTTCTGGAGCCACAATGGAAACTACAGGCAGGCAAAGGCATCTGTCCATTCTGCGTCCGCCTGAATCAGCATCTAACATATATGGTAGGTTCTCAGTAAACATGTACTGTTCGACTCTTACAAGAACCACGCTCAAAGCTGTTCATTTGCAGGACTGCCTAATAAAGCACGTGGACTAGAGAACACTCGGAGGTAGAAGGTGGCTAGGTACCAACCCTGGGTCTATGAGATTGTCGATTCTCTCTCTGGGTAACAGTTTTCCTCTTGATATATGCAGTGTCCGGGCTTTCTCACTACCTCCTATGGGGGGAAAAAAGAGGATTAGATTAGATTAGATTAGATTAGATTCGAGCAGAGCAGATAATAATTTTTTTTTCTTGGTTATTTGAGATAGGGTCTCACTCTAGCCCAGGCTGACCTGGAATCCTCTATGTAGTCTCAGGCTGGCCTCAAATTCATGGTGATCCTCCTACCTTTGTCTCCCCGGTGCTGGGATTAAAGGTATATGCCACCACACCCTGCCTTAATTTTTTTAACTTAATGGTAGAGAAACATACAATGTCTGACCCAAAACTCAGTACTTTTAAAAGTTCCAGGTATGCTGTGAGAAACAGGTAATGTTTCAAATCATTCACTCTTACCAGTTACCAAAACAATGTCGGCCACTTGAGGCCAAAGGAGCAGCAAACCTCACTGCCCAGCCTGCAGGCTGAGGGCTCAGCAACCAGGAGTATCTGCTCCTACTCTTGGAAACCCGCAGTAATGAGCACGACCAGAAGAAACAAACTGCAAGTAAGATGCTCATTTTCACTGTTGCCCACTAATTTATCTTAATACAGTCTTTGTCTAATGAAGCATTCAACAACTTATGAAAGCTATTTCTATGTTGATTTAGATAGGAAATTAAGTTCATAATTGTTCCAAATTGTTTCAAATCAGAGCTCTTGGCTGCAAGTGTGTGTGTGTGTGTGTGTGTGTGTGTGTATGTACGTGTGCTCACACACTCATGGACCACAGGGTGCACATGGAGGCTAGAGGACAACTTCAGGTGTCAGTCTTCACCTTCCAACCTTGTTCACCTCTGCATCTGCCATTTGCAAGCTGGGATTACAAACACGAGAACCACAGCATCCAGGTTTACATGAGATCCATACTTCAGTACTCATGAGCTTTATCCAGCACCTGTCCTTTTTGTTTGTGTTTTGTTTTATTTATTTATTTATTTATTTATTTATTTCAGAGCAACAGACAGAGTAAGAAGCAGAGAGAGAATGGGTGCACCAGGGCTCCAGCCACTGCAAACAAACTCCAGACACGTGCGCCCCCTTGTGCATCTGGCTAACATGGGTCCTGGGGAATTGGGCCTAGAACCAGGGTCCTTAGGCTTCACAGGCAAGCGCTTAACGGCTAAGCCATCTCTCCAGCCCTGTTTTTTTTTTTTTTTTTTTTTTTTTTTTTTTTTACTTGAGAGCGACAGACACAGAAAGATAGAGGAAGAGAGAGAGAATGGGCGCGCCAGGGCTTCCAACCTCTGCAAACGAACTCCAGACGCGTGTGCCCCCTTGTGCATCTGGCTAACGTGGGACCTGGGGAACCGAGCCTCGAACCGGGGTCCTTAGGCTTCACAGGCAAGTGCTTAACCGCTAAGCCATCTCTCCAGCCCTCCAGCCCTGTTTTTTGTTTTTTGAGGTAGGGTCTCACTCTAGCCCAGGCTGACCTGGAATTCACTATGTAGTCTCAAGGTGGCCTCGAACTCACAGTGATCCTCCTACCTCTGCACCACCACGCCCAGCCCCTTTTCTTCTTCTAAGGAAGTATACAGCAAAGTGGGGGGGGGGGGTATGGTATATTCATGTGTGTGAAGATGCCTGTGCCCCATGCACACATCTGGAGGTCAGTAGAATACACCATGTGTCTTCCTCTTTTGCTCTTCTGCCTGAGTTTCCTGAGAGTGAATCTCACATTAAACCAAGAACTCCCTGTTCTTCAGTTAAGACTGGCTGACAAGGGAGCCCCATCAATCCTGTATCACCCCCCTTGAGTGCTGAGCTTACATGCATGTCCAGCCATGCTCCACTTTGTGTGGATGCTGGACATCAAACTCAGGTCCTCGTGCTTGCAATGGCAAGGACTCAACCTGTTGAGCCATCTCCCCAGGTCCTACAGGAAATTCTTAAGATTAAATCAACCTCTAGGTTAACAAGAAAATTATACCACAAAATTCCTTCTTTTATGAAAATAAATGAAATAATTCTGGGAAGGAATTAGTTACACACTGGTATATTTTAAATTGCTTTCCTCTTTTATTTCAACTAATGGCCGAGTAGCTGACGAGGTGTGTTTAGTAGAGGAGAAGATGAAGGAGTTGCAAACAACAGAGGAAATTATGAGGAATCAGACATGTTCATGATTTTGGTGATGGTTTCATGGGTGTATACATGTCACAATGCTTCAAGCTGCATTTTTTCAGTTTTTCTTTTCTTTTTAAAATATATTGTATTTTTTTTAAGCAGGGCATGGTGGCACATGCCTTTAATCCCAGCACTTGAGAGACAGAGGTAAGAGGATCGCTGTAAGTTCGAGGTCTCCCTGAGACAACACAGTGAATTCCAGGTCAGCCTGAGCTGGAGTAAGACCCTACCTTGGAAAATCAATGTATGTATGTATGTATGTATGAATGAATGAATGAAACAGGGGGCAATGGGCACACCAGGGCCTCTAGCCACTGCAAATGAACTCCAGATGCATGCACCACCATGTGCATCTGGCTTACATGGATACTGGGAAATTGAACCTGGGTCCTTAGGCTTCGCAGGCAAGCACCTTAACTGCTAAGCCAGCCCTCCAGCCCTTTATTTGGTTTTTCAATGGAGGGTCTTGCTCTAGCCCAGGCTGACCTGGAATTCACTATGTAGTCTCAGAGTGGCCTCAAACTCATGGCAATCCTCCTATCTCAGCCTCCTGAGTGCTGGGATTAAATGTGTGTTCCACCACGCCTGGCTTCAAGTTTCCTAATTTAATGCAGCTTATCGTATGCCAATTATGCTGCCATAAAATACTTAAAAGTAAACATTTTAAGAACTGCAAGGGTTGGGGAGATTTCTCAGTGATTAAAGACACTTGCTTGCAAAGCCTGCAAGCCTGGGTTCACTTCTCCAGCCACCCACATAAGGCCAGGAAGCATTCATCTGCAGTGGCAAGAGAAGACCCTGCCTTGCGTGCACATGTGCGTGCACACCCACCCACACAAACTTTAAAGCATGTTAAACTACAACCACTTTTAGAAGCAAACTAAGGAAAGCAAGACCTAGGCAAACATCTTTAAAGAGTCAGCTGACATAAATCCTCATTGAAGGGCTGGCAGGAGAGAGGACAAAAAAGAGAAGTAAGTGGGTGGGAGGCAGGATGCGAGGCAGTACTTATGACAGTGTCATTTCTCCTTAGTTCCTCTGAAGTTTAGCCTAGGCAGGTGGAGCAGCTGGTAAATTCTAAAAGCAGGTTATTCTTGATGCAGACTTGCTGAGCACAGAATGAAGCTCCCCCAGGTTGTTTCGGTTTTGGTTTTTCAGCCAGTCTCATGTAACCAAGGCTAACCTGGAACTTCCCTACGTACCTAAGGATGTCCTTGAACTCCTGATTTCTTGTCTCTCCCTCCCTGATGCTGGAAAAACATAGGAGATCCTCTGACGTTCACATGGACATACACAATTTAGACAAGAAGACAACACAGAACACCTTAGTTTTTCAAGAATTGTTGTTAAAGCTTTTTGTTGTTGTTGTTTTTGTTTTTCGAGGTAAGGTCTCACTCTAGCTCAGGCTGACCTAGAATTCACTATATAGTCTCAGGGTGCCCTTGAAATCACAATGATCCTCCTACCTCTGCCTCCCGAGTGCTGGGATTAAAGGCATGTGCTACCACGGCCGGCTTAAAACTTTTTTTTTCAAGGCAGGGTCTTACTCTTACCCAGGGTGACTAGGAACTCACTCTGCAGCCCTGGTCATGAACTAACTCACCTCCTACCTCAGCCTCTCAAGGGCAAGGAATAAAAGGTGTAAGCTACCATGCACAGCTCTGTTCTTAAAACTTTTGCTATTAGCCATGTGATAGCTCACAACTATAATCCCAGCTGAGGCAGGAGAATTGACTTGAGTTCAAGGCTATCCTGGGCTACGGAGTGAGACTCTACAAAAATTGTGTTATTGCTGGGCATAATGGCATGCACGCTTAATCCCAGCACTCAGGAGGCAGAGTTAAGCAAATCAATGTGAGTTCAAGGCCAGCCTGGGACTACACAGTGAATTCAAGGTCAGGCTGAGCTACAGTAAGACCTTACCTCAAAAAAAATGTGTTACTAATGGCATTTATGTATGTTTTAATTTAATGGATGAGCGTTCAGTTACACACACTGAATTGAGCCTTTGGCAGTAGGAGTCAGAGCACTTTGTCATCTAGCATTACACATATTATAAAAGTGCATAGTGTCAAAGGCACTGAACCACCAGCATTCAAAAGCAGCTTTGCCAACACTCTATAGCATGCCTCTGTTGTCCACAACTGAAGAGACTGGTAGAAACTTTGAAATGGAAAAACAAAGAAAAGAAACAAGGAGTTGTGGCTCCCTTTATTTTTCTTTTTAAAATCAAACAGAAAGCAAACATCAATTCTGTTATAGCCTAACATCTTCAAAGTCCATCATTTGTACAAGGGAAGGACTGAGAACAACACTGTGTTTACAGAGATCCCTTCCGATGGTTCTCAGGAGCCACTTCATGATCACTGGCACTAAACAAGGTTGCAGAATTCTTTGCCAGGTACTTGAGGAAATGGTGAAGATGATTCAGTGGCAAAGCAAGGCTCTTCTTATCCAGAGGTGCACAGGCCAACATTGCTCCAGTTCCCACCAACACTCTCCGAAGATGCGGTGCTCCATACACCCGGGACATGGTTGCATCGGGTGACCTGCAGAGTCTGTACAATAGTTGAGTGCCCAACATTACACTGAATTAATTTTATTTCTTTGAGAGCAACATACAGAAAGAGAAAGAGGCAGAGAGAGAGAATGGGCGCGCCAGGGCCTCCAGCCCCTGCAAACGAACTCCAGATGGGTGCGCCCCCTTGTGCATCTGGCTAACGTGGGTCCTGGGGAATCGAGCCTTGAACCACGGTCCTTAGGCTTCACAGGCAAACACTTAACCGCTAAGCCATCTCTCCAGCCCTGAAGTACTCTTTTATCCCTGCCACAACTTTATTGACAGCATACTCCTTATCTATGTTTCCTCAAGATTTCTTATAATTTACATAATCCTCCAAAATGGAATCCACATTTTTTCTTCGCAAGATTTAAAAAATAAAATTTTTTCGGGGGGGTTGCTGGAGAGATAGCTTAGCAGCTAAAGTCTAAGGAACCAGGTTCAATTTCCCAGTACCTACATAAAGCAGACGCACTAGGTGGCACATGCATCTGAAGTTCGTTGGCAGTGGCTAGAGGCTCTGGCATACCCATTTTCTCTGTCTCTCTCTCTCTCTCTCAGAAATAAAATATTTTTTAAAAAGTTAAGCTGTTTTTATCTAGTAATCAGGTCCCAATCATCAACAAGCCATGGCTTCAGCTCTTCAGGAATCTTTGACTTCAACCCTGCATAAGTGTTTCTTCATTTTCAACAGTATGATCTACGCGAGCCCTTTTCTTCTGGGGAGGCTCAGGCGTCTCACTGGTACAGCCACCATCTCCAGTTCCAGGTATATTTTCTGCTTGTTATTTTATGTTTTCACTTCAACATTGTTCTGCTGTTGAGCAGATGTCATCTTTCCTGGAGCAGCCTCTCTCATTTTCCCCTCTGCATGCTGCTCCTGGTTGGCCTTTTGAAGTTCTCACTGTTTCTGAAGATTGGTGTCCACATAATGAGCACTCTGCTCTCTGGAACCCACTCATCCCAATTTTTATTCCAACCACTGTAATGTGTGAAGTATTCCACTTGTTTGTCCTTTATGGCCACCTTTAAACACTCTGCTCCCTAGAGCGGAGACCCATGAACACACAGGGCCTGATCGCCCTGCTGGAATTTAGGCTTCGGGTCTTGCTTGGGTGCCATGTATAAGTGACTCACCACCACTGCCGCCACCACCTCCTTCTCCTCCTCCTCCTCCTCTCCCACTGCCCCCAACCTAATAGCATTAATATTAAACTCACATTGCATGTAATTTACTACACTGACTGATTCTAAGATATACATTATGTTCCTATTTTAGCATCCCTGAAGCCAGGCAACACGTCACAACTTTCAGCATCTTTCAAGCACTGCCTGCCAGAGGACATCATGACCAGGCTGTCTTACTGCTGCTGCTTCAACGGTGACACACACTCTGCTGCAGTGACAGAAATGGAGTCTGTCTTACATTTTAAAATGCCTTCAAGGGCTGGAGAGGTGGCTTAGTGGTTAAGGCACTTTCCTGTGATGCCTAAGGACCCAGATTCAATTCCCCAGGACCCATGTAAGCAAGGTGCACAAAGTGGCACATATGTCCAGAATTTGTCTGCAGTGGCTAGAGGCCCTGGCGCACCCATTCTCATCCCTCCCTCCCTTCCTCTCCCTCTCAAATAAATACATAATTTTTTTTAAAAAAGCCAGGTGTGGCACATGCCTTTAATCCCAGCACTCAGAAGGCAGAGGTAGGAGGATCACTGTGAGTTTGAGGCCACCCTGAGACTACAGAGTGAATTCCAGGTCAGCCTGAGCTACAGTGAGGTCCTACCTGGAAAAAACCAAAGGGGGAGAGCTGGAGGGATGGCTTAGTGGTTAAGGTGTTTGCCTGCAAAGCCAAAGGACCCAGGTTCAATTCCTCAGGACCCACATTAGCCAGATGCACAAGGGGCACATACGTCTGGAGTTCATTTGCATTGGCTGGAGGCCTTGGTGTGCCCATTTTCTCCCTCCCCCCCCCCCCGTCAAATAAATAAATAAATAAAAATAAAATATTTTTTCAAAAAACAGAAAATGCCTTCAAAAGCAGCACAAGCCTTATCTTTAATTTAAAGTCCTCCTGCTTCAACCACCAAAACCATTTGTGGGTGGTTTTTTATATTCATAAAGTTCTTGTCCAGGATAAAAACAATGCATTTCTACATTTATTAAAACTCTTACAGACCTTCAATTAATTTAAGCTAATCAAAATATTTAGTTCTGGCTATTATCAAAACACCACAAGGTAATCCTTTCTCCACCTACAGAAATAACTGAGTCACTCACGCGACCCTCCATGTTCAAACAAGGACAAAGAGGGAGCCCAAAGAAGTAGAGCCCCGAGAAGAGCCTGCCACAGAGGCAGAGGTGACAATGATTGAAACGGGAGAGGGCAACAGTCACCTAATTCTTGTCATTTATCACAAGTTCTTGTTAATGAAAATCTTCAGGGGCTACTGATAAAGAACCTGAAACATGGCCCTTCCTTCCTATCTGAAAGCTGTACTGTAGCTTGCAGGAATTTAAAGGTCAGGATATTTAAATTCTACAATGAGAAGGAAAACAAAAGATAACAAAGGATAAAAACAAATGAGTTTTTCCCCATTTGCACAACTGTCTTCCTTGCACGTGGGTGTATGTGTGCACAGTGTGGCATATTTGTGCAGTACGTGCATGTGTATGCAGATGCACGCACACTGCACATGCCTGCACCTTATTTTTGTGTTAATGAGAGAAAGAGAGAGAAAATTGGCATGCCCAGGGCCTCCAGTCACTGCAACCAAACTCCAGATGCACGCACTATCTTGTATACATGCGTCACTAGGTGCACTTGGCTTACCTGGGATCTGGGGAGTCAAACTTGGGTCCTTAAACTTCGGAGGTAAGTGCCTTAACCGTTAAGCCATCTCTCCAGCCCTATCCCTCACTTTTTTTTTTTAATTTTTTTTTTTTTTTATTTATTTGAGAGCAACAGACACAGAGAGAAAGACAGATAGAGGGAGAGAGAGAATGGGCGCACCAGGGCTTCCAGCCTCTGCAAACGAACTCCAGACGCGTACGCCCCCTTGTGCATCTGGCTAACGTGGGACCTGGGGAACCGAGCCTCGAACCGGGGTCCTTAGGCTTCACAGGCAAGCGCTTAACCGCTATGCCATCTCTCCAGCCCCCCCCCCACTTTTTTAAAATATATTTTATTTATTTAGTTGAGCAAGAGAAAGAGGCAGAGAGAGAGAGAAAGATAGAGGGAGAGAATGAGCACACCAGGGCCTCCAGCCATTGCAAATGAAATCCAGATGCATGTGTCCCTTTGTGTATCTGGCTTATGTGGGTCCTGGAGAACTGAACCAGGATCCTTTGGCTTTACAGGCAAATGCCTTAACCACTAAGCCATCTCTCCAGCTCTATACCTTTTTTTTGGTTTTTCAAGGTAGGGTCTCCCTCTAGCCCAGGCTGGCCTGGAATTCACTATGTAGTCTCAGGGTGGCCTCGAACTCATGGCGATTCTCCTACCTTTGCCTCCCAAGTGCTGGGATTAAAGGCATGCACCACCATGCCCAGCTTAGCCCTATACCTTTTTTCTTTTTTTTTTTTTTTTTGGTTTTTCAAGGTAGGGTCTCACTCTAGCCCAGGCTGACTTGGAATTCACTCTGTAGTCTCAGGGTGGCCTTGAACTCCCGACGATCCTCCTACCTTTGCCTCCTGAGTGCTGGGATTAAAGGCATGTGCCACCAAGCCCAGCCCTATACCTTATTTTTTTAAGACAGGGTCTCAATTCACCTATTTGGCTACATTGGTAGACAATAAGATCTAGGGATCATCCTGTCTCTCCAAAGCCCTGGGACTACAGGCTCATGCCACCAAATCCAGCTTTTATTTGGGTACGGGGGATACTTACTCAGGTCCTCACGCTTGTGTGACAAGCACTTTACCAACTGAGGCATCTCCCCAGTCTCCTGAGAATTTTGTTTTGTTCTGTTTTGTTTTGTTTTTCAAGGTACAGTCTCACTCTAGCCCAGCGTGACCTGAAATTCACTATGGAGTCTCAGGGTGGCCTTAAAATCACGATGATCCTCCTACCTCTGCCTCCTGAGTGCTGGGATTAAAGGTGTGTGCCACCACACCTGGCTGAGAATTTTTATTGTTGTTGTTTTGGAGATAGGGTCTCACTCTAGCCCAGGCTAACCTGGCACTCACTCTGTAGTGCCAGGCTGGCCTCAAACTCACAGCAATCCTCCTACCTCTGCCTCTCCTGAGTGCTGGGATTTAAAGTTGTGCACTGCCACAACCAGCTTTCAGTTCACAGTTCTGAAGGGAAGTTTCATCAAGGTGGGGAAAGCATGGCAAGAGCAGACATCTGGGCGTCACATCTCCACAAAAGCAGGAAGGAAGGAGAGAGTGCAAGCTGAGTATGGCAAGTATGGACCTCCTCCAGAAAGGCTCCGCCTCCCAAAGGCTCTGCCATCTGGGGATTAAGTATAAAGCTTAATCATAATCACATGAAACTATAAGGGACATTTTACATTCAAACCACCACAAAGGGCTATAAAACTCATATTCCACCTTCTAATGTAGGTAGTCATAATATATTAAGACTCTCAATTTATAGCTGAGCGTGGTGGTCCACAACTATCATCAATGCATTTGGAAAATTGAGGCAAAAGCCTCTTGATTTCAAGGCCAGCATAGAATATACAGCAAGACTCAAGTCTCAAAAAAAAAAAGCAAATGGAGCTGGGTGTGGTGGTGCACACCTTTAATCCCAGCACTTGGGAGGCAGAGGTAGGAGGATCTCTGTTGAGTTCAAGGCCAGCCTGAGACTACATAGTAAATTCCAGGTCAGCCTGGACTAGAGTGAGACCCCTTCCTCGAAAAACAAAAACAAAAGAGGCTGAAGAAATGGCTTAGCAGTTAAGGCATTTACCTACAAAGCCAAAGGACCCAGGTTCAATTCCCCAAGACCCACATAAGCCAAATGCACACAAGGGGCACATGCATCTGGAGTTTGGTTGCAGTGGCTACAGGCCCTGGCGTGGCTATTCTCTCTCTTTCTCTCTTCTCTTGTCTCTCTCTCTCTCTCTGCTTGCAAAAAAAAATATATATATACATATATATATTTATATATATATATATATATATATACACACACAAATATATATGCAAATAAATATATATATACATATATGTATGTGTGTATGCATGTATGTATGTGTGTGTATGTATGTGTGTGTGTGCATGTATATGGAGAGATGACTCGAAGTAAAGTACTTTCATGTAAGCATGAGGACCTGAGTTTGGATCCCCAGAGCCCATATAAATCTGGACCCTACAGCACAGTGTCTATAATCCAAGCCCTCCTACCAGGAGATGGAGGTAGAAAAATCACCCAGAAGTTCACAGGCCAACTAACCAGGCAACCCCAGTGGTAAACAAGAAACCCTGCCTCAAACAAGGTAGGAGGTGAGAACCAACACCTGAGGGCACCCTCTAATCTCCACACGTGTGCCACGGCACCCCTGTGGCCATGCTCACACACGAGCACACACTTACCTAGCTTTATACATTCGGCTCGTTCATGGAGTTGATCCACTAGTGCTTTCATCTGCTCATAGTTCTCCTAGAATTGAAGCACATGGGGAAGGACAGACAGGAGTATTAGGAAGTAGTATCCTTCCAGAAAATAAATGGAATCAATGTCTGCCAGTGTCTGGTCCTGACCCCACAAAGTCTAACATGAATTGCAGGTAGGTATGACCTGAGTGCTAGAAGCTTTAAAGATGGGCTGGAGATATGGCTTAGTGGTTAAGGTACCTGCCTGTGAAGCCTAAGGACTCAGGTTCGGTTTCCCAGGACCCATGTAAGCCAGATGCATAAGGTGATGCATGTGTCTGCAGTTTGCAGCAGCTGGAGGTCCTGGCATGCCCATTCTCTCTATCTCTCTATATCTAACTGTCCCCCCTCAAATAAATAAATTAATTAAAAAAAAAAAAACAAGGAGCTTCAGAACTAGAGAGATGGCTTAGTGGTTAAGGAGCTTGCTTTCAAAGCCTAAAGACCCAGATTTGGTTCTTCAGGTCCCACGTAAGCCAGATGCACATGGTGGCACAAGCATCTGGAGTTCGTTTGCAGTGGCTAGAGGCCCTGGCATGCCCATTCTCCCTCTCCCTCTCTCTCTTTGTGTAATAAATTAAAACTTAAAAAAAAAAATGAAGAAGAAGCTTTAAAGATACTCTGATGATACTTTTGGGGTGGGACAAGGGCAGGGCTAGAGATGTTCAGACAGGTGTTCAGTCTGGCCTTGAATTCAATTTGTAGCCAAGGATAGCCTGGAATGCCTATATCCTGCCTCCATTCCATACAAGAATTACAGGTGTGTGCAACCACACATGGCTCTTGCTTTCAGTACTTTTTCTTGAGCTGTTTCTGGAAGCACAATGCCACCTTTGACTGGTTTCGGCTGCACTCCTTTCAACCCACAATGTCAAGCAGCAAAAGGAACGTTCTAAGTGCTTGTTCTGGCCATAACGCTGGTCACTGCACCTTGGATTCTGTTCTCGCTCCTCTGCCTCAAGGAGACCTGCAGAATGGCCTTGGGACATGCAAAAATCTCATGAGCCTGCAATGCAGATGGAAACACTGACCAAGTAATCTTCCTTTCTGAGGCTCCTCTCAGGGCAAACAACCCACCCAAGAGAAGGGGTTTGGGAGGGGAAAAATCTCCTTCAGTCCAAGAAGCCCCTCCAGGTTGACATGATATTTGTTGACATTAACATACTTCAGGGAATGTCAAGAACTAGGCTGTTGTTATTAAACCCACACGAGCTGCCTTTTATTCCCATAGAGCACATGCAGAAACTGCTCAGTTTAACAGCTAGTCTCAGTACCAGGGTATGTCTATCCCAACAGCCACCAGGAGGTGGCACTATAGCAGCATATATTATGTCACTTGGAATGCCTGAAGGTACTCACAGCTCCCTTGCAGTAACTGTGAATGCAGAAATTAACAATAAAATGGAGCAATTAACAATATGACAGGGTTATTTAAAGCTTAGAAATTCGGGCTGAAGAGATGGCTTAGCGGTTAAGTGCTTGCCTGTGAAGCCTAAGGACCCCAGTTCAAGGCTCAATTCCCCAGGACCCACGTTAGCCAGATGCACAAGGGGGTGCACCCATCTAAAATTGGCTGGAAGCCCTGGTGCACCCATTCTCTCTCTCTCTGCCTCTTTCTCTGTCGCTCTCAAATAAATAAATAAAATAAAATAAACCAAAAAAAAATCAAAAAAGCTTAGGAATTCTTTATTTCTGCAACTGTTTAATATTTCAGACTGCAGGCTGTAGAAATAGGGAAGCAAGTGTACTCCTATATCCAGTCCTGTCAGAAAAGAACTGGGAGCCAGGCATGGTAACGCACGCCTTTAATCCCAGCACTCAGGAGGCAGAGGTAGGAGGAGCACCATGAGTTCGAAGCCACCCTGAGACTACATAGTGAAGTCCAGGTCAGCCTGGGCCAGAGCGACACCGTACCTCAAAAAAACAAAAAGAGGAAAAAAAAAAAAAAAAAGAACTGGGAACAACTGTACTACTATATTCAATTTTGTCAAAAAAAAAAGAAAGAAAGAAAGAAAGAGGACAGGAGGCTGGAGAGATGGCTCATTGGTTAAAGGTCCTTATCTGCAAAGCCTGATGGCCTGGGTTCAATTCCCCAGTACCCATGTAAAAGCCAGGTACACAAAGTGCTGCATGCATCTAGAGTTCATTTGTGGTGGCACTAGCCCCTAGTGTGCCCATACTATCTGCCCCCCCCCAATGCAGATAGAGAGAATGGGCACACCAGGGCCTCCAGCCATTGCAGACGAACTCCAGAACTCTAGACGCATGTGCCACCTGGTGCATTTGGCTTACGTGGGTCCTGGGAAACTGAATCTGGGTCCTTTGGCTTTGCAGGCAAGCACCTTAACCACTAAGCCATCTCCCCACCTTACCACCTTCTTTTTCGTACAATGTCCTGCTTGTCCTGTTCTGTTCCCCCCACAATAAATCAGCCTCAAGGTATTCTTTAGCAAGTCTTTCCCTCAGAGATCTGGAAACTGATGGGATCCAAGCTGTCATTGTTCTCCACATCCCATTAAGACTCCCCTCCTCCACCTGCATTGTAGCTCTGATCTCGGGCCTTCTGCCAAGCACAGCACCAAAGTGCAGAGCTGAGGAAACAGTGAAACCACATAACCCTCTATCAGAGTGCCCACATCCTGAGGTACAAACCACTGCAGCCAACACACTGCCGATTCAGAATAGCATCCATGACACATGGGATCTGTCCCAAAGGTAAACCAGCCTCCCATGAATCAAGACGGGAAGCGGAGCACCGTAGCCCACACCTTTAATCCCAGCACTTCAGAGGCAGAGGTAGAAGGATCACTGTGAGTTCTTTGAAGCCAGCCTGGGACCTAACAGAGTGAGTTCTAGGTCAGCCTGGGCTGCAGTGAGACCTTACCTTGAAAACATTTTTTTTTAATTTTTATTAGCATTTTCCATGATTATAAAAAAAAATCCCACGTTAATTCCCTCCCTCCCTCCCCCACACTTTCTCCTTTGAAATTCCATTCTCCATCATATTACCTTCCCATCACAATCATTGTACTTACATATATACAATATCAACCTATTAAGTACCCTCCTCCCTTCCTTTCTCTTCCCTTTATGTCTCCTTTTTAACTTACTGGCCTCTGCTACTAAGTATTTTCATTCTCACGCCGAAGAAAACATTTTTAAGGAATAGAGGGTTGAAGAGATGGCTCAGTGGTTAAAGGCACTTTCCTACAAACCTGACAGCCCCAGGATCAAGTTCCTAGTATCCACATAAAGCCAGATACACAAAGATGGTGCATGTATCTGGAGTTTGTTTGCAGTGGCAAGAGGCCCTGGCGAACCCATGCTCTCTGTGTCGCTGTCAGTAATTGCAAATAAAAAAAATTTTTTTTTTTTTTTTTTGGTTTTCCAAGGTAGGGTCTCACCCTGGTATTCACTATGTAGTCTCAGGGTGGCCTTGAACTCATGGCAATCCTCCTACCTCTGCCTCCCGAGTGCTGGGATTAAAGGCCCAAAGCAAACTCATTTTCTGCAAGATCTTCTGAAGCACATGGTGACGGGAAAAGTGAGAGCAGGCAGAACACACAACTGCTCTTGTGTGGCAAGTGGGGCAGAGACGACAGGTACTGCGGCCGGGGCAGAGGAAACAACCTCCGCAAACCATCTCCCACTCTCCGCATGCTTTATCCTTTACCCCCCTCTTTCAGGTGTGTGCTTACACCAAAGTTGACTCTTTGTGGAGGTCCCAGGAGAGACACCTAAGACATCTTTTTTGAATTTATGTTTTTGGGAGAAAAAAAAAAGTCAAGTAAGTCTGTGTGTGATGACAGATATCTTTAGTCCCAGCACTTGGGAGACAGAGAAGTAGGGGATCATTGTGAGTTGGAGACCACCCTGAGACTACATAGTGAATTCCAGGTCAGCCTAAGCTAGAGTGAGACCCTACCTCAAAAAAAATTTTTAATAAACTTTTATAAAATAGTCATAGGATCCCAAGTATCTAAGTCATGACTAACTAAAACCACAGATAATATCTGCAGTGTTTTTCCTGATTTAAAAACCAGTTTGGAGTACATAATGTATATTAGAATTTGCCTGTAAAATGAATTAGGAAAGCAGATGTAAAGTATCCTTCCTGAAAATGATGGCATAGTAAATAAAAATAAAATTCATAATTAAAATAGTCAAGTGAGAGCACACTTTAAAATACAATTATGGGGCTGGAGAGATGGCTTAGCGGTTAAGCGCTTGCCTGTGAAGCCTAAGGATCCCGGTTCGAGGCTCGGTTCCCCAGGTCCCACGTTAGCCAGATGCACAAGGGGGCGCACGCGTCTGGAGTTCGTTTGCAGAGGCTGGAAGCCCTGGCGCGCCCATTCTCTCTCTTTCCCTCTATCTGTCTTTCTCTCTGTGTCTGTCGTTCTCAAATAAATAAATAAATAAAAATTTAAGAAATAAAATAAAATAAAATACAATTATGTGCTTCGTTTACTTAGAAAAACAAATAAATGTGACTTCCTTTCTTTGATCACGTGAGCTCAAGGCCACCCTGAGACTGAGACTACATAGTGAATTCCAGGCCAGCCTGGGCTACAGTGAGACCCTATCTAAAAAAAGAAAGATAGGAAAAAGGAAAAACAAAAACAAGCTTGAAGCATCAGATGCCAGGGCAGCCAAAAACCTTGGGGCTGAGGAAGCTGCACTGCAGCCTCCCTGGGCCAGAACTCTGGCCTGCTGTTGCCCCACAAGACATCTTTTTTTTTTTTTCCCACCATTTTTTTTGGTTTGTTTTAAATACTTTTATTTATATGAGAGAAAGAGTATGGACATGCCAGGACCTCTTGCTGTTACAAACAAGCTCCAGACGCATACACCACATCGTGTACCTGGCTTTATGTAGGTACAGGCACACTGAACCCAGGAGGCAGGCATTGCAAGTAAGTGCCATTGACTAAGAAATCTCTCCAGCCCCTGGTTTAGAAAGACTTTATTAGATTAAGAAGAGGAAATAAGAGACAGTACAGAGAGCTCTGCCTGCCCATGAGGAGGGGGAGAGCCCTTATTTGTTGGCTTTTTATATTTTTAACTTTTTTTATTGACAATTTCCATACTTAAAGACATTAATCCATGATAATTTCCTCCCCCACTTGCCCCTTCACAAATCCACACTCCATCATATCCCCTCCCTGTCTCCATTAGTCTCTCTTTTATCTTGGTGTCATTGTCTTTTCCTCCTGTGAAGAAAAGGGTCTTGTGAGGTAGTGCTAGGTACTACGAGGTCAAGAGTATAGAGGCCAATTTCTATTTTTTTTGTTTGTTTGTTTCTTTTTTGGTTTTTTGAGGTAGGGTCTTACGCTAGCTCAGGCTAGCCTGGAATTCACTATGTAGTCTCAGGGTAGCCTTGAACTCACAGCAATCCTCCTACCTCTGCCTCCAGAGTGCTGGGATTAAAGGCATGCGCCACTGTACCCAGTCAAGTCCTTTGTTTTCTTGATGATAGCCACCTGACTAGAGTGAGTTGTAACCTCTCAATACAGTTTTATCCTTCCTTGATGGCTAAGAACGTTGAGTATTTTGTCACATATTTCTTGGTCATCTGTATTCCTTCCTTTGAGAACTATCTGTTCAGTTCATTTGCCCACTACAATTTGTTGTTGTTTAGAGACAGGGTCCCATACAGTAGCCTTGGCTGGCAAGCCTCTGGAGTTCTGGGATTATAGGTTAGAGTCACCACTCCAGCCTCCATTTTTTGCTAACTGATCAAGTGGGGGAGGGGCGGGAATTTTTGAATTCATCACATATCTGGGTATGAATCCTCTGTTCTGTGTATAATGACTTCAGCCTCTTGTTCCAGTGCCTGGCACCACAAGAAGGGCATATCTAAATCAAGTCTTCTCCTTCAGGCCCAGTCCAGGAAAGAAATGAGGTGCATACCTGATCCCACCCCCCAATGATGGGACAATCTGTTAAAATTTCTTTAAGATAGTAATTTTTTTTGTTTGTTTGTTTTTTGCTTTTAATACCTTAATTTGTTGGAGAGAAAGAGGCAGATAGAGAGAATGGGCATGCCAGGACCTTCAGCCTTTGCAAAGCAACACCAGACACATGCACCACCTTGTGCATCTGGCTTACATGGGTCGTGGGGAATCAAACCTGTGTCCTTTGGCTTTGCAGGCAAGTGCCTCAACCATTAAGCCATTTCTCCAGCCCAACAACTTTTATATGTGTAGATAAATAGTACCTAGGCCATTCGAGTTAACTTCTCCAAGCAGCAACTGTAGGTTATTTGCACAATTTAGATGTCTATCTGTATAGGGTTAGCAGTCAAGGGACAGAATGAAATCTCCAGGTCAAACTCTGAGCTGTTTCTTTAACCTTGTTTCCCAATTCCGAGCGTGGTCATTTAAAGACGCTATGGTCAACACTTGCAGAGTCAACCGTGCCAGGCGAGTGCTTCCCAGCGGTGGCTGCCACTACACCCACGCAAACCCCAGAAGGTGCACGGTGGGGTGTGTGTGTGGGGGGGGGTGATAGCTGTATATTCAACAACAGGTAAGCATGCTCATGGGGACTTTTGAGAATGATGCACAGACTTCAGAGAGTACCGGGAAGGATTTTCTTCTGCAAACTTCGCAGCAGCCTAGTGCGACACCCGGGCCCCCTCCGCCCCACAGAAGAGCGGCGGTTCGGGTGTGTGCCCACCCGCCCCGCCTGCTCGCAGCCGCCGGGGCGCTCGGGTCACTCAGCCTACCTGGTACACGGAGGAGCCCGAGTCCGGCTGCGTGCCCAGAGTAGCCACCGCGTCCCCGTGGTAGGCGCGCGGCCGGGGGGCGACGGCGGCGGCGCGCGCGCAGGGCCGCAGCGTCAACCTCAGCGCGGCCCACATGGCGGCGGCGGGCTCGGAGCACAGCAGAGACGCGGGGAAGCGAGGGCGGCCCGCGCCGGCCGGGTCTCTCCGGGCAGGACGCGCAGCCGCTCGGCCCCGCTCGCGTCCTTCCGCCCTCAGCCGGGCCCGCAGGTCCCCCGAGACGCCCCGCCCCCTCCTCACGTAGACGCCTCCCATTGGTCCGCGTCTAGCGCCACGCCTCCCGGACCAGCCAATAAGGGACCGAAGCGCAGCCCCGCGAGGCCCCTGCGATCGCGAGCCCAGGAGCGCTGGTCTCTTAAAGCCTGAGAGGTTCTCGGCTCCCAGACGTGGAGGCGCAGCTGCCCCGTTTGTAGAGTCGTAGTGTTCATGTAACTGCGAGTGTAGCAACACTTGTGAAACACTTCTATGTGGCTTTTGTTTGGTGGGGGCTGATTTTCGAGGTAGGGTCTCACTCTAGCCCAGGCTGACCTGGAACTCACTATGTAGTCTCAGGGTGGCCTCGAACTCATGGCGAGCCTCCCTACCTCCGCCTCCCGAGTGCTGGTACTAAAGGCGCGTGCCACTACGCCCGGTTTGTGAGATACTTCTAATCACTTTCAGAATGTGATAGATTGTGGATGCCAGCGTTGGGATCTGCAGTAAGGGACCCTCAACACAACCATAAAGATTTAAGACACTATACAAAATGCCCTGAACTTAATTTTTCATGCAACTGTTTGTAGAACACTTATTGCATCCGTTGCCTAGTGGACAGAATAAACGGTAAAGTTAAACCATCTCTCCAGCCCCACAGCTTTCTTTCTTTTCTTTTTTATTTGCATATATGTGCTTGCACACCTACAGGCTCTCTTGCAGCTGTAAAGGGATACCAGATGTTTGCGCCACCTTTTTCCCCTCTCAACTTTATGCCAGTGGCTGGGGAATTGGCTGGGGCGGATTAACCACTGAGCAATCTCCCCAGCCCTCCAGAAATGCAGCTTTCTTAAGACCTCATCCATGCTGGGGTGGGCTTTCAGTTAATGGCAGCCACCTTTGAGTCACTTAAGCTTCTGTAAATAACCCTAATTAACTCATGGTTTGATAAACTAGGCTTTAGTGGAATTTGGTCATTTATGCCCTCCCTATCTGATGTAAATAGGTATTTGCTCACATCTCCCCAAGAAAAGTCACAACTGAGTTGGGTGTGGTGACACAGGCCTTTAATCGCAGCACTCAGGAGGCAGAGGTAGGAGGATCTTGTGAGTTCCAGACCACCCTGAGACGCCATAGTAGGTTCTAGGTCAGCCTGGGCTAGAGAGAGACCCTACCTGAAAAAAGAAAAGGAAAGTCACAACCGGAAAGGTATGATTTACAATGCAGTTCTCCAACAGAAATACATCCAGTGAAAACTGACTATACCAAGGTGACAGGAAACTGACTTGTTTGTTTTTCAAGGTAGGGTCTCACTATAGCCCAAGCTGACTTGGAATTCATTATGTAGTCTCAGGGTGGCTTTGAACTCATGGCGATCCTCCTACTTCTCTGCCTCCCATGTGCTGGTATTAAAGGTGTGTTCCACCACGCCCAACTGACACTGACATTTCAAGCACTAATTTCTCCTTAAATAGTTTTGCGATAATGCAGATTTCTTAGTTGGCTTCTGAAGACAGAAATGATACAAGTAGACAGAACCTTTCTTTAAAGAGTCACCATGTTTCTTGTTGCTTGTAACGTTGGGTACAAGAAACTCACTGGACATTGTATAACATTTCCAGATCATGGGAAGCGAAAAAATGAAAAAAATGAAGTGATACCAAAGCCACATAGAATCTGTTAATTCATTAAAATATGCTATAACTTCGCTACCTGCTGAGGCAGGGTCACTCTTGCCCAGGCTGACCTGGAATTCACTCTGTAGTCCCAGGCTGGCCTTGAACTTACAGTGATCTTCCTACCTCTGCTTCATTAGTGCTGAGATTAAAGATGTGAGCTACATCTGGATTAAATGAGGTCATAGAAAAAAATGGACCTAACAGATATATACACGACATTTCATCCAAATGCTGCAGAATACACATTCTTTTCAGCAGCATATGGCACATTCTCTAAACTAGACCATATATCAGGACACAAATCAAATCTTAAGAAACAAAGGAAAATTGAAACAATTCCTTGCATTCTATCTGACCACAACGGGATCAAACTATAAATCAATAGCAACAAAAACTAGAGAGCATACACAAAATCATGGAAACCAAACAATACACTACTAAATGATGAATTAGTCAATGAAGAAATCAAGAAGGAAATCAAAAAACTCATAGAATCAAATGATAATGAGAACACAACATACCAAAACCTTTGGGACACAATGAAGGCAGTCCTAAGAGGGAAATTTATAGCTTTAGGTGCCTATATTAAGAAATGAGAGAGCTGGAGGGATGGCTTAGCAGCTAAGGCATTTGCCTGAAAAGCCAAAGGACCCAGGTTCAATTCCCCCGGACCCACGTATGCCAGATGCACAAGGGGGCGCACATGTCTGGAGTTTGTTTGCAGAGGCTGAAGACCCTGATATGCCCATTCTCTCTCTTTCACTCTCCCTCTCTCTCCCCCTCTTTCTCTGTCAAATAAATAAGTAAAAATAAAAATACATATTTAAAAAAATAAATTAGAAAGGTCTCAAGTAAATGATCTAATGCTTCACTGTAAAGCCTTGTAAAAGAAGAACAAGGCAAACCGAAAATCAGTAGATGGGAAGAAATAATAAAGATTAGGGCAGAAATTAATGAAATAGAAACCAAAAAAAAAAAATAAATCCAAAGAATCAATGAAACAAAGAGTTGGTTCTTTGAAAGGATAAACAAGATTGAAAGATGTGAGCCCCCATGTCCAGCTCCTACTGATTGTTTTAAAGAATCTTTCAGGGCTTAGCGGTTAAGGCGTTTGCCTGCCAAGCCAAAAGATCCTGGTTCGATTCTCCAGGACCGATATAAACCAAATACACAAGGGAGCGCATGCTTCTGGAGTTCATTTGCAGTGGCTGGAGGCCCTGGCACGCCCATTCTCTCTCCCTCTCTCTTTTTCAAATAAATAAAGTTTTTTAAATAAAGAATCTCTTATATCACAAACTAAGAAAATGAGTTGAACTTCAGCTCTCTGCTGCCTAAAACAGGCTGCCTTTCCCTTCTCAGCTCTCTTCCTGTGTGCTGCTCATCTACACCATCACCGTGTTCAAGACAGGGCTCTGGGGTCTCTTTCCCCAGAAGCACTCCATCTCCACCTTTCCCCCTCTCTTCAGCCAGAACAGATCTCGGCTGTGGCTCAGGTCACGATGTGTCGTTAGGCTTAGCTTCTGCAGCTCAGGGTCTCATGTCGCCCCTGTCCCATGCCCAGCCAGTTTCTGCCATGATTGAGCGAGGATGTGAAAAGTATCTGCTCTTGATGGAGAAGTTCCAGAACACCTGAGAGTTACTTAAAGACAGGTAGGAAGCTGGTCTCATGTTTTCCCCTTTATGACCTTGCCTAGGATATAACATAACATTGCCTAACAATCTGCTTGATTCAAGGGAAGAGGACGGAGTTCAACTCTCAATGGCAGGAGTGCTGAAAGAATTAATGAGTTTGGATTGCCAGGTTGGGGGGCGGGGGGCAGAATCCCACCAAGCAATGAATGAGCCACAAAAGTTATAGGGGCATGTTGGCCCAGGAACAGAGGAACAGAGGAAATTTTCCTGGCTTGTAAATAACTTTCCAAACCACAGCCTGAAAAGGTCACCTGCTGTAAAAGCACCATTGTCCCAGGCTCCTTAGGAACCATCATCCCAAATGAGGTCTACTATCAAGAACTAGTCAAGGACTGGAGAGATGGTTTAATGATTAAGACACCTGCCTGAGACACCTAAGGACCCATGTTCGACTGTCCAGATCCCACATAAGCCAGAGCACACAGGTGAGGCAAGTTCAAATTAGCACATGCCCACTAGGTGATACAAGCATCTGGAGTTCTATTGCAGTGGCACACCAATTCTCTCTCCCTCTCCCTCTCCACAAAAAAAAAAAAAAAAAGGAAAAGAAAGAAAAAGAACTAGTCAAGGCAGACTTAAGAGTCTTATCTGTAAAAACAAGCCAGCAAGAGCCCAGTTTCAATTGTATTTTTTAAATGTCAAAATAGAGCAGTTTGAAGCCAGGCATGGTGGTGCACACCTTTAACCCCAGCCCTGGGAGGCAGAGGAAGGAGGGTCACTGCAAGTTCGAAGCCACTCTGAGACTCCATAGTAAATTCCAGGTCAGCCTGGGCTAGAGTGAGACACTACCTCGAAAAACCAGAAAAGAAAGAGAGAAAGATAGAACAAAAACTCAAGTCCTATGGTGGTCAGTTGTGTTTTGGTTTTTTTTTTTCCTTTCTTTCCCCATCCTCTGCCCTGATTGCCCCTTCCCACTTCAATCCCTTTAAATACTCCACTTTGCTATGCCTGGGCGTGGCATCCTCAAAACCCGTGGAAGAGGCTCTCCCTCCTTCACTGTTCATCTGCTTGCTCTCCAGTGAAGAACAGCCCACTGTGGAGGTCCTCTAGTCTCTCTCTCTGTATCTACACCGCCCTAGTTGGTCTCAGTCCTGACTCTGGTCCAACAAATGCCAAAGCCACTTACAAAATGATGGAATATGTTGTATGACTATCTTTGAATTTTGTTATTTACTTATGTGAGAGAGAAAGAAGCAGAGAGTGTGTGTGGTGGGGGAATGGGTGCTCTAGAGCTGTCACTAGACTGTGAACGAATGCCAGACACACACCACCTTGTGCATGTGGCTTATGTGGGTCCTGAGGAATTGAACCTGAGTCATTTGGCTTTGCAAGCAAGCACCTTAACCATTAAGCCATCTCTCCAGCCCTGTCTAGCTATTTTTGAATAAAATGATGGCCTCCACACCTGGCCCAGCACTAGGGAAGCAGAGGTAGGAAAATGGCTATGAGTTCAAGACCACCCTGACAGTACATAGTGAATTCCAAGTCAGCCTGGGCTAGAATGAGACCCTGCCTCAAAACAACAACAATAATAATAATGGCCTCATCAGGTAAGCACAGACATATTTGTATATTTACCCGGATTGAGGCTTCCTTTTTGCTTTACTTGCTTCAATTCCCTTTACCTATGTCCATACCCCCAAATTATTTTTTGTTTGTTTGTTTTTCACTCTAGCCCAGGCTGACCTGGAACTCACTATGGAGTCCCAGGGTGGCCTCAAACTCACAGTGATCCTCCTACCTCTGCCTCCCGAGTGCTGGGCTTTCATTCAAAATTTTGGTGAAGGCCTTCTGACTTTTCACCCTTATCATTCGCAATCTATTTGAGAAATCGTAGTAGATACATAACAAAAAGTTGCACAAAGAGTTGTAGCAGCTTTGTTTGTAATATTCAACCCTTGAAACAACACAACTGGCCACTCATGACTGAATCAACATACCTAAGTCCCTAGGATAAGGCTGTCTTGCCATGTGCCACTTTGAGTCTACCATTGTTATGACAGAAGGCCCTTGCCAGATGCCAGGCCATGCTTTTGCCCGACACATCCTCCAGAACCATGAAACAAATGCATCTCTATTGTTTATTAGCCAGGGTCTAAAACAAATTAACCAGGTGGTGGGGATACTTGTAATCCCAGTATTAAAACAAAACAAAACAGGGGCTGGAAAGATGGCTTAACTGTTTAGTTAAGGTGCTTACTTACAAAACCTATAAACTCGAGTTTGATTCCCCAGTACCCATGTAAAGCCAGATGCACAAACTGGTGCATGCAGCTGGAGTTTGTTTGCAGCAGCTGGATGCCCTGGTGTGCTCATTCTCATTCTTTCTCTCTGTCTCTCTCTCTCTGCTTAGAAATAAATATGTTTTTTAAGTGAGAATGATGGGCTGGAGAGATGGCTTAGCTGTTAAATGCTTGCCTGTGAAGCCTAAGGACCCTGATCCAAGACTCAATTTCCCAGGACCCACGTAAGCCAGATGCACAAGGTGGCACATGCATCTGGAGTTTGTTTGCAGTGGCTGGAGGGCCTGGTGTGCCCATTCTCTCTCTCTTTTTCTTCCTCTCTCTCTGCCTCTTTCTCTGTCTGTCTCTCTCAAATAAATAACTTTTCTAAATGAGAATAAAAACAAAAGTTAGGCATGCTGCATCACACCAGCAGTCAGGTGGTGGAGACAGGAAGATCAGGAGTTCAAAGTCATCACTGGCTAGAGAATTCAAGGCAAGCCTAGGCAACATGAGATCCTTATTTAAAAAAAAAAAAAAAAAAAAAGTGGAGAGAGCCAGGACAGCTACAAAGGTCCCTGTTTGCCCTGTTTTGCTTCAAAGGTCTTTCTCACTCCAGGGTCATGGGCCCAAGCAATTGGCAGCTTTATGGATGCCTGTCCCACAGGAAACTATAGTAAGCCAATATTCATAAGAGTTTCAGTAACTCAAAGTTTGGGTAGCTGACTGGGTGAAAAATCTCCTCTGGCGTGGCCTGGTGGCGCACACCTTTAATCCCAGCACTCGGGAGACAGAGGTAGGAGGATCGCCATGTGTTTGAGGCCACCCTGAGACTACATAGTGAAGTCCAGGTCAGCCTGGGCTAGAGTGAGACCCTACCTTGAAAAAAAAAAAAAAAAGAAAGAAAGAAAGAAAAGAAAAATTTCCCAGAGCCTCACAGACCAGCTAGTCTGGCAAATATAGTGGTTGAGACCCTGTCCTCTGACATCTACACATGCTCGCATCACGCACGCACACACACACACACAGAGAGAGAGAGAGAGAGAGAGAGAAAGATCTGAAACTGGGTGCAGGGATGGCTTAGCAGTTAAGACATTTGCCTGCAAAGCCAAAGGACCCAGGCTTGATTCCCCAGGATCCATGTTAGCCAGATGCACAAGATGGCACATGCATCTCGGAGTTCGTTTGCAGTTGCTGGAGGCCCTGGTGCACCCGTTCTCTCTCTTTCTCGCCCCCCCTCTTTCTCTCTGTCAAATAAATAAAAATAAAATAAAATATTTAAAAAAAAAAGATACCTGAAACTAGGTAATTTCTACAGAGCATACAATTGCCAGGAAGCTGTGAGGTCCAAGATAAAAACTGCAGCAGGTACAGTGCCCCATGACAGCCACGCCCAAGATGGCACCTTCTTGCTGCATCATCCAAAGGGGGTGTGGGTGAGGATGTTCTCTGCTGCAGTCACACTGCTGTGACAACCAACCAGCCAGGCACAGCTTATGGGAGGAAGGGGGTTCACTTCAGACTTACAGGGTCCAAGGAAACACCATCCATGGTGGAAGAAGCTGGCTCGCCTTCATAGACCCAAACAGAAGAACCTACCTCAAAAAACCTGAAGAAGAAAAAGAAAGAAAATTACGTAAAGGCATGGCCTCTCAGAGCATGACTGTGCCGTCAGGACCCTGTTCTCTCGAAAGGGATTAGAAGCCCTTAAGCAGGGCTTGATGGAAGGAGCTGCTCCCGTTCTGCCCTTTCCATTCCTTCTGCCAAGTGAGAGTGTGTGGGAGTTTGAATCCCACAATTTAAATGTATGGCCTCATAGACTCGGGTGTTTTATTAAAATTAAGCTTGTGGGCTGGAGAAGATGGCTTAGCAGTTAAGGCACATGCCCGTAAAGCCTAACAATCTAGGCTCAATTCCCCTGTGCCCATGTAAAAAGCCAGATGCACAAAGTGGCACATGTGTCTGGGGTTCCGTTTGCAGTGGCTGAAGCCCTGGTGTGCCCATTCTCTCTCTTTCACTCTCTCTCTCTCTGTCTCTCTTTACTCTGGCTGGAGCAGGTGTCATTAGTAGCAGATCCTGGAGTCTAGACCTAAGGTGTATTTGGGTGTGGATCTGAATTGCAGCCCAAAGGCTTGTGGAGAGCAGTTTGAGCTCTGGAGATTCATGCTTGCCAGAGGTTCTTCTGTTTGAACTATATAGTGAATTCCAGGTTAGCCTATATAGTTCAGGGTGGCCTCGAACTCACAGTGTTTTCTCCTACCTCTGCCTCCCAAGTGCTGGGACCAAAGGTGTGCACCACCATGTCTGGCTAAATAATCTTGCACCAGAAATTTTTGTTGGCTGTGTTAGCAAGAGTTTGCAGCCGAACAACTTAGGAGGTTGAACCTGGAGGTTTTTGTAAGTTAAGAGGCCAGCCTGGGCAACATAATGAAACATTGTCTAAAAATAAACAAAATTGGGCTGGAGAGATAACTTAGTGGTTAAAGGACTTGCCTGTGAAGCCTAAGACCCAGGTTCAATTCCCCAGAATTCATGTAAGCCAGATACACATTGTGGTGCATGCATCTGGAGTTTGTTTGCAGTGGCTACAGGCCCAAGCATGCCTATTCTCTCTCTCTCTTTCTTTCTCTCTGTAATAAATCATAAAAATTAGCACAATTTAAAAATAAATAAAGTTAAGTTTAAACATGAATTGTTGGAGGAGACACCATCATTCAAACAAATACCACTGAGCTGGGGGGATGGCTTAGTAATAAAACACTTGTGCCCTAAGCACCCCACCCACCCTTGCAACTGCCACCCTTTTCAGTTTTTCGAGGCAGGGTCTCATTCTAGCCCAGGCTGACCTGAAATTCACTATGTAGTCTCAGGGTGGCCTCGAACTCACAGTGATCCTCCTATCTCTGCCTCCCAAGTGTGCTGGGATTAAAGGCTTGGGCCACCACACCTGGCTGCTTCCTTTCTTTTTTGTTTATTTTTATTTATTTATTTATTTGAGAGTAACAGAGAGAGAGAGAGAGAGAGAGAGAGAGAGAGAGAGAGAGAGAGAGAGAGAATGGGCGCGCCAGGGCTTCCATCCACTGCAAATGAACTCCAGATGCGTGCGCCCCCTTGTGCATGTGGCTAACGTGGGTCCTGGAGAATCGCACCTCGAACTGGGGTCCTTAGGCTTCACAGGCCAGTGTTTAACCACTAAGTCATCTCTCCAGCCCTTGTTTGTTTTTTGAGGTAGGGTCTTGTTGAAGCCCAGGCTGAGCCTGGACTTCACTATGTAATCTCAGGTGGCCCCGAATTTACTTAATCTACCTGGGATTAAAGGTGTGCACCACCACATTCGGCTCCTGAGTACCTAAGATAGAAACATACACACAAGTGAGAGAGAGAGAGGAAGAAAACAAAGGAAGGAGGGACAGTGGGAAGGAGGGAACATCAGTACAATGTCTATCATATTAAATGGGGCTGGAGAGATGCCTCAGAGGTTAAAGGCACTTGCTTGCTTGCCAAACCTAAAAGCTTGACAACCAGGTTCCATGCCCTAGTGCCCACATAGAACCAGATGCACAGAGTGGTTAATGTGTCTAGAGTTTGTTTGCAGTGTCAGTCGGCCCTGGCAAGCCCATACTCACTGTGTCTGCCTCTTTCTCTCTGTCTCTCTCTCTCAAATAAAATAAATATATTAAATGGTAGCTTGTTATGTTGAAGAAGTGACAACTTTTAAAAGTATATGCAACAGAAACAGGTTGGGGATTTAGCTCAGTGCTAGGCAAGAAAAGGACCTAGGTGGAGTGGGGCAGGGAGGAAATAAAGGCATGTAGGTAAAATCAGATTGAAAATTACCCTGTAAAATGTGTGACATGAATCATTCTATTTTGCTGCAAGTTAGCTCCAATATGAGTTTGCACTGCAAACAGAAATGCATAAAGATGCACATATCAACCAGCCTGGACTCGAGTGAGACCCGACCTCAAAAAACCATAAAAAAAAGTTTTTGTGGATAGTTATGAGATGAACCGACTAAGAAGATAAACTGGAAAGAAAACTTCAAATATTGAATGTTAAATGTTTGATGAGAAAGATTGTTACAGAGTGGTTACATGGATTGTAATGTAAAGTATGTAGATAAAGGTATGAGTAAAGTATGTAGATGAAGATATGAGTAAGCTTAAACAGGAGGTTAAAGACAAAGTACTTGGGCTGGAGAGATGGCTTAGTGGTTAATTGTTTGACTGAAACCTAAGGACCCCAGTTCGAGGCTCAATTCCCCAGGACCCACGTTAGCCATATGCACAAGGGGGTGATGCATCTGGAGTTCATCTGCAGTGGCTGGAGGCCCTGGCACGCCCACTCTCTCTATCTGCCTCTTTCTCTCTGTCACTCTCAAATAAGTAAATAAAAAATAAACAAAAAAAATTTAAAAAGACAAAGTACTTAATCAGATTACAGTACTTAATGAGATATAAAATGACTATTAGCCTAAGGCTTACATCAGACTAACAAAACATGGCCCTGACTAGTAGCAGGTTACTATGATATTCAGGTTGTAAACTTAATTTTAACTCATTGATGTTAATCTGGTCATAATAATGATTGTGAAAGACTAAATTTAGAGTACCCAACTAAGTTCACTAGGTTCCTCTATTTGTCAACCTTTTAACTAAATCTGAAGGTTAAAATTGACTCTAATCTTTAATTCTCTCCTAAGGTTATTATATCTAAAACCCTGCCTCAAGAAAAAAAAAAAAAATCTCACAGAAAAACTATTTAACTCCCCCCCGCCATTGTAATTTGGTTTGTAAAAAGTCCATGATGTTTGACTATAAGTACACTTATATCACCATGCCTGGCTAAAACTCTACAATTTTAAGATGGTGCTTGTCTTGTTCATGCTGGTTTTGCTAGATGATTATCACTGAGATTATAAGTCTTATAAAAAATGGCTTAATGTATAGGGACGGGATATAATGGAGAATGGATTTCAAAGAGGAAAGTTGGGGGGGGTGAGGGAGGGCTTATCATGGGATGCTTTTTATAATCATGGAAAATGTTAATAAAAATTGAGAAAAATAAATAAATAATATTTGCTTTAAAAAAAGTGACTTAATGTGATTTTGTTCTTAGAAAAACTGAAAAAGCTCCCCATGTCTTAAAAAGATTCATTGTATACAATGTTAATATAGTTTGTCAAAGCTTCATGTAACAGTCATAAATATTTCTTTAGTTAAGCCTTAACATTGTTCAATGGTAAAAGGCACTTACTTAAGAAATTGCTTTGTTGGGCTGGAGAGATGGCTTAGTGGTTAAGCGCTCGCCTGTGAAGCCTAAGGAACCCGGTTCGAGGCTTGATTCCCCAGGACCCACATTAGCCAGATGCACAAGGGGGCATACGCCTCTGGAGTTTGTTTGCAGTGGCTGGAAGCCCTGGAGCGCCCATTCTCTTTTGCTCTCTCTCTCTCTCACTTTCTCTCTCTGTCACTCTCAAATAAATAAAAATAAAAAAAAATTAAAAAAATTGCTTTGTGTTTGTCATATTGTTTCTAATGGATGTTAAAATCGGCTTGCTTAACTCAACAATAACCAAGTTTTATTTTATTCTTGAGAGCTTGTTTGGAGGTTCTAGCAGGGGAGCGCAGCTACTCGTATACCCTTGACCGAAGACCGGTCCTCCTCTATTCGGGGAAGGTCGTCCTCTTCGACCGAGCGCGCAGCTTCGGGAGGGACGCACATGGAGCGGTGAGGGAGGAAGGGGACACCCGCCTAGCCAGCCAGATCAGCCGAATCAACCCTGGCGATCAATGGGGTGACAGATGTCGCAGCCAGATCGCCCTCACATCCTTTTATTTTATTCTTAAGCTACATATAATCAGTCTCAGTCAAGGTTTCACTTAATTCTCTCATTTCTGACATCTTAAGTTTATTGCTTATAAAAATATTGATACTTAAGACATGTTTCCTCCCCTAAAAAAATAATCTTTTAAATTGCTGTTCTACTTCCAGTTTGGGGGGTAACTGGTATTTGCATTGGCATACAGACTAGCCAAAGTTTTTTTTACTGTTTTGTCTTCTTCCTAGCATACAATTTCTAGATTAAATCGTCTTAAAGTTACTGATAAAATAATTGATAAAATATTGTTTTCAGGGCTACAAAAATGTTTTGCCTATACTTATGACTGAGAGATACTTTAAAAATAAAATGTGTATGCTTTCTATGTCCCAGATATCTTACACTGTCACCTAACAACTAAACTTAAATATTAATCAGAATGATTTTAAACTATTGTGTCATTCTCTAACCAGATCTGCTTTGCGAACCAGATATGTTCTACACCTTTTTAAAAATTTATTTTGTTTATTTTATTTGAGAGTGACAGATAGAAAGAGACAGATATATAGAGAGAATGGGCATGCCATGGCCTCCAGCCACTGCAAATGAACTCCAGACGCATGTGCACCCTTGTGCATCTGGCTAATGTGGGTCCTGGGGAATCAAGCCTGGAACTGGGGTCCTTAGGCGTCACAGGCAAGCGCTTAAGCACTAAGCCATCTCTCCAGCCTTGTTCTACACCTTTTTAAACTAATCTGTTTTGCTAATCAGATATGTAGTCTCTCTGAGTGAGTAATAACCATACATAGAAGCCAAAATCAATTGGAAACATTGGAGTTTAAAGGAAAACCAAGATTTTGGTTCCTGATCCCTGGTCAAAAGGCCACAGAAGATGATGGGACACTTGAACTTCTTGCCTCCGGTAAGTTACCTGTCTTTTTTTTTTTGTTTTAATTATTTATTTATTTATTTAAGAGCGACAGACACAGAGAGAAAGACAGATAGAGGGAGAGAGAGAGAATGGGCGCGCCAGGGCTTCCAGCCTCTGCAAACGAACTCCAGACGCGTGCGCCCCCTTGTGCATCTGGCTAACGTGGGACCTGGGGAACCGAGCCTCGAACCGGGGTCCAACCGGGGTCCTTAGGCTTCACAGGCAAGCGCTTAACCGCTAAGCCATCTCTCCAGCCCGTTACCTGTCTTCTTGATAGGAGAGGATGTGGAGACCCAGAAATGAGTTCCAAGTCAGTGTATCTGCAACAGGAGTCACACTGGAGGAAAAGCAGTCCTTCAGGCTTCCCAAAAGAGGGAGGGCCACCTGGTCAGTATGGCCTTGACTTACTTATCCTAGCAGATGACAATGCTGAGAGTCAGAACTCCTCACAGGTCCCTGAAAGTCTCTCCTATAGTGCCATTATTGACCTCCAAAGTATACATTTAATTCTGGCAGCCTACATGGTCTTAATCACCCGGTAAGAAAAATATAACTACAATAAAAACAATGAGTTAAGACTAATAGGTTCCCCTGTCTGATGCTGACTCACAATATTACTCTTAACATTAACTCGTCTTCTGCCTCTACCTGTCCCTGATTAACTTCACCTGCTCTAAGCCCAGCTCCTCCCACTTGCCTTTGCTGGAATCAGAGCTATTCTTTGGACCCCCTCCTTCCTGAGCCCTTACCTATCTCATCCAGGGATAAGCACACTGCCACCCCAATGGGTACTCTCAAACTTAAACTCTCTTGTGCTCCTAGTCTTTCCCTAATCCCAGAATGCCCCTCTGCCTCCTCTTGCCCCAAGCCCTCTCTCTCTCACCTCTGAATGCTCATCCTCCCTTTACACCTGGCGTTTTGATGTCATAGTTGTTGACAAGAGTAACAAGCTCCTTTATTCTCCCTTCTGTCTTTTCACAGGTTGCAGAGAGTCCATCTCTCTCACCTTCTCTATAACAGGTCTCTGCCAATGACTGCCCTGAAGCCAGCTCAATACAGGGATGATACAAGCTAAGTCTCTCCTTCACTCAGGACCAAGTCATAACAACATGCTACACTGGTGCTATTGATAACACCACTCTGCCACCTCTAGCCACCATGAAACTGCCTCCTCGTCACCTGCCCTGAAGAGACACCCATCAACCACATTATCCAGCCCCCCACTCCCCCCAAAAAGAAAGAGAACTCATCGCCCTTATGGTCAGCATGAAAAAAAATTAACCTTTGTCTCTTATCATTAACAAAAGGCTGGAATGTTAGGTCAGGAAAGAATGGAATTACAGCAGGAGGGAGACAGAGATAAGGAAGTGGGTCCTCCACATTCCTGAAGGAACTGCCCAGACATTATCCCTTCCTTGCTTAACAGTGCCCCAGGTCTAGGTTTCCTGCTTCCTATCTCCCACCTGGTCACTTCTGGACTCATACCCTATGGCTAATGTAAAGGAGTAATGTAATGTAAACAAAGGAGTTCCTTCCCTTCCTCACTTTGCTCCAACTGAAAAGCTCTTTATAGTGCACTATCTGTGATCTCAAAGTTGACTGCTCCGTTCTTCAGTCAGTCCTGGCAGCTGTTTGTCCCCCCAGAATAAAAAACTTCCATCTTTGCCTCAGAGTGGTCTCCATGGTCTTGGTCCCTCCTGAACCTTATACATTATCCACTGATGTGGGCCAGGAGGTGATGTCCACCCTCTGCTCATGCCATTGTTTTCTCCTGCCATCATGGAATTTCTCAATTCTGTAAACTAAAATAAACCCTTTCCTTCCATGAGCTGCTTTTGGTTGGGTTCTCTGTGCCAGCAATGTGAAGCTGATTGCAATACCATGTATAAAGCCAGATGCACAAAGTGGCACATGCACCTTGAGTTCTTTGGCAGTGGCAAAAGGTTGTGACATGTCCATTTTTTCTCTCAAATAGTGAATATACATACATACATTCATTCATACGTGTGTCTATTTTTTTTTTTTTTTCCCCTGAGGTAGTCTCACTCTAGCCCAGTCTGACATAGAACTGGATTCCTGCTGGCCTTGACCTCATGGTAATCCTCCTACCAATGCCTCTCTGCCTAAAAATAATGAACTTTAAAACATTTTCAGCTGGGTATGGGCATGACTTAAATACCACTCGGTTATAAAATTACAAAGTATTTTTAATAATTTTTTTGGGGGGTGGGGTAAGGGGAAGCAGAGAGAGAAAGGGCACACCAGGGCCTCCAGCCACTGCAAACCAACTCCGGACACATGTACCAACTTGTACATCTGGCTTATGTGGGTACTGGGGAATTGAACCTGTGTCCTTAGGCTTTGCAGGTAAGTGCCTAAGTAAGTGCCTTAACCACTAAGCCTCTCTCAAGCCCTAATTTGTTTTTTATATATTGCTTTATTTTTTAAAATTTATTTTTAGAGAAAGGAAGAGAAAGAATCGGTGCACCAGGACCTCAGCCACTGCAACGGAACTCCAAATGCTTGTGCCACCTGGTATGCATGCACGGCCTTGCACTTGCCTCACCTTTGTGCATCTGGCTGACTTGGGATCTGGAGAGTCAAACATGGGTCCTTAGGCTTCACAGGGAAGTGCCTTAATCCTTAAGCCATTTCTTTAGCCATAGATATATATAGTAACAGGTTACACTTTATCCCCTTGCCTCTGTTCCCCTTCCCCTGGAGGCCCTCCTCATTAGGCTCATGGTATTATTCACTGAGGGGTTGTTACTGTTACTACTATATTTTGATGGAAATGAAATCATATAGATCATGACTGAAAACAGTAATGAGTTAACACAAATGTCTTTAGTTATTTGAAACAACAAAAACAGAAATGGTATAAAATAACTTTTATTTACATAAATTTATCTATAGAACATAATTGCTTTCTTTAGAACAAGAAAATTTACAAATGACAAATATTGCTTCTTTAGTCAAAAACTTCAAGCAAGATAGTATACATGGTCACTTGTATTTAAAATAATATGGTAGTAAGTGGTAGATATATTTGTATCTGTGCCTAAATCCTTTATCAACTACTAAACTTTTAAAACCATCATATTAGCCACTTGCTAAGATGGAAGTGTTCAGGAGGAAAAGATTATGATCTTCCATCACAGCTCCTTTAAGATTTACAAAAGAATGTCTTTACATAAATCAGACAACATAGACCTTTCCACTTGTTAAGTACACTGATTAAGTTTCGTTTTTCAGCATTGTCTTAAGAATGTAATAGTAAGACGTCTATTAGCTGACTTGATTCTGTTTACATAATGAATGTCCCTCTATTCTTTATACAGCAAACGACAAGTTCCATAAAATTGGCTTATTATTGAGAAGAGACAGAGGTTTAAAAAAATAAATATTATACAGGGATAAATAATAGCTAGGTCATGGCAATCTTATACCCCAACTAACATTAAGGAAAAAAAAATCATTTCAAGACATATCTTTTAAATTTACAAAAACAGCATTAAAATAGCAATGTGTTTTACCAACATGATTTGTACAGCAATAACATGAAATGTATTTCATGTAAATTTCCATCTAATTTGCAGACCCCTTCATGACCCCCCCTTAAAATCTCCCCAAAGCCCATAAGTTTCACTGTAAGCCAATGAATGAAAAATGCTCTAACAGCAAGTTTCGATGAATTAATGTCATTGTAACACCTGCTGAAGCAATCCTCTTTTGCTTAAGAACTTAAATTGGCCATCGTCTTTTTAGAAAATCAAAATTACCTGGACTTAAAAAATATGTTTTCAGGTGAAATACTGATTATTTCATAATTCAACACAGCTCTTTAAATTTTAGGCACATTTTCAGTGACAAATAACTCATACATATAGACATCAGCACCTTCAAGTAGGAAAGCAACTGGTCCAGGGCTGGGGATGCAGTTGGTACAAAGCTTGCTTAGCATGCAAGAGCCATGGGTTTGACAGCCAGCACTGCATAGACTGGCTGTTGTGGGACATACCTAAGATCTCAGCATTCAGAAGAGAGAGACAGGAGGATCAAAGTTCAAGGTCATCGTCAACTACATAGAGTACAAGGACAGCTTGGGATACATGAAACCCTTTCTCAAAAAGAAAAAGTAACACATATAGTTCAATGTAGGGATCAAATTAAAAGCACAACCAGCCACACTCCCTCATTCAAGCCCCAACTGGCTGCTTTCACATGAACCAGCAGGGTTGAACAGCTGCAACTTGGCCTATAATCCCAAAATATTTGGGAGAAAAAAATGCCAACTCCTAAGCCTATGAGGTTTTTCTAATGAAACTGGAATGAACATGCTGTTTAAGTAGCTTCTGTTGAATCAGAAAAGATCTGCGAAGGGAAATAAGAGACATTTTATATAAATAATCAAATCTTAAAATTAAAAGACTTAAGTTCATAATGATAATCAGACTTTACAAAGCCTCATTTTTCTGTTTTAACATCAAAATTATGTCCTGTGTCAAAAAGCCTCCATGTTCCTTGAACAGAATTTAATGGGGAGGAAAATCTATCACTAATATTTTAAAAGGAATGTATGTGCATGTATATAAGGGAGATTCAATTTCATACAGCAATTTGTCTCATAGGAGAAGTTGAATTTTTTTCTTCCAATTAAAAATCCTGAGATTATAGAAGAAAAAAATTCACAGTACAAATTCAATATGCTAAAGTATGAGAAAAAGTACTCAAGACATATATACTACCCAAACATTTATGTTAAACATCTTTAAAATTAAAGATGAAAAGAAGAAATCTAACAAACTTATTAATTATGTTAATAAATTTGTTAGTGCTTTCTTTACCCACATCTGAGGGATGAAAATAATTAAAAATGGATATATTTTAAATAAAAAAATTTAAAAATAAATAATCTCTATTATGTGCCATCTTTATAAATAGCAAGTTTAAATACTAGCTCCTCAATTATGACTAATGTTACATCATCATGAATTAGAAAAATACATATTTTTCAGTCAAATAGCTGATAATAGAAAAAGTTTTAACTTTACCATACCAAAATGGAGTTTCACAATTTGCTTTAATATACTTAGAGGCAACTAAAAGGCCTTCATCATCCCTCAAAAAGAAAAACAACAAAAAATCCACCTTTACAAAAGAAGTTCACTAAATGTTAAATACAATGAAGCTCCAAATATGTGGGCACTATGATTTATACAGACATCTATCGGCAGCAGCTCCACGTGTCCATGTGTGCTCAGCGCGGGAAGAGGCAAAAGTAAACAGAGTTGCCAGCTCCATCTCAGGAAGTGGTCTTCATCGCTTGGCATTTCCAAACTGCTGACTCAATCAGGATGGAAGGAACTTCAGCAATGCTTGCCACTGATTATAAAAGCTTCAAACCAAGCTCAGTACACATTCAAACTTGACCTCGAGAACAATGGGCAGTGATTTTCATTTTTTATGAATACTGCATTGTTAATGTAACTGACTCTAGAAATCCCAGAGTTATTACAAAAAAAAAAAAAAAAAAAAAAAGGATTTAAAGCCTAAAGACAGCTTTATTCATTTTCATCCACTTTAATGAAGATGTCCCCAAAGAAAGACTCAGAGATGGTGGTTGGCTCTTCTTGAGATGTCCGTTTCCGCTCATTTTTATGGTTTCCATTTAATAAGGGCTGCTCAGAAGAAATCTAAGATAATAAAAAAACACAAAAATGCAATATAACATTTATATATTGAGAGTGAAGCTTAGGGATGTTTATGAGTAGTACAGTGATCGCCTAGCATGCATGAGGCCCTGGGCTCAATTCCCAGCACAGAAAGAAATGCTGGGCACAGCGGTGCACACCTTTAATCCTAGGACCCTGGAGACAAAGACAGGAGGATCGCTGTGAGTTTGAGGTCAGCCTGGGCTAGAGCAAGACCCTACTTCAAAAAACTAAGAACTAACAACAACAGAAAAGAGCCATAATACCAAACAGCACACATCCAAGTTTGGCACACTTTTAAAGGACAAAATACTAAGTCAAATGTGTAGGTGTGTTACCACCCACTTTTAATCCCACGACTCTTGAGGCTGAGGTAGGAGGATCACAGTGAATTTCCTGTCTGAAAAAAAGAGAAACAGGTTTATATGTGTGCAACATAAACTATCTTGTAAACCAGGCCCAGTGGCTCATGCCTATGGTCTTGGCAGTCAGGAGACTTAGGCAAGCATACTGCTGAGAACTCAAGGCTAGTATGGTCTATACTGTGAGTTCAAGACATCCTGAGCTACAGAATGAGACCCTATCTCACACTCCTCCTCCCTCCCTCCCTCCCTCCCTCCCTCCCTCCCTCTCCCCCTCTCTCTCTCTCTCTCTCTCACACACACACACACACACACACACACACACACACACACACACACACAATCTCTAGAAAAGTAAACCAGAAACTGCTAAAACCAAATACCCGTGGGAAAGGGAAACTTTTCAAAAGTAGTTCTTAAGCCGGGCGTGGTGGCACATGCCTTTAACCCCAGCACTCGGGAGGCAGAGGTAGGAGGATCTCCAAGAGTTTGGGGCCACACTGAGACGACATAGTGAATTCCAGGTCAGTCTGAGCTAGAACGAGATGCTACCTCAAAAAAAAAAAAAAAAAGGTGAGTTCTTCAGTAGTGGATTTTGATTTTGAAACACGGAGAAACTAACTACTTCTTCAAGATAATGAAACAGCATGAGTCATACTCTACACCAAAACCAATAACCACAAAGAATAAAACCTCCAAAATTGATTGCTTAAAATGTATTCATCTAGGGCTGGAGAGATGGCTCAGCAGTTATGGTGGTGCTTGCATGCAAAGGTTAATAACCAAGGTACCCCTAAGCCAAATGCACAGGGGCGCATTCATCTGGAGTTTGTTTGTAGTGAGTGGCCGGAGGCCCTGGAGTGCCCATTCTCTCTTTCTCTTCATTCTATCTCTAGGCTTGTAAATAAATAAGTATAATATTTTTAAAACTTGTACTTGTTTTGCAAAAAAAAATTGTAGGGCTGGAGAAATGGCTCAGCAGTTAAGGTGCTTGCTTGCCTGCAAAGCCTAAGGATCCAGGTTCCATTCCCCAGCACGCACATAAACTACATGCCTAAGGTGGTGCATGTCTGGAGTTTGTTTACAGTGGCTAGAAGCTCTGGCATGCCCACTCTCTCTACTTGCCTCTTTCTCAAATAAGTAAAAATAGAACTTATTTTATTTCAAGTGTTACAATTCGATACTGGCTATATATGCAATTAATTGGTAACTATAATAATCATCCTATAAAATAATTTGGCAATGATGGTAGAAATGCTTGCCCAGCATGCACTAAGCTCAAAGGTCAATTCCCAGCACTGCAGGGGAACAATAATCAAGTCATACATAAAAAGTCACTGATTTTTCCATCTTAGTAATATTTAGACAGCTTCAAGATGCACAGAAGTGAAATGTTAACAAATTCTACCTTTTTAGAAAGATCTTAAAATTTATTTATTTATTAGAAACAGAGAGAGGGAGAGAGTTTGAGAATGGGTGCACCTGGGCCTCTAGCCACTGCAAATGAACTCCAGATTCATGTGCCACCATGTGCATCTGGCTTATGTGGGACCTGGAGAATTGAACCAGGGCCCTTAGGCTTCGCAGAAATGCATCTTAACCGCTAAGCCATCTCTACAGCCCACAAATCCTACTTTTATGGCTCCTTGAATTCTCCTAGGACAAATAAAATGCAAGCAGTACTTCACTTGGCTTCCAAAAGCTGGAAGAGTCATTGGATTTAAAAAAAAAAAAAAAAAAAAAAAAGCAGTTGAGGCTACAGAGATTGTTCAGTGGTTAAAGCTACTTGCTTGCATAGCCTGCTGGCCTGGTTTGATTCCCTGGTATCCATATAAAGCCAAAGGGACAGGTTGTATGCATCTAGGGTTTGTTTGCAGTGGCACAAGGCCCTGGTGCACCCATGTGCACACACATGCTTTCTCTCTCTTTCCGAGGTAAGGTCAGCTGAGGCTGACCTGGAATTCACTATATAGTCTCAGGCTGCCCTTGAATTCATAGTGATCCTCCTACCTCTGCTTCCCAAGTGCTGGGATTAAAGGCGTGCACCACCACACATGGCATTAAATAATTTTTTAAAAATAGCAACTAAGGACAAAGGGCTCAATGGTTAAAATGCTTGCCTACAAAACCTAACAACCCAGGTTTGATAACCCAGTATCCATGTAAAAAGCTAGATATGCAAAATGGCACATGAATCTGGAGTTCATTTGTAGTGGCTAAAGGTCCTGGCATGCCTATTCTCTCACTATCCATCTCTTTTCTCTCTGCTTGCATACATAAATAAAAATATTGTAAAGAAGTAGCAATAATTCATTTATGGCTTTGTGGTTTTATGCTAAACTAGCTGTAATTTTCTTTCTTTTTTTTCTTAAAGTTTTTGTTCATTTTTTTTATTTATTTATTTGAGAGTGACAGAGAGAGAAAGAGGCAGAGAGAGAGAGAGAGAGAGAATGGGCGCGCCAGGGCTTCCAGCCACTGCAAACGAACTCCAGATGCGTGCGCCCCTTGTGCATCTGGCTAACATAGATCCTGGGGAATCGAGCCTCGAACCGGGGTCCTTGGGCTTCGAAAGCAAGCGCTTAACCGCTAAGCCATCTCTCCAGCCCAACTTTCTTTCTTTTAAAAAAAAATATATTTACCAGCTGACAGAAAGCTGGAAAAAGCTATGCTAAATGCACTTCAATGGGAGTGAGAGAAATCACCAGTGAAGATACTCAACAGTGGACACTGGAAGCCTTAAATTAGGCCAGCCAGGCCAAATGAGCCAACAGGTACAAAAGTGGCATGTCTGTTATGGGGGAAACCAACTGCTCTCTAATTGGGCTGGAGGCCAACTCCATGGGGGGGAATACATCCCTGATACTGAAAATCTACAACAGAGGTCATGAGCCCTAGGGGTGTAATGTCTGCTGCTGTCTGGCTAAATGTATATACTATGCTCATCAAACTGCCCAGTAAGCACTTCTCTTAATGTTCATATCCATATATTAATGCTATTTTCACTTTTGGTTAGAGAAGCTTCTCTTTTTTTGATAGTGGTGACCTTGGGATGACTCAGAAGGCGCCATGGTGCTGAGAAGTGACAGAGGAGAGCTCAGCATTACAATATCTCTATCACAACTTGCTAAGGCTCAGGATCCATTGCGGAAAAGGTAGCAGAAAGAGTGTAAGAGCCAAAGGAAGGGTCGGACTCCTTACAACGTGCTCCTCCAGACACAAAATGGCCTGGATATCCATGACCTCACAGTGTCTGACATTACCTACACAAGATCATAATACGAAGAACAGAGCATGACATCAAGATAAGAGAAAGACTGAGAGGAGGAGGAGATATGATGGAGAGTGAAGTTTCAAAGGGGGAAGTGGTGGGGGGAGGGAGGAAATTACCATGGGATATTGTTTACAATTATGGAAATTGTCAATAAAATAAAATAAAAATAAAAATTTGAAAAATATTTGATTTATTTGAGAGAGAAGAAAGGGAGAGTTTAAGAACACTAAAGTTCATATGCAAGTACCACTTTATGAATCTGGCTTTATGTGCATACTGGGGAATTAAACTAGGGCCATCAGGCTTTGTAAGCAATCACCATTAACAGCTGAGCCATTTCTCTAGCTGTATCTTTCTTTTTTTTTTTTGGTTTTTCGAGGTAGGGTCTCACTCTGGCTCAGGCTGACCTGGGATTCACTCTGTAGTCTCAGGGTGGCCTCAAACTCACAGCGATCCTCCTACCTCTGCCTCCTGAGTGCTGGGATTAAAGGCGTGCGCCACCATGCCCAGCCTCTAGCTGTATCTTTCTAATCCAACAGGTTATCATCATCTAGGATGGAGGGCTTGACATGGGGAGGAGGTAAAGTTATATTAAAATCAGTTCTGATATTCAATTGAAAATAAAATCATTTTTCCCCAGTTGAGCCTGATTTACCCTCCTATATATGATATTCAACTAACATACACAATAAAATCAGTAGCTACCACATACCTGAGTTGAGCTGCCAGTATTCTTAGACTGAATATCAGTAGCAACACTTGTTGATGGAAGTGAATCAGAAGATTCTTGACTTTTTTTCGGGCTTTCATTATGCAAATTCAATTTTTTCAAATTTCTTCTTGATACAGGAATGAGTGGTTTCAAGCGCTTCTTACTACGGACATGAGTAGCTTCATCTGAGTCCAAACTATTCTTTGGACATATTAGAGATAAAAATCCTAGTGGTCTTCTGCCAGGCCTAGAAATAGAAATTAAAGAGACTCAAGAAAACACGTCCTATTTTGATTTTGTGTGTGTACATGTATACAATAGGTATAATGTGGATATGCACATATGTACAGATGCAGTGCCTGACACATGTGCAGAGGCCAGAGGAGAATATCAAGTGTCCTCTTCCATCCTGTATCCACTTGTTTTCTTTTGTTTTACAGGGTCTCACTCTAGCCAGACTGACCTCAAACTCACTCTGTAGTCCTTCTACCTCTGCATCCCAAGTGCTGTGATTAAAGGCATGTGCTACCAAGCTCTCTTTTGAACTTCTGAAATATTTTTATTTATTTATTTGCAAGCAGAGAGAGAGAGGTGAGGGGATGCCAAGGCATCTTGCCGCTGCTAATACATGTGCCACTTAGTGCATCTGGCTTTATGTGGGTACCGAGGATTTGAACCCAGGTCATCAGGCTTTGTAAGCAAGTGCCTTTAACTGCTAAGCCATCTCTCCAGCCTCTGTTTTGAATTTTTTAAATTTGTTTTTATTTTTATTCACTTATTTGACAGCAAAGGAGAGAAGGGGGGGGGGGAGAATGGACGCACCAGGGCTTCCAGCCACTGCAAATGAACTCCAGATGCCACCTTGTGGTTTTTCAAGGCAGGTTCTCGCTCTAGCCCAGGTTGATCCTGAATTCACTATGCAGTCTCAGGGTGGCCTTGAACTCACAGCCATCCTCCTATCCCTGCCTCCCAAGGGCTGGGATTAAAGGTATGCGCCACCACACCTAGCTTATATATAATTTTGTTGCTGTTGTTGTTGTTGAAATAGGGTCTCACTCTAGCCCAGGGTTACCTGGATTTCACTGTGTAGTCTCAAGGTGGCCTTGAACTCATGATGATCCTCCTACATGTGCCTCTCAAGTGCTGGGATTAAAGGCATGTGCCTCCGTTCCTGGATTCTATAATTTTATTTTATTTTTTTTTTTGAGGTAGGGTCTCACTGTAGCCCAGGCTGAACTGGAATTCACTATGTAGTCTCAGGGTGGCCTCGAACTCATGGCGATCCTCCTATCTCTGCCTCCCAAGTGCTGGGATTACAGGCGTACGCCACCACGCCTGGCATTTATTTTTTTAATTGAGGTGCTGGACAGACGACTCAGTGATTAAGGCACTTGCCTGCAAGCCTAACAATCTGGGTTCAATTTGCCAGTACAACTACAGAATTGCATAGTTCCAACAGAAAGTATGCAGCCCAGAAAGCCCAAATATGTACTGTATGACCTTTTACAAAAAGGAAAAATAAGCTTCTCTTCTGGACCATTGCTTCTCAACTTACTCTAATCCAAACTCTGATAATATTTTCTAGCTTCATTCTAGTTTCACCATACCACTAAGATCAGAAAAGATACAGCTCTACTTTCTGGATAGGCTAAACAACAGATTACATAAGCCTTTTCAAGATACACATGTCCTTTCCCTTACTGAAGGTTACTGCCTCTCAACTCACAATGCTGAAGTTTTCAATGCTGCTAATAAGCCAAGACTTCTAGGATATGGGAAAAATGATGTGGGAGCAGCTGGTATGGACCTCAGCTCCAGAAATACTCTTAAGAGAAAGCCATACTAACTTCTATGAGGGAATGACACATGTTCTATGAGCAGAAAAGTAACAGTTAAAAAAACAAATAAGGGGGCTGGAGAGATGGCTTAGCGGTTAAGCGCTTGCCTGTGAAGCCTAAGGACCCCGGTTCGAGGCTCGGTTCCCCAGGTCCCACGTTAGCCAGATGGACAAGGGGGCGCACGCGTCTGGAGTTCGTTTGCAGAGGCTGGAAGCCCTGGCGCGCCCATTCTCTCTCTCTCCCTCTATCTGTCTTTCTCTCTGTGTCTGTCGCTCTCAAATAAATAAATAAAAATTTCGAAAAAAAAAAAAAAAACAAAAAACAAATAAGGGCTGGAGAGATGGCTTAGTGGTTAAGTGCTTGCCTGTGAAGCCTAAGGAACCTGGTTCAAGGTTTGATTCCCCAGGACCCACGTAAGCCAGATGCAAAGGGGGCACAGGCATCTGGAGGCCCTGGTGCATACCCATTCTCCATCTATCTGCCTCTTTCTCTCTCTGTCCTGTCACTCACAAATAAATAAATAAAAATAATAAGAAAAAAATAAAGGAAATGTAACAATCACAAGAATGACCATGTACAATCTGCACAGTCAAAATTTCAGAGAAAAGCAAATGTGGTGGCACATGCCATTAATCCCAGCACTTGGGAGGCAGAGATAGGATTGCTGAGTTAAGGCCAGCTTGAGACTACATAGTGAATTCCAGATCAGCCTGGGCTAGAGCAAGACCTTACCTTGAAAAACCAAAAACAAAACCAAACAAAAATTCCAGTGGAGTTGAGCTCTTGTCACATGGAAGATAATATATACCTGGAATGCTACTTCATTTCCCTTGCTTGCTTATCTTCCCTTTGCCTTACTGATGAGTTCAGAGCATGTTATTTCAGGATGCACCTCATTTGTATGCATTTAGGAAGACAGTGAACATCCACTAAGCCAGACAGGTTATACTTATTCGGAGATACCTGGATAGAGGAGGAGGTTCTGAAGATGACGCTCTGCCATCCATTTGTTCTGAATGAGAAGCAGGATGAGCTCTTTCTTCTTTACCAGATGCAGTTGTCTCTTCCCGAGTCATATTCTTTTCTGAACAAGGATCTTTTTCTTCATCAAGAGGTTCAGCTTCTATATTTGGTAAAGTTGATTCAATTTTCTCTTTTTGGGATTTTGGGGTTGTGCTTCCTGAGACAGGGAAAATGACTTGATCCTTCTGAGGATCCCCTTAAAGAGATAAGGAAAAATGTTTATAAGCACATTTTTTTTTTTTTTATTTGAGAGCAACAGACAGAGAGAGAAAGACAGATAGAGGGGGAGAGAGAATGGGCGCGCCAGGGCTTCCAGCCACTGCAAACGAACTCCAGACGCGTGCGCCCCCTTGTGCATCTGGCTAACGTGGGACCTGGGGAACCGAGCCTCGAACCGGGGTCCTTAGGCTTCATAGGCAAGCGCTTAACCGCTAAGCCATCTCTCCAGCCCTATAAGCACATTTTGAACTATTAAATACACTAGAGTATCTGAAGGAAAAGCCACAGTATTCTGTGTAACATCTAGTCAAATAAGAGTAATCTAAACCCGGGCATGGTGGTGCATGCCTTTAATCCCAGCACTTGGGAGGCAGAGGTAGGAGGATCACCAATGAGTTCAAAGCTACTCCGAGACTACATAGTGAATTCCAGGTCAGCCTGAGCTAGAGTGAAACCCTACCTCAAAAAACCAAAGAGTAACCTATATTATTTTAACTAGTAAGAACTGGTTAGGAAGCTAGGTGTGGTGATGCACACCTTTAATCCCAACACTCGGGAGGCAGAGGTAGGAGGATCTCCGTGAGTTCGAGGCCACCCTGAGACTCCATAGTGAATTCCAGGTCAGTCTGGGCCAGAGTGAGTGAGACCCTACCTCGAAAAACCAACCAAACAAACAAACAAAAAAACCCACAAAACAAACAAAACAAAACCCCAACAACAACAAAAAACTGGTTAGGGCTGGAGATATGACTTAGTGGTTAATGGTGCTGGGTTGCAGAGCCCAGCACTCATGTAAAGCCATTATGCAAAGTGGTATATGTGATATTTGTGATACCAAAGAGACTATGTCAATGGAAGGTGGCGCCAAGATATGGCTTAGTGGTTAAGGCACTTGTCTGCAAAGCCAAAGGACCCAGGTTCAATTCCCCAGGAACCACGTAAACCAGATGCACAAGGTGGTACATGCATCTGGATTTCATTTGCAGCAGCTATAGGCCCTGGCGTGCACCCATATTCATTCTCTCTCTCTCAATCCTTGCAAACAAATACATTAAAAAAAGTTTAAAAAGAATTTAAAAGTTACTTATAGAGACATTGTAAGGCAGTACAGAATGGAAGGATTTACTGGCTTGGTGTATTAGAAAAAATGAGCAAGACTTTGTTTTAAGCTCAAGATGTATCAGAAATTATCAGAGGTGCTTAGCAAAATATAATCACCTTAAGCCGGATATGGTGTCACACGCCTTTAATCCCAGCACTCAAGAGGCAGAGGTAGGAGGATCACCATGAGTTCAAGGCCACCCTGAGACTACATAGTGAATTCCAGGTCAGCCTGGGCTAGAATGAAACCCTACCTCAAAAAAACAATTAAATAAATAAAAATTAAAAAAAAATAAAAATCACTTTAAATTCGTTTCACTTACCTGGTTCTTCAAAAACATTTACTTCTGTTGAAGACACCTGTGTTTAAAAAAAAATGTAAAGAAAGGTTAAAAATCTGATAAGTGAAAATAAAATTCCTAACCATCTGCCTTTAATCCCAGCACTCAGGAGGCAGAGGTAGGAGGATTGCCATGAGTTTGAAGCCACCCTGAGATTCCATACCGAATTCCAGAGCAGCCTGGGCTAGAGTGAGACCCTACCTCGAAAAACCAAAAAAAAAAAAAAAAGAAAGAAAAAGAAAAAGAAAAATTTGGGGCTGGAGAGATGGCTTAGAGAGTTAAGGTGCTTGCCTGCAAAGCCCAAGAACTCATGTTTGACACTCCAGGTCCCACGCAAGCCAGACACACAAGGTGACTCAAGTGTACAAGGTCACACATGCACACAAGGTGGCACATGTGTCTACAGTTTGATTGCAGTGGTTGGAGGCTCTGGTGTACAAATATCCACCCTCCACCCCCAACTCTTGCTCTCTCATATATATATATATATATAAAGAAAGAAAAAGAAAAGTTAGGCCAGATGTGGTGGTGTATGCCTTTACTCCAAACACTCAGGAGGGCAAAGGTAGGAGGAGTGTTATGAGAGTTTAGAGGCCAGCCTGAGCCTCCATAGTGAATTCCAGACCAACCAGGACTAAAGTGAGACCCTACCTCACCAAAAGATCAAGGCTGGGGAGATGGCTCAGCAGTCAAAGGTACTTGCTCATAAAGCATTCCAGCTCAGGATCAATTCCCCCAGTACCCATGTAAAGACTGTTCTGTCATGTCCATTGTCTATCTGTCTCTAGCAAATAAATATAAATACCTACTAAAATGAAAAAGATCAGTAATCCATTTAAAAATGGGTAGAGCATAAAAGTTATTTCACAGAGAATGGCTCAGTGGTTAAAGTGCTTGGCTGCGAAGCCTAAGGACTCAAGTTCAATTCTCTAGTACCCTCGTAAGCTAGATGCGTAAGGTGGCTCATGTGTTTGGAGTTCATGGGCATGCCCATTCATTTTCCCTCTCAAATAAATATCTTTTTTTAAAAAAAATTAGGACAACCGGATGTGGTGGCGCACACCTTTAATCCCAGCCCTCAGGAGGCAAAGGTAGGAGAATCACTATGAGTTTGAGGCCACTCTAAGACTACCGAGTGAATTCCAGGTCAGCCTGAGCTAGAGTGAGACCCTACTTCGAAAAACAAACACAACAGAAAAAAAAGTTAGGGCTAGAGAGATGGCTTTGTGGTTAAGGCACTTGCCTGCAAAAACAAAGGACCCTGGTTTGATTCCCTAGGACCCATGTAAAGCCAAGTACACAAGGTGGCACATGTGCCTGCAGTTTGTTTGCAGTGGCTAGAGGCCCTGGCATGCTGATTCTCTCCCTCTCTCTCTTCTCTTTTTTTATTTCAAGGTAGGATCTCACTCTGGTCCAGGCTGACCTGGAATTCACTATGTAGTCTCAGGGTGGCCTCAAACTCACAATGATCCTCCTACCTCTGCCTCCCGAGTGCTGGGGTTTAAGGTGTGTGCTACCATGCCCAGCTTCCTCTCTCTTAAATAAATTTTTTAAAAAGTTAGTCAAGTCAATGCGAATTGTAATTATCGTCCAGGACACTGTCTACAATATATTAAGTCAACTATCATATTTAAATAAACTTTTCATAGTGCAACTATAAATTATAAGTAACATCAGAAACAAAACAAACAAGAGGGTATATGGAAACAACATAGTGAATTTGTGATTTGATTCTTATAAGACTTTCCTGAGGTAGTAATGACTGAAATAAATTTATGTTTTGTAAGGAAATGATTCATAAAGAAGGGACAGCAAAAAAAAAAGGGGGGGGGAAGAGAGAAAAGGAAAAAATAAAAGAAGGGACAGCAAAAGAAATGCCTTGGGACACAAATCACAGAACATTCAAGGAATTAAAAACTGGTCACTGTAGTTGGCCATGGTGGCTCACGCCTTTAATCCCAGCACTTGGGAGACAGAGGTGGGAGGATCACTGTGAATTTGAGGCCATCCTGAGACTCCATAGTGAGTTCCAGGTCAGCGTAGGCTAGAGTGAGACCCTACCTTGAAAAAAAAAAAACAAAAAACTTTTCACTGAAACTAAAAAATGAAAGAGACTAGCATAAAATGACACTAACAACAGAAATGGGCTAGATCATATAGAGTCCTTGGTTTTATTCCCAAGAACAATGGATAGCTTAATATATTATCATGATGATGGCAACACTAGTTTTTCAAATCAGAAACTTCATTCAGACACATGAAATAGCTCATCAACAGCACAGCAGCTGTTGGGTGGAAGAGCAGAGACCCGGACTAATATGAAGCTACTGGCCTTATTCTCGGCGACTATCAGAGCTAAAAGTATGTTTCTTTTTTTAAAATTTATTTGAGAGAGGAGGAAGAGAGAGAGAGAGAGAGAGAGAGAGAGAGAGAGAGAGAGGAAGGAACATAAATATATATAAAAATTTAGAGTCAGATTAAAAAATATAAACATTTGTCACAATATAGTCTTCTTACTTGAGTTAATCTTACCTCAGAGGCAAATTCCTGATAACCAACTCTTGACATGAGTGAGGATTTTTTGGCAGGAGGAACAAGATCACTTTCATCAAGCCTGCAAGGAAATCTCTTCCTAGATGTAAAATCCAAATTAGCATGGGAATTTTCAGAATCCTCTCCTCCAGAATTAGAATTAGATAAATACATCACATCTTGAACGAGTGAAGTTGATGGTAAACTCACACTACACAGAAGAAAAAAATATAAATTTATTTATATATACATACAAAACAATAAATCAGAAGTTATTTAATGAAGTTAAACATTGATATATTCCAATAAATATAAATGTCTGTTGTTTGAATGTGAAGTGTCCCCCACAGGCTGACAAGTTTCATCACTTGGGAAGACTGGAACTTCTAGGAGACAGAGCCTTGATGGAGGAACTGGGTCATGTGGGTGAGCCTTGAAGGGCTGACACCAGCCCCACTTACTTTCCATGAACACTTCCTACACTTGCTGCAAGGTAACAAGTTAGCCTGCTGTGCCTCCTCCACCACCATGTACTATTATCCCCTCAAAACATAAGGTGAAATAACCCATTCCTTCTGTACACTGCTTCTGGTCAGATGTTGGTGCACAGAAACAAAGCATTGAATACAGTATTCCAATGAATACTAGAGCTCCAAACCAATAAATTAATGTCCAGAACAATAAAAACAAGTTTGAGGTGCACTCATATTTAAAGACCCCTAAGTCTGTGATACTGAATTAATAATGTAAGGTGTAAAGTTTCCTTGTCTGTAACATTAAATTTTACAGGCCAGCCTGGGCTAAGGCACAACTCTGCCTGAAAATTAAAAAAAATGAAAATAAAGAAGTAGGCTTCAATAAAGAGTGGGTGACTTTTGTAAAATGATATTTTTAGGGGGGCTGAAGAGATGGCTTAGTGGTTAAGGTGCTTTCCCACAAAGCCTAACGAACCAGGTTCGATTCCCCAGTACACATGTAAAGCTGGATGCACAAGACGGCGCATGCATCTGGTATTCATCTGCAGTGGCTGGAGGCCCTGGTGTGCCGATTCTCTCTTCCTCTCAAATGAGTAAAATAAATAAATAAATAATTGATTTATTTGCAAGTAGAGAGAGAGAGGAAGAGAGAGAGAATATGTATGGGCACCCCTCCAGCCAGTACAAACTAAGTACAGATGCAAGTGCCACTTTGTGCATCTGGCTTAAAGTGGGCCCTGGGGAATCAAATCCAGGTCATTAGGCTTCTCAGGCCAGCATCGTAACAACTGATCCATCTCTCCAGCCCAAGTGTGGGTGACATTTTTTATTTTTATTTATTTATTTTTAATTGAGAGAAAGAAAGAGGCAGAGAGAGGGAGAAAGAGAATGGATGTGCCAGGGCCTCTAGGTACTGCAAATGAACTCCAGATGCATGTGCCCTCTTGTGCATCTGGCTTATGTGGGTCTTGGGGGAATTGAACAGAGGTCCTTTGGCTTTTCAGGTAAATGCTTTAACTGCTAAGCCATCTCTTCAGCCCCGGCCTTTTTAAAAAAAAAAAAAAAAAAAAAAACTATTTTTTTTTTTTATTTGAGAGAGAGGGAGAGAAAGAAGAAAGAGAAAGAATGGGTACAACAGGGCCTCTAGCCATTGCAAATGAACTCCAGATGCATGTGCCACCTTGTGCAACTGGCTTATATGGGTACTGGAGGATGGAACCTGGCTCCTCAGGCTTCAGAGGCAAGCGCCGTAACCATCAAGCCAACTCTCCAGACCTTCAATTTTTTTTTAAATTTATTTATTTATTTATTTGAGAGCGCCAGACACAGAGAGAAAGACAGAAAGACGGAGACAGGATGGGCGCGCCAGGGCTTCCAGCCTCTGCAAACGAACTCCAGACGTGTGCACCCCCTTGTGCATCTGGCTAACGTGGGACCTGGGGAACCAAGCCTCGAACCGGGGTTCTTAGGCTTCACAGGCAAGCGCTTAACCACTAAACCATCTCTCCAGCCCAGACCTTCAATTTTTAAAAAATCTTTTATTTATTTATTTTTTTTGAGAGAGAGGAAGGTAGGTAGAGAGAATGGGCATGCCATGGCCTCCAGCCACTGCAAATGAACACCAGACACATTGTGCATCTGGCTTTATGTGGGTACTAGAGAGTAGAACCTGGGTCCTTTGACTTTTCAGTGAGTTCAAGGCCAACCTTGAACTGAGACTACATAGTGAATTTCAGGTCAGCATGGACTAGAGTAAGACCCTACCTCAGGGGAAAAAAAAAAAATTATTCCAGGGCTGGAGAAAATGGCTGAGTGGTTAAGGCACTTGTCTATAAATCCTTAATGACCTGAGTTCAATTCCCCATGTATCTGGAGTTTGTTTGCAGTGGCTAGAGTCCCTGAACACCCATACTCTCAGCTTGCAAATAGAGAAATAAAAAGAAAAATATTATTCTAGTACTCTTCCAATAAATTGGAAAACCTAGAAGAAATGACAAATGTTTAGACAATCCAATCTACAAAAATGAAATGAAAGTATATAAAAAACCAAAGTAGCTCAATAGTGAACACTGAGAGTAAAGTAAAAATGAAAGCCTTCCAACAAAGAAACATCTTGAGCTGGGTGTAGTAGTATATGCCTTTCAACCCCTGTACTCAAGGAGGCTAAGATAGGAGGATCACTTGGAGTTTGAGGCCAGCCTGAGACTATGTAGTGAATTCCAGGTCAGCCTGGGCTAGAATAATACCTTACAAAAAAAGAAAGAAAGAAAGGAGGAGAGAAAGAGAGAGAAAGAAAAAGGCGGGTGTGCACCATCATGCCTGGCTAATTATAAAACATTCTTATGAATATAAAAATCATACACAACAAATAAGTTGATTCAACATATGCAAACTGATAGGAAAAAAACACATAAATAGAATTAAAGATTAAAAAACCCCATAAGGATCACAATAGATGTTCATGGATTACTAGACTAAGTATCATTAAAATGGCTATATTAAGGGCTGGAGAGATGGCTTAGCAGTGAGTGTGATTGCCTGCAAAACCCAAGGATCCAGGTTCAATTACCCAGTACCTATGTAAAGCCAGATGCACAAGGGGAGCATATATACAGATATGTGGGTGGATATCTGTAATCCCAGCACTCAGAAGGCTTAGGAAAATAATTCTAAGCTCCAGAGAAGCCCAGGTTATAAAGCCAGATTCTGCCCTTTGGGGGAACACCTGAATCAAACAAACAGCCATAAAAGACAAAATGGATTAGGTCAATTAACTCACATGGAAACACCACAATAAACCCCATTAATGAGCACTATTTTCTTTTCGTTTCTTTGAAGTATGGTCTCATGCTAGCCCAGGCTAAAGGGAATTCACACTATAGTCCCAGGCAGGTCTTGAACTATCTATGATATTCTTTCCTCTACCTCCCAAGTGCTGGGATTACAGGTGTGTACCACCATTCTTGGCTTTTCTTTTTTATTTTAATATTTTATTTATTTTATTTTATTTATTTGACAGAGAAAGAGGGAGAAAGAGTGAGAGAATGGGCACTCCAGGGCCTCCAGCCACTTCAAATGAACTCCAGATGCGTGCACCCGCTTGTGCATCTAGCTAATGTGGGTTCTGGGTAGTCGAACCTGGGTCCTTTGGCTTTGCAGACAAACGCCGCCTTAACTGCTAAGCCATCCCTCCAACCTGGCTTTTCTTTTTTTATTGTTGTTGTTATGTTTACAATATTAATATGCATTCATAATAAGTTTTTTTATTTTTACTTATTTATTTATTTGAGACAGAAAGAGGGAGACAGTGAGTGAATGAGAATGGGCATGCCAGGGCGTTTAGCCACTGTAAATGAACTCCAAGTAGATGCATGTGCCACCATGTGCACCTGGCTTATGGGGGACTTGGAGAATTGGACCTGGGTTCTTAGGCTTCACAGACATGTACTTTAACCCTGAGCCATCTCTCCAGCGCTCAATAATAATTATTTCTTTAAAAAAGAAATTAGTTTAAATTTTTAAAAAATCACTCAAAAGTACTATGATTCATAAAATGTCTCCTCCTAGCAAAAACATTTTAACTCAGCTTTTACCTCAGGTCATCTCTTTCTCCTTTATTCCTAGATTTGACCAATATGGGCGCTGGCAGCAGAGGACTTGGCACTGACTGCACAGTAGCGTCAGTAAACCCTCCTGCTGCACTGGCTGGGATCTCCACCAGAGTTAAAATGAATGCTTGCTCGTCCTCTTCATCTTGATGTAGATCAGCAAACAGATTCACTGCAAAGGTTAAAGTTAGTAATGAAAGGCTAAGCCAAGGAAAAACACAAAACTATTATCTCATTTTTATGACAACCAAGATTTAAATCAAGATTTAATTACTAACATACATTCTCAACCCCAAAAAGGCAATTTCCCCCCAAAGGGTAAACAGGATATATTAAAAGAATAATTTATAACTTTTTCCTTTTCTTTTCTCTTTCTTTCTTTCTTCCCTTCTTTTTCTTTTTTGAGGTAAGGTCTCGCACTAGCCCAGGCTGACCTGAAATTCACTCTGTAGTCTCAGGGTGGCATAGAACTTGTGGTGATCCTCCTACCTCTGGCTCCCAAGTGCTGGGATTAAAGGCATGCCCCACCATGCCTGGTTTAGGATTTATAATTTTTTAATTTAAATTTTTTGTTTATTTTTATTCATTTATTTGAGAGCAACAGGCAGAGAGAGAAAGAGGCAGATATAGAGAGAGAATGGGCATGCCAGGGCCTCCAGCCACTGAAAAGGAACTCCAAATGTGTGTGCGCCCTTGTGCATCTGGCTGACATGGGTCCGGGGGAATCGAGCCTCGAACCGGGTTCTTTAGGCTTCACAGGCAAGTGCTTAACCACTAAATCATATCTCCAGTCCAATTTAATTTTAAAAATTATTTTATTTATTTGCAAGGGGGGAGAGAGAGACAGAAAATGGCACACCAGGGCCTCTAGCAGCAGCAAATGAACTCTAGATGCATGTGCCACTCTGTGCACTTGGCTTTATGGTGAATCAAACCCAGGTGGGTCATTAGGTTTGGCAGGCAAGCACCTTAACCATTGAACCATCTCTCTAGCCCAGGATTTACTTACACACACACACACGCAAGCATGCACGCACACACACACTCTCTCTCACTTTGGTTTTTTGAGGTAGGGTCTTTCTCTAGCCCAGGCTGACCTGTAACTCACTATGTAGTCTCAGGGCGGCCTTGAACTCATGGCGATCCTCCTACCTCTGCCTCTCAAGTGCTGGGATTAAAGGTGTGAGGCACCAAGCCTGGCTATAATTTATGAGGGGGAGAGAGAGAAAGAAAGAATATGAATGGGCATGCCAGGCCCTCCAGCCACTGCAGATGAACTACAGACACGTGTGCCCCTTTGTGCATCTGGCTAACGTGGGTCCTGGGGAATCGAACCTGGGTCCTTTGGCTTTGTAGGCAAATACCTTAACCACTAAGCCATCCCTCCAGCCCCCGGCTATAATTTTTAATAACTGATATATAAAAGACATTTGTTGGGGCTGGGGAGATGGCTCAATTAAAGGAATTTACTTGCAATGTATGCTGTACCCACATACAGCCAGATGCATAAAGTGGCGCATGTGTCTGGAGTTGATCTGCCATGGCTAGAGGCCCTAGTATGCCCATTTTTTTTCCCTTCTCGCTCTGTGCTTCTTTCTTTCTCTCTCAAGAAAATATTAAAAAAAAAAAAAAAAAGCCGGGCGTGGTGGCGCATGCCTTTAATCCCAGCACTCGGGAGGCAGAGGTAGGAGGATCGCCGTGAGTTCAAGGCCACCCTGAGACTCCATAGTGAATTCCAGGTCAGCCTGGGCTAGAGTGAGACCCTACCTCGAAAAACCAAAAAAAAAAAAAAAAAAAAAAAACCCAACTTTTTAAAAAGCTCATTTGGCCACATGTGGCACCTTTAATCTCAGCACTTGTGAGGCAAAGATAGGGAGATCACTGAATTTAAGGTGAGCCTGAGCTAGAGTGAGACTCCTTGGGGGGAAAGAACACAAACACACACATTTGTCTTTGAAACTTTTTTTTTTTTTTTTTTTTGAGGTTGGGTCTCACTCTAGCCCAGGCTGACCTGGAATGCATGGTGTAGTTTCAGGGTGGCCATGAACTCTTATCACTGCCTCCTGAGTGCTGGGATTAAAGGTGTGTGCCACCATGCCCAGCTGCCATAAACTTTTATGATTTTGTATAGCTAAATGTAAAAATTCAACTACTAGGTTCTATAACACTTTGCTAACAAGAGTGTCATCAAGATAACATCACCTGTTTGGTCTTGAGGATTGATCACATTCTCTTGTTGGACTTCTGGAATAGTAGCTGGTATACCCTGCCATAAAAAGTTAAAAACAGGTTTGAAAAATATTGACAATATTGTTTAAAAAAATTTTTTTTAATTTATTTGAGAGAGAGTTAGCAAGTATAGGCTCACCAGGACTTCCTGCTACTTCAAATGAACTCCAGATGCATGTGCCACTTCATGTATCTGGCTTTATACAGCATGGCAATTTGAATAATGACCCCAAAAGATTCAGGTGTTTTATTAAAGCTTCTTGGATTTCCAGCTACCTGGCTAGAGGTAGTATCACTTGGTGGATCCTAGCGTTCAGCCTGAATGTGTGAGGGTAGATTTGGAATTCCAGTCTAAAGTTAAGCAAAGTGCCTGAGCTTTGCCTGGAATTCCTAAAGTGTGCTTGCCTGTGGTGCTGGTTTGTCTTACGGCTTTTTTCTGTGAAAGCGGGCCAACTTCTGCCATTATGGAACTTCCCCAGGATCTATAACTTTCAAATAAATCGCTTTTCCCATAACTGCGCCTCCTCTCAGCGACCTGAAGCTGACCATACAGAATTGGTACCAGGAATGGGATGAGAAAAATCTGACCATGTGGATTTTGGTCGTTTGGAACTTGTGTTTTGGAGGAACAGTCATGGACTTGATATTTGCAACTAAAGATGCCTTCTGGAGCAATAAGCCAAGTATTCTGGACTATTCTTCTGAGAGTTTGCAAAAGCTAAGTGCAGAGAGGAATGAACTTGGAGGATTGGCTTATGAACTTTCAAAGGGGAAGGAAAGACTGCAGAAAACTTTGCTGCAACTGGGCTACTGGCATAATGGCTAGCTGTGTTCTGCTGCCCAGGCCCAAAGAGTTTAATCAAGGTTAAATGTGTAATAGACTAATGTGCTTGGCTAAAGATACTATACCTAGAGATTTACATTTTTAAGTTGGAAAAAAGCAAGTTAAAATTATTGGCACTGAAGCTGGTTTTAGGTTACTAAAGCTGCTATTGTCAAACACATTAGCAATCTTAAGGAAGATGGTTCAACTGCTTTACATTAAAACATTGGAGAGGATGCCTGAGGAAATACTATGAGAGAAATGCAAACTCTTGAAAAAGAGTTGACAGGAGAAGGAACCTGCTTTTCAAGGTTACAATTTATTTCATCCCTGAATTAAGAATATGGCATTTTGGGGAGGTAATATGATGGAGAATGGAATTTCAAAGGGGAAAGTGTCGGGGGGGAGGGAAGGAATTACCATGGGATGTTTTTTATAATCATGGAAAATGTTAATAAAAATTTAAAAATTAAAAAAATATATATATACAATTTTTTTTAAAAAAGAAGAATATGGCATGTGCTGAGCGTGGTGGTGCATGCCTTTAATCCCAGCACTTGGGAAGTAGAGGTAGGAGGATTGCTATGAGCTCGAGGACATGCTGAGATGCCATAGTGAATTCCAGATCAGCCTGGACTAGAGTGAGACCCTACCTCGAAAAAAACAAAAAACAAAAACAAAAACAAAAAAAAAAAAAAGAATATGGCATTGAAAAGGCGATGAGTGATCATAAAGTGCACATAGTCCTAGGAGCTGCTGTTGAAATGCAGCACATAGGCAAGGCATGATGACCCTGAGGATGCAAGCAAAGCCACTGGAAGATAGACCACGGTTTGCATGAAGAGCTGAATATGTTTTGGATATACCAGAACAATGCAAGGGCTACCATGGAGTGCTGCTGGCCTGGAATGAAAGCTTTCCCTGGCGGTTCAGCCCAGCTGGAGGAGCAGAACTGGAAAATCTGGAGACTATTAGTCACTGGTTATATAGGACTTAAACTGCAGAAACTTGATGTTTGCTTGATGGTTGTTGAGTTTGCATTGTCCTAGTCTTGCCTGTTATGTCCTAGATCAGTTGGAAATGTTTACTCTTGTGCCTTTATATGTTGAAGGTATATAACTTGTTTTGATTTTACAGAACTCACAATTAAGAAACCATCTTAAATCTCAGATGAGACTTGGTAAAGACTATGTAGACCATGGCTGGCCTTGAACTCCAGGCAATCCTACTCCAGCATCCCTCCCTAGTGCTGGGACTGTAGGCTTGTGCCACCACACCCAGCTGAATCAAGTTTTAAAAGTATCTAACTAGGGTTGGAGAGATGGCTTAGTGGTTAAGTGCTTGCCTGTGAAGCCTAAGGACCCCGGCTCTACGCTCGATTCCCCAGGACCCACGTTAGCCAGATGCACAAGGGGGAGCACACGTCAGGAGTTTGTTTGCAGTGGCTGGAGGCCCTGGCACGCCCGTTCTCTCTCTCTTTCTCTCACTATCACTCTCAAATAAATAAATAAAAATACCAAAAAAAATATTTTTTAAGTATCTAACTATAAGAACTGGGCGTGGTGGCACACACCTTTAATCCCAGCACTTGGGAGGCAGAGGTAGGAAGATTACCACAAGTTCAAGGCCACCCTGAGACTACATAGTAAATTCCAGGGCAGCCTGTCTAACTGTATGTAACTATAGATAAAGAGAGCAAAACCAAGAAAACAAATGAGGAAAAAAAAATATTAACAACAAATTCAAGGAAACAGCATGGGAGAGTGCTTGCAAGATGCCTATCACTTTTATGTTTGAAGTTATTTCAAACATAGAAAGTAAAACAAAAGTGTGGCAGTACCCTCAGGTTGGCTCTACTTCTCTTCAATCAGCCCACAGCGAAACACGAGTGCAGCTTCCAGCTCACCCAGCCGGCTGGGCAGTGGTGGGGAGAATATAAAACTGTTTCCTGCTCTGGAGGAACTTTACTGCTTATCTCTGCTTTATGTTTGGGGTGACTTCTCACTTTGGTTACATGCATAATTTTCCTCTGGCTTCTGAATGGACCATGTGCATTTACACTCCAGATCTACCAGGTGGGTGCTCTCACATACTCCAGGCTTGCTACCTGTGTAATTTCTTTAAACTGGGGAAAACGTGTGTAACTCTCTTCATTACTCATTCTCCACTCAATCTCCTGCTCTCTGCTTTGGTATCTACCCCCTCATTTTTTCTTCTTCCTTAAGCTTCACCATCTGTCCCCCCCCCATTTTGTTTTGTTTTTAAAAGTAAGGTCTCACTCTAGCCCAGGCTGATCTGGAATTCACTCTAGTCTCTGGGTAGCCTTGTACTAAGGGGATCCTTGTAACTCTTGCCTCATTCTACCTAGGGAACTTTTTTTTTAAAGTAAGGCTGGTGGTATCACCATACCTGATTTTTTTTTTTTTAATTTGAGAGCGACAGACACAGAGAGAAAGACAGATAGAGGAAGAGAGAGAGAATGGGCACGCCAGGGCTTCCAGCCTCTGCAAACGAACTCCAGATGCGTGTGCCCCCTTGTGCATCTGGCTAACGTGGGACCTGGGGAACCGAGCCTCGAACCGGGGTCCTTAGGCTTCACAGGCAAGCGCTTAACCGCTAAGCCATCTCTCCAGCCCAGGAACTTTTTTTTTTTATTAAACTTTTTACTGACAGCTTCCATAAACATAGACAGTAAGCCATGATAATTCCTTCCCCCATTCCACCCCTCAACTCTACCCTTCCTTGAGTCCCTTCTTCATTCCAATTAGTCCTAAGGAACTTTGTAAAGAAAATCTTAATGTCTGAGCCTCATTCATTCCTAAAGATTTCACTGTCCTAAAGGACAACTCCCAGTGTTTTATCTGAATATGAGTTTAACAATTCATTTACTAATATTTCTAATAAATTTGTATATGAGTACCTCATAGTATCAGACATGTACTAAAATATCTCAGCAAGCACCTGTGCTGTGAATGAGCTCTTCAGATCCAGTGGTTAACTTGTAAGAAATGAATTTTCTTTTTCAAAGCTTTAGGTTTTTTTTTTTTTTTTTTTTTAAGGTAAGGTCTCACTCTACTACAGGATGACCTAGAACTCAGTGATTCTCCTACTTCAGGCTCCCAAGTGTTGGGATTAAAGGCATTTCAAAGCTTTTATAACAATTGGATAATGGTTCTATTATCTCTGTGCTCCAGAGACTAAAAATACACCCAAAATTTCAGTCATTGTTATTTATTGCTTCTGTTTTCTCTAAATTTTAGAGTGAGAAACAGAGACACAGAGACAGAGAGACAGAGAGAAACTTGGCACACTAGGGTCTCAGCTACTGCAATCAAATTCCAGACATGTACGCCACCTAGTGGGCATGTGCATCCTGTGCTAGCCTTACCTTTGTGCACTGAGCTTATGTGGGATCTGGAGAGTTGAAAATAGTTTCTTAGGCTTTGCAGGCAAGAGCCTTAATTGCTACGCCATCTCTCTAGCCCTGCTTGCTTGTTTTTGAGACAAAGTCATATTGTAGAGCCAAGGCTTGTATCAAACAACTGGATTCCCGAGACCCTCTGCCTCAACCTTCCAAGTAGCTGAAACTACAGATAGGTGTCATCATACCCAGCTCATAATACATTTTTTTTCAAGGTAGGGTCACACTCTAGCCCATGCTGACCTGGAATTTTTTATGAAGTCTTAGCCTAGCCTCAAACTCATAGTGATCCTCCTCCCTTGGCCTCCCGAGTGCTGGGATTAATGGCATGCGCCACCACACCCAGTTGCAATACGTTTTTATTGTGGTAAATCTAAGGAAAAATGGATCTGTTTAATTATCAGAAGCTGGGAGGAGGCAGACAAGACTATCAAACAACACTAGGGAATTGTTGGGGTGAGAGAACTGTTTGGTATGTGAATCTATTTGAGGGTATATTTTTTTTTTCAAGGTAGGGTCTCACTTGAGCTCAGGCTGACTTGGAATTCACTATGTAGTCTCAGTGTGGCCTCAAATTCACATCAATCCTCCTACCTCTGCCTGCCAAGTGCTGGGATTAAAGGCATGTGCCACCATGCCCGGCCTTCCTTGCTGTTTTTTAAAAAAATATTTGAGTGGGGAGAGAAAATGGGGGTAAAATGGGCATACCTGCTACTGTGAAGAGGCCCCTGATGTACCACTTTGTGTGTCTGGCTTTACATGGGTACTGAGGCAAATACCTTTAACCACTCAGCCATCTTTCCAGCTCAGTTATTTTTTGTTTTCAAGGTAAGGTCTCACTCTAACCCAAGATGACCTGGAGTTCACTATGTCATTTCAGGGTAGCCTTCAACTCACAGCAATTCTCCCACCTTTGCCTCCCACATGCTGAGATTAAAGGCATGTGCCACATGGCTGGCTACCAGCTTGGGTTTTTGAAATAGTGTCTTGCTACATAACTCAGACTATACGATTACTTAAGTAGGTCATCCCTGAGATTTTCCTACCTCCACACACCAAATGGGGGTATCACAAGTGTGAGCTTGGATAAACTTACTTTTTTTTCTTTTTTTCAAGGTAGGGTCTCATGTTAGTCCAGGATAATCTGGAAAACTCACTCCGTAGTTCCAGACTGTCCTTGAACTCACAGCAATCCTTGTACTTCTGCCTCCTAAGTTCTTGAATTAAAGGCATGTATCACCATGCCCAACACATTTATAAAAATTTGCTGTACTAGCAAGGATGAAATTTACTGTACATAAACTATGATTTTTTCCCCCTTTTGGCTTGTCAAGGTAGGGTCTCACTCTAGTCCAGGCAGACCTAGAATTCATTATACAGACTCAGGTTGGCCTCAAATTCATGGTAATCCTCCTACCTCTGCCTCCCAAGTGCTGGGATTAAAGGCATGTGCCACCACACCCAGCTAACTGTGATTTTTTGTTTATTTATTTATTTATTTGAGGGCGACAGACACAGAGAGAAAGACAGAGGGAGAGAGAGAGAATGGGCACACCAGGGCTTCCAGCCTCTGCAAACGAACTCCAGACGTGTGCGCCCCCTTGTGCATCTGGCTAACGTGGGACCTGGGGAACCGAGCCTCGAACCGGGGTCCTTAGGCTTCACAGGCAAGCGCTTAACCGCTATGCCATCTCTCCAGCCCTGTGATTTTTTTTAAATGGGGAAAAGAAATACCTGCTACCTGTTAGTTACAGTCTACATTCTTTTACCTCTGGCACATGAAGCATGAGCTCACTGTCATCATTTGAGTTTTTTTTCAGGGCCTCTTCAACAGAACTGTCCCCAACATTTCCCGAACCAAGCATGTGGAACCTTGTCTCAGGGGAATCAAGTGGAGTAACCGACAATATCTGAACCTCTTGCAATTTCTCCTCTTGATCTTCATTTCTGAAACAGTTTCAGTTATTTGGAGTCAGGAAACCAACCATGGAATTATTTTTAGAGCGGAGAATACTGTATCATATAATTTAACAATTTTCAATCTTCTAAGCATATTTAATATAACAGAACTTTTTAAAGCCTAATTTTTATACCTTATATCCCATGGCTAAAGTTGAAATAGAATATTAATGAACCCAGAATCTTCTGCTTTTACCTTTCCATTAGGTTTGCTTCTTGTGAAATACTGGTCCCTTTGATATCATGTACACATGTCCAGTGGTTCAACTCCTTGCTCTCTGCTGTCAGCCCAAGATTTTTATCTTCCATTTCTACTGCTTTGGAGTCATTTTTCTCAGTTTCTTAAAAAAAAAAAAAAAAAGATATTCAAAGTAATACAGCTAAAGCCGGGCAGGGTGCTTCTGAGTGCTTTAATCACAGCACTCAGGAGGCTTGAGGTAGGAGGATTGCTATGAGTTCTCGGCCATCCTGAGACTACATATTAATTCCAAAGTGAGACCCTACCTCAAAAAAAAAAAAAAAAAAGGCTGGAGAGATGGCTTAGCAGTTGCCTGTGAAGCCTAAGGACCCAGTTCGAGGCTTGATTCCCCAGGACCCACATAAGCCAGATGTGCAAGGTGGCGCATGCATCTGGAGTTTGGCTGTAGTGGTTAATGGCCCTGGCGCGCCCATTCTCTCTGTCACTCTCAAATAAATACATACATACATACATAAATAAATATATTTTTAAATTTAAGATCACTATACAAGCTTCTCGTGATCCAAAAATCAACATAATCACATCATATCACACAAAATTTTTGAGGCTGGGTGTGGTGGCGCACCCTTAATCCCAGCACTCAGGAGGCAGAGGTAGGAGGATCACCATGAGTTCAAGGCCAGCCTGAGACAACATAATGAATTCCAGGTCAGCCTGGGCTACCATGAGACCCAACCTCTGGAGGAAAAAAAATCCTTACATCCAAAAGCGGTTTAGAAGTTAATGAACCTAAGATGTGGTTAGTCTACCAGTGGGAAGGTCTTGGATGGGCACTATTTTTGTGACACAGAGGAGGAAGGAAAATGCTTTGAAAAGCAGCAATGTGAGTGAGCTTCTGATACTGCTCAAGACAATGTAACAATGAATTACCTAATATATACACATTATGCCATGGGCATTTCTGGCTAAAAGGAAATCTCAGAAATTAGAACTCGAAAATAGGAAGAATGACACAAACCATCCAGATCGTCTAAGCATGGGGTCAATACAGTCCAGGATGCTATCAGTTACACTGCTGTTCCTGGCCCATGATTAGACTAAGGAGCTGAGCCAGTACCCACATAAAGCCATACACAAAGGGACACAGGTCTCACATCTGTTTGCAGCAGTAACAGGCCCTGGCAAGCCCAAACTCTCTTTTTTAATTTTCTTTCCTACCTCCTCTCTTTCATTCATTTTACTTTTTTATCTCTCTTTCTAAAATATTTTTTTTTCCTTTTTTTTATTTGAGGTAGGGACTGACGCTAGCCCAGGATGACCTTGGAATCTACTATACAGTCTCAGGCTGACCTTGAACTCATAGCAATCCTCCTACCTCAACCTCCTAATGGCAGGGATTAAAGGCAGGTGACACAACAGCTGGCAATAAATGTGTTTTGTTTTTTGCTTTTATTTTTCAAGGTAGGGCCTTTCTAGCTCAGGCTGACCTGGAATTCACTATGTAACACTGGAATTCACTATGTAGTCTCCGGGTGGCCTTAAACTCATGGCATCTTCCTACCTCTGCCTCTCCTTGCAGGGATTGAAGGCATGCGCCACCAAGCCCGGCTAACAACTGCTATTTCATAAGAGTAAGAATTTGAGCATATGTATGATAAAGCATGTATATATTTTTCTAAAAGAAATACACATCACAAATATATTTATACACACACATTTGTGCTGAGATTAGATGCCTGGCTTCAAGTTAAATTTTTAAAGATTGAATATTCCTTTGAAATGATAATATAAGATTTTAAGAAAAATTAAATTCACCTCTTTGAATTTCCACTTCCGTCCCCTTGGCTATACAAACATTAGGAACTTCCTGATGAGCACTGAACCCAATGTGCCCTAAAATCTTCTCAGAATTAGGGTTAGGTTTAACAATCTCACTCTCCATTCTCAAATTAGTATTCGCTGTAGAAGCTGCATACCTAAATGTAGAAAAAAAATTAGTAATCATGTAAAAATTTCCATGATAAGTTATATCTTGCACTGATAAAGTTAATGTGCCACCTACTAAGGTAGTACATTATACATTTGGTAGATTGGCTACTTGCTTGACTGTTTGGACACTAGGTAGCTCAGGCTAGCCTCAAACTCACAATCTTTCTGCTTAAGCTTCCCAAGATCTGGGATTACAGATATATAAAGGTATATTTTTTTTCGTTTTTCTTCCTTTCTCTCCCTCTTTCTGATTCATTCTTTTTCACAAAGTCCTAATAGTCCAGGCAGCCTTTAAACACAGTAGCTAGCTGACATGACTTGGAACAGGCCATGCACCACCACACCCAGCTTATGTGCTGCTAGGGATTGAACCCACGGCCACGTATGTACTAAGCAGGCACTCTACCAAAACTGAGCTACATCCTCAGCGCAAGTGCTCATTTCTCCATGTTGTAACTACAAAGCAGTGGGCCGGAGAGATGGCTCAGCAGTTAAAGGCACTTGCATACAATGCCTGACAACTTCAATTCCCCAGTGTTCACATTAAAGCCACATGCATAAAATGGCACATGAGTCTGGAATTCATTTACAGTGGCAGGAGTCTCTGGTGTGCCCTTACTCATTCTGTCTCTGTCTCTCATACACAAATAAACAAAAATTATTAAAAAGGTTTAAAAATTACAAAGTAATAAAGCTCACTTAAAGTCCTGAGAATAAAATAAGACCATTTTTGTAAAAGCAAACTAACTTACACAAATCTCCTTCATTAAAGCTTCAAAGATATAGAAAGCATACTGTTGCAATTTTAATCTGAAAACCATCAAAATCTATGTCAGGCAATCCTTAATTTAATGAATTAAAAATTAGCAATATATACTTCAAATTAAGCAGGACCAGACACTATCAACTAAATCGAGGGTGGGTCTATTTAATAATTGAATATTAAAATAAACCTGATTGGTGTGTTATTCTCCTTTGTTTCTTCCATTATACCAGTTTCTTGTCTAGTATTTTCTTCCTTCAGTATAATCTTGTTTTCATCAAATGATGTAGGGGATACACTAATGGCAGGCAAAGAAAGCTCTTGATATTCATGAGCAATTTTGTGATTTACATTATCTGTTCTCAAAGGAATATGACTTTGATCCTCTGAACGAGTATCAGGAAATACACATAGTCCTACTGCAGAAAAAAAAAAACAACAGGAAAATTGATTCAATATTACTAGGTACCTGAATAAAACTTACACAGCATACAATATATATCTAACTCTATATCATTATTAAAGTTTGCTTTATTTGGCTTCAAATTTAAATTTATGATTTCATATTTCATTCAACAATTTGACCTGTAATGAATTTAGTAATTCTTATCACTGAAATTATATAGTATTGTAAGTAAAAGTGAGTCCTTTTGTCATTTTCTTTTTAAAATTTTTTTTTAAAGAAAAGGTTTTTTTATATTTTTTGTTTATTTTAATTTATTTATTTATTTGAGGGAGAGAGAGAGAGAGAGAGAGAGAGAGAGGGAGGGAGAGAGGGAGGGAGGGAGGGAGGGGGGGGGAGAATGGGCATGCCAGGGCTTCCAGCCACTGCAAACAAACTCCAGACGTGTGCGCCCCCTTGTGTATCTGGCTAACGTGGGTCCTGGGGAATCGAGCCTCGAACTGGGGTCCTTAGGCTTCACAGGCAAGCACTTAATCGCTAAGCCATCTCTCCAGCCCTTTTTAATTTTTTTTTTATTAACAACTTCCATGATTATAAAAAATCTCCATGCTAATACCCTCCCTCCCCCTACTTTCCCCCTTTGAAACTCCTTTCTCCATCATATCTCCTCCCCATCTCAATCAGTCTCTCTCTTGTTTTGATATCATGATCTTTTCCTCCTGATGGTCTTGTGTAGGTAGTATCAGGCACTGTGAGGTCATGGATATCCAGTGTTACTATATATAACTATATAAACCTAGATGTAAAAATCAAGATAGGATGCCTTCATTTACTAATTTTCAAAATTGTTTTTCAGTTACTATAGATTTATGACAGACCCTACTGTAATAGTCTGCCACTGAGAGCAGTTCTATATGAGGCACAAATCAGAAACTTTTCTAAAAACATGTTGTTATAAGCTTAAAAACCTAACAAAGGGCTGGAGGGATGGCTTAGTGGTTAAGGCGTTTGCCTAAAAAGCTCAAGGACCCAGGTTCTATTCCGCAAGACCCACAATAGCCAGATGCATAAGGGAGTACACGTGTCTGGAGTTTGTTTGCAGTGGCTAGAGGCCCTAGAGCACCCATTCTCTCTCTCTCCCTCTCTCTCTGTCAACTAACTAAATAAAATATTTAAAAACAACTAACAAAGAAAATAAGCGGCAAGTCATTACCAGTCAAAACAATTACAAGGAATAAAATTTACATTACAATTATTCAAGTAGTTAAAAATAATGAATAGGGCTGGAGAGATGGCTTAGCAGTTAAGGCACTTGCCTATAAAGCCAAAAGACCAGGGTACAAATCCTCAGGACACACATAAGCCAGATGCATAAGGTGGTGCATGTTTCTGAAGTTCGACTGCAGTGTCTGAAGGCCCTGGTGCTCCTATTAGCATGTTCTCCCCCCCATAAATAAAAATAAAACATTTGAAATAATGAATAAAGTGAGTTCCAGGTCAGCCTTGTCTACAGTGAAATTCTACCTCAAAAGGAGTTGAAGGATGGAGAGATGGCTTAGTGGTTAAACCACTTGTCTGTGATGCCTAAGGACCCAGGGTCAATTCCCTAGTGCCCACATAAGCCAGTTGCACAAGGTGGAGCATGCATCTGAAATTCATTTGCAGTGCCTACAGCCCCCCCTTTCTCTCAAATTAAAAAAAGGGGGGTTGGAGAGATGGCTTAGTGGTTAATATGCTTGCCTGCAAAGCCTAAAGACCCAGGTTCAATTCCCCAGTACCCAGGTAAGACAGATGCACAAGGTGGCGCATGCATCTGGAGTTCATTTGCAGTGGCTAGGGGCCTTGGTGTGCATATTCTCTCTCTCTCATAAATAAATAAAAATATTTTTTGAAATGGCTGGAGAGATTGCTCAGGCACTCGCTTGTAAAGCCTTACAACCTGGTCTTAATTCCCCAGTACCCACATAAAGGCTGATGCATAAAATTGGTGCATGTTTCTGGAGTTCAGGTATAGTGGCAAGATGGCCTGGTGTGCCCATTCTGTCCCCTTCCCTCAAATAATGTTTTTAAGTCTACATTCCTGTTTATTTCTGCTGTATTCAAAATATCAGACTAGTTTACACGAAATTATCTCAGTAACTGCCATTTGTCTTTCACAGGAGATTTGTCATGAAAACTTCTCTATCAACAATTGCTTTGCTAAAGAAACATGTAGAAAATGACCAGTGGTCAATGCCTTCAACCATCTAAAGATGTTCCCTATGGTACAGGCAGACAACTCAATAGCTTGATTATTAAGTGAATGAATACAAATCATTACTAATATAACAAGTGTATTATCCCACAATTGTTGCCAGGACACCAAAAAAAGCTGAGCAAAACTAAGACTGATGAACAATACAAAAGCACTACCTTTTCTGGAAAACAACAGTGATGGCAATGTCTAATGTAAAGCCTTCTTATTCAAAATGTGGATAGAATGTCTTAACAGACTTTAAAGTTGGTTTTTTGTTTCTTTCTTTTTTTTTTTTGGTGAGTCTTGTTTGATTCTTACCATCACACTGTTGTTCAGTACTGAGCTCTGATTGCAGAACTATCTCTCCCATTGTAAGTAAAGTTATGGCAGCTTCAGTACTCCCGTCACTGGGACCTTGAAAAAATACACCAACGTTAAAACACAAGAATAACCCATCCCCCACCTCTCTGTGCAAATAAATAAACAAACCCCTACATGAATGAATCTGAAATTCATTTACTTTTAACTTAGATGTTTACTTTGTATGAAAATGTTTCAATAGCCTCTGTATCACTCACTATTCCCTTGCTAATTTGGTACTCTGTTGGGGTCATATAAAACTCAGTAACTGGGGCTGGAGATTAGTGGTTAAGTGTTTGCCTGTGAAGCCTAAGGAGCCCCTCCCCTCCTCGTTCAAGGCTTGATTCCCCAGAACCCATGTTAGCCAGATGCACAAGGGGGTGCACGTGTCTGGAGTTAGTATGCAGTGGCTGAAGGCCCTGGTGCACCCATTCTCTCTCCCTCTCTCTCTTTCTCTCTCTGTCTGTCGCTCTCAAATAAATAAATAAAAATAAACAAAAAAAATTTAAAAAGAAAGAAAAGGTCAAAGTTGTGTAGGTGAGGAAGCCACCAGCAGAGGCCCGGTAGCCTTTAAAAAAAAAAATCAGTAACTGTTGGCTTTTTGTTACTAAAAACACTTCCCTCCCTTTTAATTCCTTCATATAATAAATATGCTCTAATCTGTGCAGATACAGAGAAAATGTTTAACACTTATTCATTTAACATGTAGCTCTCACCTTACCTTCTAAAGCTATAGTCCAAGAATCTACATTTCATATGAAAATAACATATCCAATAGGTTGATCTCTATGTGCTACACTCCAGCAAGCTGCTGTATTACCTATCACCACTGCTAAATACTGTGCTACACGTAACGAAGCAGTTTAACAGCTTCCTTGTTCATCGTTACCTGGCTCATCTTGGATCTGTTCACCTGCGATCATTTCCTAAAAGAGGAGAAGATAAGTAACATCTTAAGTGTTTTCCCCCAAACAAATGCTGTTTTTCAAAAAGCACATTTTAAAGGTGTTTCTATGCTTTTAGTTGTAATAGTAAAACATCTTTTTATTAATTTATATATAAAACTTTACATGGCCGGGCATAGTGGCACACACCTTTCATCCCAGTACTCGGGAGGCAGATGTAGGAGGATCGTTGTGAGCCACCCAAGACGACACATTGAATTCCAGGTCAGCCTGGGCTAGAGTGAGACCCTACCTCAAACAAACAAACAACAACAACAAAAAACTTTACAAACAAGAGCTGGGAAGATGGCCCACTGGATGGTGATTGCCTGCAAAGACTGCCAGCCCAGATTTAATTCCCAGTACACACACAAACCAAACACACAAAGTGGTGCTTCTGTGTGGAGTTCATCTGCAGTGGCAAGAGATCTGGCTTACCCATATTCTCTCATAAATATTTTGTTTATTCTTATTGATTTATTTAAGAAAGACAGATACAGTGAAGGAGAGAGAGAGAATATTGGGCACGCCAGGGCCTCTATCCACTGCAAACGAATTCCAGACGTGTGCTGCCCCTTGTACATCTGGCTAATGTGGGTCCTTGGGAATTGAGCCTCAAACCTGGATCCTTAGACTTCACAGGCTTAACCACTAAGCCTTCTCTTCTGCCCTGCAAATGGGCTGGAGAATTTCAAAATGAAAATTAGCATTACACACAACAGAAATAACTTTAAAGACAAATACTTTTGCCAATGCTAGTCAAATCCACTACCAGTTTTAACCAAATGGAAACCAGAGGCTATGGAGTACCACAGGCTTTTTATATATTAAGTGACTTAAAATGTAAATGAAGGCTGGAGATATGGCTTAGCAGTTAAAACATTTGTCTACAAAGCCAAAGGACCCAGATTCAACTCTCCAGAACCCATGTAAACCAGATGCACAGGGGGCATGAGAGTCCGGAGTTCATTTGCAGTGGCTGGAGGCCCATTCTCTGTCTCTTTCTCTCAAATAAATAAATAAGAATAAAACATAAAAAAGGTAAATGAATTTCATTTATTTGTGTTTTCTTATTTGAGAGCAACAGAGAGAGAGAGAGAGAAAGAGGCAAAGAGAGACAGAAAGAGAAAAAGAGAGAGAATGGGTGTGCCAGAGCCTCCAGCCACTGCAAACGAACTACAGATGCATGTGACCCCTTGTGCATCTGGCTTATGTGGGTCCTGGGGAATCGAGCCTTGAGCCAGGGTCCTCAGGCTTCACAGGCAAGCCCTTAACCGCTAAGCCATCTCTCCAGCCCAGGTAAATGAATTTTAATAAATGAAGAAGATGTAGGAATGTAGGAAAAAGCCATCCAGAGAGGGAGCATGAGGTGCTCTAGTGAGACTTGTAAAAATGACTTAAAAGGCCAGGGAAAGGCTCAATGGGTAAGCGTGCTTGTTGCAAAAGTATGAGGACCTGAGCTCTTTCTACACCATCCACTTTCCTCCCACACTCACCTCCCAGGTGCCACCATACCCAGATGATCTTATTTTCAAGTGTTTGCCCAGAGTTCTCCTAGTACCACTTGTTTGGAAAGAGCTCAGTGAATGGTCTTGGTACTCTGACTAGCAGGGAGGTTTAGGCAGGAAGATACAAAGTTCAAGGCCAACCTGGGCATTCTTGAACCTAAGACCACTTTCAAAATAAACAAAAATCACTTTTTCTTTTGTTTTGTTTGGTTTTTAGGCATGGTCTCACTCTAGCTCAGGCTGACCTGGAATTCACTATGGAGTCTCAGGGTGGCCTCGAACTCATGGTGATACCCCCTACCTCTGCTTCCCGAGTGCTGGGATTAAAGGCATGCACCACTATGCCCAGCTATGAATTTTTAAGTGAGCAAATTATGTGGTGTGAGAGTTGTATCTCAATATAGTGCTTTGTTTTGCTTGTCTCTGTGTGTGTATATATGTGTGGTGTGTGTGGTATATGCACGAGTTGTGTTCATTAGCCCCCTCCCCCCACGCACTCGTCTGCAGTGGCTGGAGTGGAAAATCAGTGTCTTATTCCACTCGACCACTCTTCCACACTTTATTATTTGAGCCACCTGCTATTACTTGAACTGGAACCTTTCTCATTTTTATAACTTTTCATGAGCTCCAATGGTTCTTGGGTATCTGTTCTACTACAGCCTGGCCACTCTCAGCTGTTTATGTGGGTCCTGAGGATTGCAATCGAGGGCACTCTCAGATCTCCTCGGGTTCTTGTGCTTACATAGGAAATGCTCTTAATTGCAGATACATCTCTCCAGTCAAGTACAGTGTTTGTGAAGTTACAATTTTGGGTCTTCATTTGCAAAAATAAGATAAAGACTAGGTATGGAAAAGCATCCAACAAAATAAAATTAAATATATTATAAGTGATTTATATTTAATATACATAATGCAACTGAAGTTTAATATAAAAACCACAGTCATTTTACATGTGTGTCCATCTGCATGCACATGTGTACCCACACACGTGTGTGTGCACAATCCTGGGCCTCTTGCCACGACAAACACACCTGACACTTACAAATGGGTGTCTTGGGAACTGAACCCCAGGTGGGCAAGCTTTGCAAGCAAGTTCCTGTAACTGCACAGCCATCTTCCCAGTTCCCAACTACAATGATAGTAAGAGCCCCACTAAACATTCATAAAAATATGCCTTATATTCCATGTTAAATCTTTAACTAGTCACCAAATTTTAATATTAAGTAAAAGCTCCCCCTCCATGAGAGCAAAATTAGCAAAAAAATGGTTTGTAAACCAAAAGTTGTCAAAATTATCCTCCAAATCTTTTAGAAAGTGAACAAATGAAAGGCAAACATTAAAGTGGATACTTACAAATGATAATGTTTGCAAATTGTTTTCTTGCTTCAGGTCTTGAGTCACATCTGTGTTTGAAAACTCATGTTCCACCACAGTTACACATCCTTCGTCTGCAACATTTACGGTTATCTCAAGCTGCCAAAATAAAATTTTATCATTTCACTCTGGCAATTACAAACATCAAAATATCTTCTCATTTTCTCACATAAATAAACTTTAACATTAAAATGAGGATATATTCGGCATTTACACACAGTTTAAAAACTGAAATGCAGGGCTGGAGAGATGGCTTAGCGGTTAAGCGCGCTTGCCTGTGAAGCCTAATGATCCTGGTTCAAGGCTCGATTCCCCAGGACCCACGTTAGCCAGATGCACAAGGGGGCGGACGTGTCTGGAGTTCGTTTGCAGTGGCTAGAAGCCCTGGCGTGCCCATTCTCTCCCTCCCCCACCCCTCTCTCTGTCTGCCTCTTTCTCTCTCTGTCACTCTCAAATAAATAAATAAAAATGAACAAAAAAAAAAAAATGAAAAAAAAACCCAAATGTAGCAATTCTTGAACTGAAAACAAAAATAAAACATTTAAGGAACTGGGGAGGTGGCTCAGTGGTAACAGTGCTTGGTGCACGAGCATGAGAAACTGATTTTGATCCCCAGCAACTCCAGGAAGTCAGGTTTGGCCACACAGGCCTGTAACCCCAGCCCTGAGGGGAGCAGAGACAGGACAATCTCTGGTGCTCATCGTTAGCCATTCGAACTGAAAAACACCAAGCTCCAGGTTCAAAGGAGAAAACTAAAGAAAATAAGGTGGAAGAGTACTAGAGGAGGACCCCCCATGTCCTGCTCTGGCTTTTGCATGAGAGTACGTGGGTAGTATACATCTGCATACAAAGAAGTACCACACATACTACATACACACCAAAATAATAAAACAGTCAAGATTTTTTTTGCAGGATCTGTGACTATTATAACTAGTAATCAAGATTTCTAAGGATAATCTTCTGTGTGCATTTCACTCTGTATTCCCCCCTTTGCTCCTACTTTGCCCCAATACTTTCTTCCATTTTTAAACATTTATGTAATGTTCCCTAAAAACTATAGAAATATGGGCACAGGGATACAAAGTCAAATAAAACACATTTGGGACCCATTCTCAATGCTCATAATTTAATAGAAACATTTAATCAACTAATTATATACACTGTCATCAACACATGATATAGTTGAACTGAAGTGCTTAGAAAGATTTATCACTTTATCATCACCCCAATGCAACAATCCTTTCCTACAAACCAAAGTCTGCATGATTTATGTCTGAAAAATATTTATTTATTTACTTATTTGAGAGAAAAATAAATGCCAAGGTCTCTTGTCAGTGCAAAGGAACTTCAGACGTGTTGTTTACTTTGTGCATTGGGCTTTTCATGGTACTGAACTGAACCTGAGCCAGCAAGCTTTGCAAGCAAATGTCTGCTGAGTTATCAATCCAGACCTGCATGATTCTATTTCGCTAAGATTAAATTAAATTAAATTACTGTATTTGCAAGCAAAGAAAGGGAGAGGAAGGAACAGAGACAGAGAGAATGGGTGCACCAGGGTCTCCAGCTGCTGCAAACAAACTCCAGATGCATAGGCCATTTGGTGCATCGGGCTTTATATAGGATCTAGGGAACTGAACCAAGGTTGTCAGGTTTTACATGTGCCTTAACCATTGAGCCCTCTCTCTAGCCCCTGCATGACTCTTAATACCCACTGCAACAGTTCACTCACAATGGCTGTTCACCCAGCAGCACTAGTAGTCGAAGAGCCCCACAACTGGTGTCAAAACTCTATTAGTTTGTCTAGAACGGAGGCTTCCACCCACACTGTCTTAACAGAACAGAAGAATGAATATAAATGCTACATGAAAAAGTTGATTTGTGAGTATAGAATCAGGTCTAGGAGTTGATGGCTCAGCAGTTAAAGGTGCTTGCTTGCAAATCCTATTGGGCTGGGGTACAATTCCTCAGCCCTCCCCCCCCACATAAAGCCAGACAGGCACTCATTTGCAGCAGCAAGAGACCATGGCATGCACATTACACACACGTGTGTGCACACAAGAGTCAAATCTAAAGTAGGGCAGGTAGCACACACCTGTCAAGCCTGCACTCAGAAGGTGGAAGGTGGATGCAAGAGAAATTCAAGTTCAAGGCCAGTCTGGACTACACAGCAACAAGAAAGAATTCTAGTTGGGTGTGGTGGCGCCTTTAATCCCAGCACTTGGGAGGCACAGAGGTAGGAGGATCCTTGTGAGTTCAAGGCCATCCTGAGACTACACAGGTCAGCCTAAGCTAAAGTAAAACCCTACATTGAAAAACAAACAACAAAAAGAATCCAGTTTGTGAATTTGCCTTCAAGATAAAGCAGGTACAGCAAGGCTTTTTGTTCAATGACTGATCAGATGCAAAACTAGGATGGGATAAGTTACAATTTTCACGTGATTTCATAAAAAAAAAAAAAAACCCATATGAAAAATTGCAATTAGGAGGAGAAATAAAATACTTCATGTAACTCAAAAAAAGTTGGTTTAAGTATCATACAGTCTCAGCTTTATTTATTTATTTTGGTTTTTCAAGGTAGGGTCTTGCTCTAATTCTAGCCCAAGCTAATCTTAAATTCACTATGTACTCTCAGAGTAGCCTCAAACTCTTGGTGATCCACCTTCCTTTGCCTCCTGAGGACTGAGATTAAAGGCACAATTCACCACACCAGACCTGGCTTGTTGGGTTTTTTTCCTCCTTACCATTTATATTCAGATAAAATTCACATGTCATAAATTAATACCCTGTCTTATTTTTTTCCCACAGTGCTGTGGACGGAACCCAAGACCTTGTGTATGCTACATAAGAGTATGCCACAGTTCTCAGTTCACCAGCTTAAAACATGCAAGACAATGCATTCTAGAATATTCACATATATGTGTATGTATATGTATGAATATCCATTATAACATCCAATTTTAGAATATTTTCATCACCACTCAAAGAAATCCTGTCTCTGGACACCCAAGGTTGTCATCTCACTTCCACATCTGACTTACCATGTTGTAGCACACATGTACGCATGTACACTGACACACACATATAAAAAAAAATCCTGTCTCTTTAAGATAATCACTCCTTTAAAAACCACTCTTCTTTATTGACCAATTCCTAAACAGCCACTCATCTACTTTCTTTTCTTCCTTTTTTTTTTTTTTTTGGTTCGTTTTCTGAGGCAGGTCTCAATGCTAGCTCAGGCTGACCTGGAATTCACTATGTAGTATAGTCTCAGGATGGCCTCGAACTCTCTCAGCAATCCTGCTACCTCTGCCGCCTGAGTGCTGGGATTAAAGGCATGAATCATCACAACTGGCCCACTCATCTACTTTCTATTTCTCCACATCTTCCCATATTGGGTATTTCTTCCCCCCTCCCCCATGTTGGGTATTTCATATAAATAGAAGCATATATAGATCTTCTGTAACTATTTCCATTTTAAAGGTCCATTCTTACAATAGAATGTGTATAAATATATATTTCTTTTTACAAATATATTTTATTTATTTGAGAGACAGAAAGAGAGAGAAGAGCAAATAGAGAGAGAATGGGCAAATGAACTCCAGATGCACGCACCACCTTGTGCATCAGCCTTACATGGGTCTTGGGGAATAGAACCTGGGTCCTTTAGCTTTGCAGGCAATTGCCTTAACCGCTAAGCCATCCCTCCAATCCTATTTTATATTTCTTTATGTCTAAAAATCTTTCCCTTGTATTTTATTCTTTCTTTAAAGGAAAATTTCCTAATATAAGTCTCTAGTTTAAGGGCTGGGGAGATGGTTCACCAGTTAAAGGTGCTTACTTGCAAAACTTGACAGCCTGAGTTTGATTTTCCACTACCCATGGAAAGCCAGATTGACAAATGGAGCATATGTCTGGTGTTAATTTACAGTGGCAAGAGGACTTGGCATGCCCATTCATTCATTCATTCATTCATTCTCTCCCTTTCCCTTTCTCTCCCTTGTACTACTTGCAAATCTGAAAATGAAAATATAAAAATAAAAACACAAACTTATAGTCATTAAACTGATTTAAAAGACTATTTAACTGAAACTTTCCATGTTCAATTATTAAATTTCCCATTGTGTTGCTAGGGATATATCTCAGTGGTACAGTGACATGGCTAATGTGTACAAAGCCCACATTTGATCCCAAAAACAGAGAGAAAAAAAATTGCTTTGGGGGCTGAAGGGATGGCTTAGTGGTTAAGGCATTTGCCAGAAAAGCCAAAGGCCCCAGGTTCGATTCCCCAGGACCAACGTTAGCCAGATGCACAAGGGGGTAAAAGCGCCTGGAGTTCTTTTGCAATGGCTGGAGGTCCTAGTGCGCCCATTCTCTCTGTGTGTGTCTCTTTCTCTGTCAAATAAATAATAAAATAAAAATGGGGCTGGAAAGATGTTTTAGTGGTTAAGCGCTTGCCTGTGAAGCCTAAGGACCCCGGTTCGAGGCTTGGTTCCCCAGGTCCCACGTTAGCCAGATGCACAAGGGGGCGCATGCGTCTGGAATTCGTTTGCAGAGGCTGGAAGCCCTGGCGCGCCCATTCTCTCTCTCTCCCTCTATCTGTCTCTCTCTGTGTGTCTGTCACTCTCAGATAAATAAATAAAAACTGAACAAAAATTAAAAAATAAAAAAATAAAAAAAATAAAAATGCTTTTGAAGAACTATTAATTCAGACATATCCATTGATTATTAGAATTTCTAATTTTAGTTTTCACTAGCTACTTGCCTTCACCACATGTATTTATTTATGTGTATGTGTGTAAATACATACATCCTTGGGGAATGACAGGCAAGAATGAAGATGTTATCAACCTTTTAGAGAAAAATTCTCTTACTGGCTTGGAGATCACTAAATAAGGTAGACTGGCTGGACAGCAAGCCTTAGGAATCCACCTGTCTGTCTCCATCTCCTCAGCACTGAGATTACAGTCATGCCACTACACCTGTTTTTTTTTGTTTGTTTGTTTTGTTTTTGTTTTTAATGTGGGTTCTGGGAATCAATCTCAATTGGCATGCTTGTATAGCAAGCACATTATTCATTGACTGCCTCCCTATTAAACAAATTGCTATAACTATTTGAAAAAACTAAAATAAAAAAAGGGGCTTTCGGATGTGGTACAGTGGCAGTCCAAATGCTTTTCTTTTCTTTTTCCAACATTTTTAAATTTTTATTTATTTTTGAGAGAGAAAAAGAGGTGGGGAGAGAACAACTGCTTTTCATGTCTGAGAGGTTTGGGTTCCAGAGAGAAGGAAGGACAGAAGAAAAGAGTGGTGGGCTGGAGAGACAGATCAGCAGCTAAGGCACTTGCCTGCAGAGCCAAAGGACCCAGGTTCAATTCCTCAGGATCCATTAAGTCAGATGCACAAGGTGGTACATGCATCTGCAGTTCGTTTGCAATGGCTATAGGCACTGTTGTGCCTATTCTCTCTCTCAAATAAATAAAAATATATAAATAAAAATATTTCTTAAAAAGAGGCCAGTGTGGTGGTGCATGCCTTTAATCCCAGCACTTGAGCAACAGATGTAGGTGGACTGCCATAAATTCAAGGCCACCTGAGACTACATAGTGAATCCCAGGTCAGTCTGGGCTAGAGCAAGACCCTACCTCAACAAACAAAAAAGCTAAAATATAAACTACCATAAATTCCATCAATTCTATTTTTGAGTACATTCCCTAAAAGAACTAAAAAGAGATTCAAAAAGTATTACTTAAAATAGGTTAAAAGGTTCACACATGAATATTCAGCCTTAAAAAGGAAGCACATTTTGACACATGTTCCAACTTGTAAATAAGCTTGGAAAACATTTTGCTAAATAAAATAAGCCAATCACTAAAAAAGACAAATGCTGTGTGACTCTACTTCTGAAGGAAAAATTAAAATAATTGTTGCCAAAGGTTGAGGAGTGGGGGAAAAAAATGGATGGGTACTTATTAGCCAAACATGGTGGCGCACACCTGGGAGGCAGAGGTAGGAGGATCACCATGAGTTCAAGGGCACCCTAAGACTACATAGTGAAGTCCAGGTCAGCCTGAACTAGAGTCAGACCCTATCTTGAAAAACAAACAATGGGCACAGAATTCCAATTTTGAGCTACTTTAGCTGGTATCAAGCACAAAGCCCTGGGTTCTAGGCATGGTGGCAGACAGCAGTAATCTCAGCACTTGGGAGATAGACACAATAGAATCAAAACTTTAAGGTCATCCTTGGCTACATAGTAAGTTCAAGGTCAGCCTTAGATACATGAACCACTGACTCAGAAAGAAAAAAAAAAAAAAAAAAAGAATTAAGAATTCCAGTTTTTAGCCGGGCGTGGTGGCGCACGCCTTTAATCCCAGCACTTGGGAGGCAGAGGTAGGAGGATCGCTGTGAGTTCAAGGCCACCCTGAGACTACATAGTGAATTCCAGGTCAGCCTGAGCCAAAGTGAGACCCTACCTTGAAAAACCAAAAAAAAAAAAAAAAGAATTCCAGTTTTGCAAGATGAAGTTTTATGGAGGAAGGGTAGTAAAAGTAGCATTTACCATATGAAATGAGTAAGAAGTAACATCTGTCTGTGGAGAGGAAGAGGGATGACTGGGAAGTTGGCTCAGCAGTTAAAACTGCTTCTTTGCAAAGCCTGTCCACCCAAGTCCAATTTGCAATCCACTGACAAAAGCCAAACTCAAAGGGTGGTAAATAAAGGGCTGGAGAAATGACTTAGTGGTTAAGGCACTTGCCTGCCAAGCTTAAGGACCTGGGTTCAATTCTCCAGTATCAACATAAGCCAGATCTACAAGGTGGCACATGCATGTGGAGTTCATTTGCAGTGGCTGGAGGTCCTAGCACACCAATTCCCTTTCTCCCTGCTTCTTTCTCTCTCTCTCTCTCAAATATAAATAAAAATATTGGGAAAAAAAGGGTAAAAGAGGCCCAAGCATCTGGAGTTTGTTTGCAGGGGACCTGGCAAACATGCATGTACATGTGCACACAAGTACAAATAAAAGAGAGGAAAATGGGGGTGGGTGGGCCTGGAGACATGGCTTAGCAGTTAAGGCATTTGCCTTCAAAGCCAAAGGACCCAGGTTCGATTTCCCAGGACCCATGTAAGCCAGATGCACAAGGGGGCGCACATATCTGAAGTTTGTTTGCAGTGGCTGGAAGCCCTGGCGTGCCCATTTTCTCTCTCTGCCTCTTTCCCTCTCTCAAATAAATAAAAATAAAATATTAAAAAAATGGGGGAAGGGATGTAGCTCAGTGGTAGTGCACTTGCCTAGCATGTGTGAAGCTCTGGGTTCAATCTACATTACCACAAAAAAAATAAAGAAAAGTAAGCAGAACCTATTGTAAATTTACTTGAAAACATATTGAAAGATTAATTTAAAAGTATACTAAGCAGCTTTCATAAATAAATGTAGACAGGCTTTGATCATTATTGTTGAGTCCCTTGCTAGGGCAGGACTATAAAGTGGTGGGTGGTCATAGTTGATACAGGCCAATTTTTATACTGATTAGTCCTAGTGAGAGAGACAACTGACCTACCAGGGCCTTAGCCACTGCAAACAAACTCCAGAAGCTTGCACCACCTAGTGTGTCTGGCTTACATGGGATGTGGAGAAAAACTGAACCTGGGTCCTTATGCTTTGCAGGCAAGTGCCTTAGCCACTAAGCCATCACTCCAGCCCTTGTACCAATTCTTTAAGCTTTGCACTGGGACCCTAAAAAAATTATATTTGACAGTGGATATTTAAAGAATGAAGCTGTCAGGTTTAATAATCAGTAAAAGAAGAAATAGTAAGTCATCAAGAGAAAAATATATATAACGTGCCAAAAGTCCAAAAAAAAAAAAAAAAGCTACCTCTTCCATTGTTTCCTCGATCTGGGCAGAAACAGGTGCAGGGGATCTGAGACCAATAGGTACAAACACTGGTGCTTTGCTTAATTCTTCCGGGGCAAGGTGACAGGTCTCATCTTCATAGTCAGATTCAAAACCCTCAGCATCATCTTCATCCTCTTTCTGGGAAGCACGAAGAGTCACCAGCATGGACTTGGCAGCTCGAGGTTCCTTCTTAGCAGTCTTCCCTCGAACTCGTTTTGATCCACGCCCTTTGGTCACATTTGGTTTGGTCTTCCTATACATTCTCTTCCCACTATGATCTATCTCACACTCAGAGGCAGGAGAGAGAGCTGTTCTTCGATGTGGGGCAATTTTAGAGTAATATGATTCTTTTAATAGTTGTGGATGGCTGGATGTTTAACCAAAATAGCAGTTATGGTCACATATACACTGGAATACTTTTAATAAAAACTAAACTGTTACAGTGAAATCTCAGTTCCAATCATTAAAATCAAGTGTAACTCCCTGTCCACCACCACTTTGTGTGTGTGTGTGTGTGTGTGTGTGTGTGTGTGTGTAGATAGGACCAAACCCAGAATATAAACATCCTAGACAAAGGCTCTTATCAGTGAACTACAGCCTCAGCTCTATCCGTTCTTGTGAAAATATAAAAGAAAGGAATTAAGTACTACTTATTATCAGTGTAAATTCTAAATATTACATAGTAAATTTTAATCCTGGGCTGTTTTCACACATGATACGATGGCAGAGATAAAATGAACACAAAATTGGAAATTACCCAAGTATGGCAACACACACCTTTACTCCTAGCACATGGGAGGAAGAAGTAGGAAGATTGCTGTGAGGTCAAGACTAGCCTGGGACTACAGTGAGTTCCAGGTCATCCTGGGCTAGAGTGGGTCCCTACCATGAAACAAAACAAAACAAAAAGTAGGATATGCTTCATTTCCATTTACAACCAAACTAGAATTAGCATTCGAATTACTTAGGTAATGTATGCCACTCTTAGTCAGGCTTCTGTGCATATCTAATAGACTCGATACACAGAAATTTTGTTCCGAGGAAGGAAAAATCTTCCTAAGAAAAGGGTAAAAATGAAAAGTACTTGCAGAGTGTTTTGAAAGATTTTGTAAAAAACAAACAAAACCAAATCCTGATATTACATAGTGAAAATAAATGAAAATAAAAACATCTTGGGACTGGACTTAGGACCCATATGATTCCCTAGTACACACCTACACCAGATGCACAAAGTGGTGCATGCATCTGGAGTTCATTTGCAATGGCTAGAGGCCATGGAGTGCCCATTTTCTTTGTTTCTGTCCCTCTCTCACACAAATAAGTATTTAGGGGGAAAAAAATGAAAAGACGTAACATTTAAAAAAAAAATTTCCACTTCTGTTCAAAATTCATGTTTTTTATTTTATTGGGAAGCTATTGTAGAACTCCCATAAAGAATTTATGGCTTATTTCCTAGTCTGAGAATCTGTTACCTGGTTTCTGTATTGAGATGCTGTTCTTCAACTGAAGACATAGAATTATCTCTTTGAGTTCCTTCTCCAGTATTTCCTAATGACTCTGCTTTTAATTGAGCATCTTTTTTGGCCAAACCAGACTCATTAGAATCTATACAATCTTCTGTGGAAATCTCCACAGACGTCAGAATCCCAGCTTTTTCCTTAAATGGAAGAAGAACAGATATTAAAAAGGAAACAATCTGCTGGCTGTGGTGGTGCACACTTTTAATCCCAGCACTCAGGAAGCAGAGGTAAGAGGACCACAGTGACTTTGAGGCCACCCTGAGACTAAAGAGTGAATTCCAGATAAGTCTGAGCTAAAATGAGACCCTAACTTGAAAAGCCAAAATAATAATTAATAATAATAATAAATAAATAAATAAATAAATGAAACAATTCAGCTTGACTTAATCCCCTAAAGTTAACACATATACATAGAAAACAGACCAGTTTCCACTTTTTTTCTGTTTTTTTTTGTTTGTTTGTTTGTTTTTTGAGATATGGTCTCACTCTAGCCTCGGCTGACCTGAAATTAACTATGTAGTCCCAGGCTGGTCTCAAACTCACAGTGATCCTCCTACTTCTGCCTCCCGAGTGCTGGGATTAAAGGTGTCTACCACCACATCTGGTTTAAGGTTCTCAAATTTTGTAAGAATGGAAAGTCACTGTTCACAAAAGTCATGACGATCTTTGTAATACTGTCCTTCATAATTCTGACAAGACAGTCTGGGGGGAAAAAAAAGACATGGGGCCGTGGTGGTGCACACCTTTAATTGCAGCACTTGGGAGGCAGAGGTAGGAGGATCACTGTCAGTTCAAGGCCACCCTGAGTCTACATAGTGAATTCTAGGTCAGGCTGGACTAGAGTGAAACCCTACCTTGAAAAACCAAAAAGAGACCTATAAACACTATGTATATCTTCAAAACTTACTTTTAGCAGGACTTGGTCATCAGAACCTCCTTGCTGTACCAAATCACATTCTGGTTTTTGTGCTTCACTCTGATCTGAAGTGTCTTTTTCTATACCTGGTTGCACTTTTTTCAGGGATGCTCTTCCTAAATTCGGTTTAACCTTTTGGAAACGCCTCCTTATCAATGGTGCTGGACTAGGAACATACGGTTTATTTTCAAGCCTAAAATTAAGTAAAAATCATGTATAAGATCAGAACTCTTTGTCAATGAGACAACTATTAAACATTTTTGGATTCAAATAAATTCTAAGTTCAAAGGATTATAGACAAATTGAAAACAAAGCCAAGCATGTAAAAATGAAATACTACATTACTGGTATGAAAAGGAAAACATAATAGATTTCGTAACTTCTATTTTCTGTATTTCCTAGGGAAAATTCATAATATTAATCTTTCTTGACTTTCATTCATTAATTCTGGTCTGTCTTCATGGCACTTTTAAGTAGTTTTCAGAGAAATCACTAGCTCTAAGAAAACTGGCCCCTTATCTGAAAACAGATTTTATACAGTACTTTTAATAAACATCTCAACTGGGCTCCAAAGCAAGAACAGATAAATATACAATGGTCATAATCAACTGGCCTTCTTGCTCAAAAACAGGCTTGACAAACTAAGCCCATTCTACCACACATATAAAAACTCACATAAAAGGCCTTATTGACAGGCAGTGTTGTAAGGCTCTTTTTATTGGGGGGGGGGGGGTGCTTCAAGGTAGACTCTTGCTCTAGCGTAGGCTGACCTGGAATTCACTATGTAGTCTCAAGATAGCCTAAAACTCATGGCAATCCTAACTTAGCCTGCCAAGTGCTGGGGTTAAAGGTATGTGCCACCATGCCTGGCCTGTTGTAAGGGTCTTAATATAACTCATTTGTATCTGCCAATCAAAGACATGGTTTTAACATTCAATAGAATGTCAAAGCTCCCAAGTTCTCCTGGAAATATTTCAGTAACTGGTCAGGATTTAAATTAGGAAATTTAAAAGATAATATAAAGGCTGGAGAGATGACTCAGTGGTTAAGGCACTTGCCTGCAAAGTCAAAGTATCCAGGTTAGATGAAAAAGGTGATGCATGCGCAGTGGCTAGAAACCCCAGTGTGCCCATTTTCTATCTGCCTCTTCCTCTCCTGCCCCTTTAAATAAGTAAATAAATAAGTAAATTTTAAAAAGGTTAATGTAGGGCTGTGGAATGTAGTTTAATGGCAAAGAACTTGTGTACAAAACCACAGATTCAATCCCCAGCACTGAAAAAAATTAAAAACCTGGGCTGGAGACATGGTTTAGCAGATAAGGTACTTGCCTGCAAAGCCAAAGGACCCAGGTTCGATTCCCCAGGACCCACGAAAGCCAGATGCACAAGTGGGCACACATGTCTGGAGTTCATTTGCAGTGGCTAGAGGCCCTGGTATGCCCGTTCTCTCATTCTCTCTCTCTCTCACTACCTGCCTATTTCTTTCTCTCTCCCTCTCAAATAAATAAAATAAAAATATTTAAAAAATACATAACCGGGCTGGAGAGATGGCTTAGTGGTTAAGCACTTGCCTGTGAAGTCTAAGGACCCCGGTTCGAGGCTCGGTTCCCCAGGTCCCACGTTAGCCAGATGCACAAGGGGGCGCACGCGTCTGGAGTTCATTTGCAGTGGCTGGAAGCCCATGGTGCACCCATTCTCTCTTTCTATCTATCTGCCTCTTTCTCTCTCTGTCACTCTCAAATAAATAAAAATGAACAAAAAAAAAAAATTTTAAATAAAAATACATAACCAACAAGAAAACTTAATACATACCTAGGCAAATATTAAGATTAAAGGCATATATAATCCCCAAAATATTTTGAAGTAGATATCTAGAAAATAAGTCAGAATTATATCTAAATATACTAATACTACTAAAGCATTAAGACAGGGAAGCACAAGAGAAGTTAACAGTATAATTATGATGCTGACAATTCATTCCAGTGTCAGATAAAGTATCTGGAAAACAAGTCATAGTAATTTAAAAAGCTATCACCTGGGGCCTGAGATGTAACTCAGTAGTAGAATACCTGCCACATAAAAGGCTATCAGTTCAACCTTCAAAAAAAGCTATCATATTTGATTCTGTAAAGTCATTTAAGAATGTGTGTGCATGTATGCACAAAATCAATGTGTTACTGAGACCAAAAGAGACAACAATGGGCTGGAGAGATGGCTTAGTGGTTAATGCACTTGCCTGTGAAACCTAAGGAACCATGTTCAACTCCCCAGATCCCAAGTAAGCCAGACGCACAAGGTAATGAATATGCAAGTCTGCACATGAGCACAAGGTGGTGCATGTGTATGGAGTTCCACTGCAGTGGCTGGAGGCCCTGGCATGACAATTCTAGCTCGTTCACTCTCTCATTAAAAAAAAAAATGTTGGAAGTGAAAATAATTTCAGGCTGGGCCTGATGCCCTATAATCTCAGCTATTTGGAAGGCTGAGGCAGGAGAACCCCAAGTTCAAGGTATACTTTGGCTATAAAGCAAGTGCAAAGTGAGTCTAGGCAAAAGTGAGACCCTATCTCCAAAAAACCACACCCAACAGGAGCTTGCCATTTTCAGTGGCCCAGTTATTCTCTTGGCTTTGTTCCCTAAGAGACTGGCATTGCAGAGGTGCATAGTTATGTCCCAGTATATATGTGGGTTCTAGGAAATAGAACACATGCAGCCTCAAGCCCCCTCAAACTCTCATGCTGGCACAGAAAGCACTCTTACCAAATGAGCCAACTAACCGGTCTTCATCTTTGATAGTTTTATGCTTTTCTCATTACAGTCACACTCACCTCATCTCTTCATCTAAAGCATTTCTTTTGTTAATAGGAACATTTTCTACAGAAACTACTTGACTTTGATTTTCATTCACTCTGCATTCTGAAACTCTGGGGGATACAACTTCAATTTCAGCTTCAATTTGAGAATTTGACTGAAAAGAAAACCATATTAGTGTTAACAGCAAACATCCCTTCTAAAATGTTCTAGTTATGTTCCTAGCACAGAAAGAGAAAGACTGAATACTAGAACATTTGTAATGACCCTACAATAACAACCCCAGCCCCGGCTGATGAGGATTTGTTTGTTGTTGTTAAATTATGATTGGAACTGGGTATCTAATGTTCATTATTGTGTCCATTCCCTCTATCTCTCACACCTCTCTGCTTGCTTGCAAATTAGACAAAGGGAGGGAGGGAGAAGAGGAGGAAGCTGGAAGGCAGGAGGGAGGGAGGGAAGGAAGGGAAACAAACAGTTTGGGCTGGGGATGTAGTTCAATGACAGACCACATACCTCATAGCCTTGAACTTGTTCTGGGTTTGATCCCTAGAAGCAAAAAAGGGAAGATGTTTAATAGTTTTTTAATTTAAAAAAGTTTTTATTTATACATATGTGTTTGTATATGTGCACTCCAGAGTGTTAGGTGGCTTTATGTGTGTGCTGAGCAATTGAACCTATGTAGGGAGGCCTTCCAAGAAAACACCTCTAACCACCAAGCAATGTCTCCAGACCCTAGCTTTTCTTTTTTTATGAGAAAGCATTCTGAGGGCTAGAGGGATGGCTTAGTGGTTGGGGCATTTACCTGTGGGGCCAAAGGACCAAGGTTCAATTCCCCAGGACTTATGTTAGCCAGATGCATAAGGTGGCACATACATTTGGAGTTCATTGTGGCTGGAGGCCCTGGAGTGCCCATTCTCTCCCTCCCTCTCCCTCTCCCTCTCTCCCCCCCCCCCCACCTTCCCTTCCTCTTTCTCTCTGTCAAATACATAAATTAAAAAAACAAAATTATTTTTAAAAGCAAGCATTTTGAGCCAGGTGTGGTGGTGCATGCCTTTAACCCCAGCACTCCTGGGCAGAAGCAGGAGGGTCACCATAAGTTCGAGGCTACACAATTACAGGTAAGCCTGAGCTAGAGTGAAATCCTATCAAAAAACAAACAAACAAAAACATTTAGAGTGGGCACAATGCCTTTACAATCAGCATTCAAGAGGCAGAGATAAGAGGATTACAGAGAGCTCAAGGCCAACCAGAGACTAATTCCAGGTCAGCCTGGGCTACAGTGAGACACTAGCTGGGTGGGGAGAGAGTGGGGAACGACAGCATTTAGTTCAAATAAAGATTGGAATCACTTTAAATCTAAGTTTTTACCTTCTGACCCAATCAGAAAAAAGAATGAAAAAACAGTAACTAGCTGAAATGGACACTTTCAGGCATTATACTATTTAGTTGTTTTCTAGTATCAAAAGATTTATTAATACTCAGGACACTGAGGTAGGACAATTGCTATGAGCTTGAGGTCAGCCAGCTATAGAGTAAGTCCAAGTTTGGCCTGGGTAGAGTGAAACACTGCTTAAAAAAAAAAAAAAAAAAAAAAAAAAGGGAGCCAGGCATGGTGGTGCATGGCTTTAATCCCAGCACTCGGGAGGCAGAGGTAGGAGGATTGCCGTGAGTTCGAGGCCACCCTGAGTCTCCATAGTGAATTCTAGGTCTGCCTGAGCTAGAGTGAGACCTTACTTCAAAAAGAAAAAAAAAAAAAAAAGGTAAATTTGAAACAATTAGACACATTCTGTATTCATTAAGTAGTAGGGCTGTGTGTGAAGACTAGCCAAAGCTGAGTTAACACATGGTATTTTAATATGCATTAAAAGCTTAACATAGGGGCAAAGCCAAAGGACCCAGGTTCAATGCCACAGGACCCACGTTAGCCAGATGCACAAGAGGGCACATGTGTCTAGAGTTCATCTGCAATGGCTGGAGGCCCTGGTGCATCCATTCTCTCTTATCTCCTCTCTCTCTCTGCTTGCAAATAAATACATAAGCTTGGAAAAAAAAAAAAAAAAAAAAAACAACACCTCAACATAACTGGGTGTGGTGGTATACACCTTCCCAATACTCAGGAGACAGAGGTAGGAGAATCCATGAGCTCAAGGGCACCCTGAGACTACAGAGTGAATTCCATGTCAGCCTATGCTACAGCAAGACCCTACCTTGAAAACAGCAACAAAACAAGCCTTTAGGGAGTCTGAGGCCAGCCTGGGCTATAGAACGAGTTCCAGTTTACCACAGGGTAGAGTGAGACCCTTCCGCAGGAAAAAAAAAAAAAAAAAGATTTTGGGAAACTTGGAGGATGGCACAGCATTTAAGGGCACTTCCTTGCAAACCTTGTTAGCCCAAGTCAAATGCCCAGCTACCCACATAAAGACAGACGGGCAATGGGTTCAACTGCATTGCACATGCACGTACATATGGAAATCATTAAAAAAAAAAAAATTCATTGAAAAACAATTATCTCACCCCAGTCAAGGATTTATCTTTAGTTTCATCTTTCTGTAGTGTTGGTCTCTCTTCCTTATCTATGTCTTCAGTTTCACCCGTTTCTGCTGTTTTCCTCTGTCTAGCCCTTTGTACATTTGGTCTTGGTCTCTTAAGACGGCCCCTAATTGGTAGAGCGGTTTGTACAACACTTTCCTTTGTTCCTTCTGAGATTATGTTCGTCTTTTGAGTCCTAAAATTGGAATAGGAAGAGAGGGAGACTGATTATAACAAGGTGATAACTACTATAAAAACATATAAATTCTATAAAAATATTTTTGATCAGAAAGAAAATGACTTTGATTATAAAAGTATTTTATGATGGGCTGGAGAGATAGCATAGCAATTAAGGTGCTTCCCTGCAGAGCTTAACAACCTGGGTTCAAGTCTCCAGTGCCCACTTAAGAAAACCGATGCAAAGAGGCATGACCATTACTGCTTTTGTTTACTCTCAATTTTTTTTTTTTAATAGAAGTTATTTCAGGGTTGGGGATTTGCCTGAATGGGAAAATGCTTGCCTAGTGTGAAGCCCTAGGTTCTTTTACCATGACAGTGAAGTGAACTAAGTGGGAGGAGTGAGCTTGTTTCAACTGTCAAATGTTAATGAACATATACAGCACGCCTAAGGTTACATAAAGTGGAATAATGGTTACCAAAACCTGCAAGAAGAGTGGAGAGAGTAGCACAAGCAAATAGGCAATGATCACAGAGTTTGAGCTTCTGAAAACAAAAATGTTCTGGGGATAGATAGTGGTGATGACTGCATAACAACATAAATATACTTAAGTGATGGTACATGCAAAAAATGGTCAACATGGTGCACATTTTACATTTTACATTTTTGTTTTTTTTCAAGGTAGGGTCTCACTCTAGTCCAGGCTGACCTGGAATTCACTATGTAGTCTCAGAGCGGCCTTGAACTCACAGCAATCCTCCTACCTCTGCCTCCCAAGTGCTGGAATTAAATGCGTGAGCCACCCTATCCAGGTTTATTTTACCAACTTTTATGTGTGTATATGGGCATGAACATGCTATGGCACATATGTGGCAGTTACAGGACCACCTTGGGGTGTTAGTACTCTCCTTCCACCTTGTTTGCAACAGGATCTCTCTTATTTTGTCACTGTAACTGACAGACTAGCAGGGCCATCAGCTCTGGGATGCTCCTAACTCTTGCTCCCAAAGTCATAGGTGTACTGGGATTACTAATTAGTATGCCACTAGAGCGCATCGAGGCATGACTGTGGGTCCCAGAGATCTGAACTCTGAACCCTGGTTATCAGGCTTGCACAGCAAGCACTTTTAACCACTGAGCCATGTATTCAGCCTCCTATTTTAATATTTTTTTTTATTATTATTTTGAGGTAGGGTCTAACTCTAATCTAGGCTGACCTGCAATTCACTATGTAGTCTTCTCAGGGTGGCCTCAAACTCATGTCAATCCTTCTACCTCTGCCTCCAGGGTGCTGGGATAAAAGGCATCCAACACCACACCAGGCCCAACAATTTTTAAGAAATTTTAAAAGAGGCGCAGAAGAGATAGCTTGGCAGTTAAGGTATTTGCCTGTGAAGCCAAAGGACCCAAGTTCAATTCCCCAGGACCCACATAAGCCAGGCGCACAAGGTGGCACATGTATCTGGAGTTCATTTACAATGGCTGAAGGCCCTGGTGTGCCCATTCTCTTCTTTCCATCTCTCGATCTCATATCAAATCAAATCAAATTTTAAAAAGGTAACAAGTATCTGCCACATATGTGTGGGTATGTATTTATAATATACTTCTTTCTATAAAATTCTTAAATATTAAACAGCTAATAATAAATCAGCAAACACTGAAAGATGTAGAATTAAGGCTGGCAAGATGGCTTAGTAGTTAAGGCATGTACCTGCAAAGCCTAAGGACCCAATTCAGTTCTCTAGGTTCCACGTAAGCAAGATGCACAAGGCAGTGCATGTGTCTGGAGTTCATGTGCAATGTCTAGAGGACCTAGTGTACCCATTTTCTCTCTTACTGGCTCAAATAAAAAAAAAAAAATTTAAAACGGGGGGGGGGGGAGGGAGCAGGGAATGAAGGGATGGTTAGCAGTTAAAGCATTTGCCTGCAAAGCCAAAGGACCCAGATTCAATTCCCCAGGACCCTTGTTAGCTAGATGCACAAGGTGGCACATGCATCTGGAGTTAATTTGCAGTGGCTGGAGGTCCTCGTGCGCCCATATTCTTTCTTTATCTCTCTGTCAAATAAATATAAATAAAAATAAAATATTAGCCAGGCATGGTGGTGCACGCCTTTAACCCTAGCACTCGGAGGCAGATGTAGGAGGATCACTGTGAGTTCAAGGCCATCCTGAGACTACATAGTGAAAGTGAATTCCAGGTCAGCCTGGGCTAGAGTGAGACCCTGCCTTGAAAAACCAAAAACTAAATATAAACAAGATGCTGAATTCAGTTTGACTTTAGGTTTGGGGTGGTCTGCTCTGTCAATTAGACCAAGTATTCTTTATATTCATTTTAAAATAATTTAACATATCTTGTTAAGATAAGTATTTAAAATAAAAGCCTCTCTTATTTTAGATTTTTAAGGAATTATTACTGTTTACCCAACAGAAACAACTAAGTCATCTTCCTGGTTTTGGAATAACAGAGACTCCTCTTTAGATTCGTAGGAATTTGAAGATGAAGGGTCTTTTCCAGGCACTATCACAGCCTCTTCCTTGTCACCCAATTTGTCATTTTCTTTTGATGTCATTAGGGAAGTCACATCCTAAAAGACAAAATAAATAAATCCATAATTGGTAAGAAGTATAGTGAAATAAAAATTTTCACGCACTACTAGAGCAACAAATTGGTAATACAGAGGACAAGGGGACTGATTCCCATTAATTCTTCTTGAAATTCATATCTTATAAAAGTACCAAAACACATTATGTAGCAGTATTTTAACAACTAAATAAGATTTAAGAGCTCTACCATGTGCAAAAAAGAGGTGAAAATATTGTACATCAGATAAATGTATCAGAGAATTTAATGAGTTTCTTTACAACAGAACAGCTCATAGATCTTTTGTTTTCTAGGATAGGATCTTACTATGTCACTATGTCATCTGTGAGTCTCCAACTCCACAGCCTCTTGAGAAAGTGGTACTATAAGGCACACACTGACAAGCATAGTCTACTACTTACTAATAAACACCACTTAAGAAAAACACATATCTGTACTGATCCAAAACAAAAAATGTTCAGAGTATTATGCTAAATGAAAAAAATCAGGAGGCAAGATGAGAGGTCTTTTTTTTTTGTTTTTCTGAGGTAGGGTCTCACTCTAGCTCAGGCTGACGTGGAATTCACTATGTAGTCTCAGGGTAGCCTCGAACTCATAGCAATCCTCCTACCTCTGTCTCCTAAGGGCTGGGATTAAAGGTATGTGCCACTATGCCCAGCTGCAGCTGCATTTTTAGTATGTAACAAAAATACCAATCAATTATTTCATAAATAAGTACATATATAAAAAACCTAGGTGCATGTTTTTGAAATTGCTAGATAACTGATTTGACAGGGAAGAAGGGATGGAATAAAGGACTCTTATGTTTTAGGATACATAATTAGCCAGGCATGGTGGCACATGCCTTTAATCCCAGCACTTGGGAGGCAGAGAGAGCAGGACTGCTGTTGAGTTTGAAGCCACTCTGAGATTACATGGTGAATTCTGTGCTAGAGTGATACACTACCTCGAAAAACAAAAAAACAAACAATCCCCCCCAAAAGAATACATAATTATACAAATTTTAAAATGTATGAACAAGGCTGGAGGATGGCTAAGCGGTTAAGGTGCTTGCCTGCAAAGCCAAGGACCCAGGTTCCAGGACCCATGTTAGCCACGTTAGCCCTCTTCCTCTGCCTCTTTCTCTCTGTCAAATAAATAAATATAAAATATTTGAAAAAATTTATAGTAAGAAAAAATTTAAACTTTTATAAGGGCTGGAGTGATGGCTTAGCAGTTAAGGTGCTTGCCTGCAAAGTCTAAGGACCCAGGTTCGATTCCCCAGAATCCATGTAAGACAGATAAATGCACATGGTAGTAAATGTGGCTAGAGTTCATTTGCAGTGGCTAAAGACCCTGGTTGGCACACCTTTACTCTTTTTCTTCTTCTCATTCTCTCTCATAAATAAAGAAAAAAAATATTTTAGCACTGGACAGATGGCTTAGAGGTTAAGATGCTTGTCTATGAAACCTAAGGACCCATGTTCTACTCTCCAGATACCATGTTAGCCAGATGCACAAAGGTGAGGCAAGCACAAGGTCACACATGCCTCCTAGTGACACAAGCAATCTTGAGTTTGAATGAGTGGCTGAGGCCCTGAAGTGCCAATTATCTGTCTCTTTCTCTGAAATAATAATGAAAGCCAGCATGATGGCGCACGCCTTTAATCCTAGCACTGAGGAAGCAGAGGTAAAAAGAATTGCTGTGAGCTCAAGGCCACCCTGAGACTACATAGTGAATTCCAGGTCAGCCTGGGCTAGAGTGAACCCTACCTCAGAAAAGCAAAAAAATAAACAAAATCTTTTTTTAAAGTTTAAAATATACTTTTAAAAACATTAATAAAAATTTACCTTTATGACCCCGGTTCAATTCCCCAGGACCCACTTAGGCCAGATGCACATGGTGGCACATGTGTCTGGAGTTCACTTGCAATGGCTGGGGGCCCTGGCATGCCCATTCTCTTGATCGCAAATAAATAAATAATTTTTTAAGTGAAAAAAAAAAAATTTACCTTTATAAAGATCAGGTTAGAGGGAAAGTACTATGCTACTTTAAGATCCCAAATATGAATTTTAATTCTAAAAAGTACTTTACAGAACATTTTCAAGGGGACTGGGGAAATGGCTCAGCCTTGAAAGGTGTTGACCTGCAAAGCCTGAAGACTAAAGTTCAATTCCACAGTATCCATATAAAGCCAGATGCACTAAGTGACACATGTGTCTGCAGTATGTATACAGTGGCAAGAGACTCTGGCATTCTCATAAACACACACACACACGCACAGAGGCATTCTCTCATGTGTGCACACATGCATGTAATAAACAAATAAAATTATTTTTTAAAATATTTATTTTTATTTATTTGACAGAGAAAGGAGGGAGGGAGGGAGGGGGGGAGGGAGAGAGGGGGGAGGGAGAGAGGGGGAGAGAGAGAGAGAGAGAGAGAGAGAGAGGGAGAGAATGAGCGCACCAGGGCCTCCACTGCAAACAAACTCTAGACACGTGCCCCTTGTGCATCTGGATAACGTGGGTCCTGGGGAATCGAACCTGAGTCCTTTGGTTTTGCAGGCAAAAGCATTAACCACTAAGCAATCCCTCCAGGCCAAATAAAATTATTTTTAAAAACTGACCTCACAGTACTTAGCACTACCTTCAAAAGACCTTCATAATAGGAGGAAAAGATGACATCAAAATAAAAGACAGACTGAGAGAGGGAAGGGATTATGATGGAGAATGAATTTATGAAGGGCAAAGTCGGAAAGGGGAACAATTATAATGGTTTATTGTCTATAATAATTAAAGTTCTCAATAAAAAAAAAAAAAAGTTTAAAAAAGTTGCCTGGGCCTGGCATACAGACCTATAATCTCAGCTATTCAGGAGACAGGCAGGAAGATCACAAATTTGAGGCTTGCGTGGGCTACAGAGTTAAGTTCAAAGTCAGCTTGAACAATTTAATAACTGGGTGTACAGCTCAGTAAGAAAGTGTTTTTTCAACATCAATGAGGTCCTAGGTTCAACCTCTAATATCACCAAAAAACCACCCCACAATTTTGAATAATCGCATTTCATTTTTAATTTCAGGGTTTCTAGTACTATGCACTATGCACTCTTAACCTGTTATGGACCAAATTAATTAAGTACATCAAATATCTACTTTTAAGTTACATCTAATTTTTCATTTCATCTTCATAACAGAATGCAATAAAGCATGACTACTCCCAATTTTCCTATTTGGCTATGGTCCAGGAATCAGAACTTCAACTAGAGCCAGAGCTTGTTAAATGCTTTCCATGAACACAACACATTTGCTCACAGTTGCTATCAGACTCAAGACTTTTTATATAAACTTAATGAAACAGACACATTAAGCATAGTAATAATCAATAAAAACTTGGAAAATTTGAATAACCAGAGTAACTAATTAACCCACAAAGTCTCCACCTTACATAGCACTCACATTTTCAGAAGAAAGACTACTAGCTTGTTCACTGCCCTGCTGAATCATGGTGGTCTCCATTTCATTTGCTTCTGGTTTCTTCTCAGGCACACATTTTTCTACTTCTGTGGTCTCTCTCTTTAAAACTGCTCTTGCCAGGTTAGGTTTTGGTCGTTTGAATCGACTTCTCACAAAAGGTGCTGGTTTAACGTCAAGAGGCTTCTGTTCTTGAGGAAGAGACTTGCTTTTGGAACAAGGATTATGAAATTTTGTTAATGAACTGAAATGTCAGGGTGAGTGAAATTTGTAGCACACCCTCAGTGAGTGACACTAAGCACTTCATTGTTTTGCTGTTAGACAAGGTCTCTCTGTATAAACAAGGCTAGCTTGGAGACCACTCAATAGCCTAGGCTGGCCTCCAATTCTCCATCCTCCTGCTTTTGCCTCCCAAATGCTGGGATTACAAGTATGTGTCACAACAACTGGCTTAATCCTAATTTTTTTGTTATATTCAGGTAGGAGCTTACTCTAGACCAGGCTGACCTGGAAATCGCAGTTTTCCCAGGGTGGCCTTGAACTCACAATGAACCTCTTACCTCTGCCTCCTGAGTGCTGGGACTGCAGGCATGTGCCACCACACCCGGTTGCCATTAATCCTAATTTTATTTTTTTTAGTTCCATTTTATTTTATTTTGAGGCAAGCCCAACAGACTGGCCTTTTTTTTTTTTAATGACAGGGAGAGAGAACTGCCATGCCAAGGCCTCTAGCCACTGTAATCAAACTCCAGACTTATGTGCAAACTTGTGAGCATGTGCAACCTTGCACAATTGTATCACCTTGTGCGTCTGGCTTAAGTGGAACCTAGAATCCAACATGGGTCCTTAGGCTTTGCAGGCAAGCACCTTAACTGCTAAACTATCTTTCCAGCCCTAATCCTAATTTTAAAAGGAAAAAAAAAAAAAATCAAACTATGTAATAGACCCTGAGTAACACAAGCTATATAAATAATCTGAGCATGAGCTCTTCAATTGTGCCTAAGAAAACACTGGTCACATTTTAAAGCACTTGTTTACAAAGCCTGTCTGATCAGATGCAATTCCCTAGTAACCAAGTAAAGCAAGATCCAAAAAGGACACATACATCTGGAGTTAATTTGCACCAGCAAGAAACTCTGACACTCCCATATTCATTCTCTCTCCTCTTTCTCTCTGGCTCTATCTATCTTTTTAATCTCCCTCCTTGCAAACAAATAAATAAAAATATTTTTTCTATAACAAAAAAAGAGAAAGAAAACACTGGTCAAACCCATGCTGACTTATTAGAATGTATTGCATACAATTATGTACTTGTCAGTAACTCTCAGAAAGACCTTATAATAAATTTATTATGCTATCTTCCAAAAGTCCAAAACTATTTAAAAATTTCCAAAAGTGCTGGGTGTGGTGGTACACAACTTTAATCCCAGCACTTGGAAGGCAGAGGTAGGAAGATCAACATGAGTTCAAGGCCACGCTGAAACTACGTAGAAAATTCCAGGTCAACCTACGCTAGATTGAGACCATACCTGGGGGGCGGGGGGGGAATACATACATACATACATATATATTCAAAAGTGTCCTGTATATGTTCTATCTTGAAATTGTACTTACTTTATTTATTTTTTTTTTTTTGGTTTTTCGAGGTAGGGTCTCACTCTGGTCTAGGCTGACCTGGAATTAACTCTGTAGTCTCAGGGTGGCCTTGAACTCATGGCGATCCTCCTACCTCTGCCTCCCGAGTGCTGGGATTAAAGGCGTGCGCCACCACGCCCGGTGAAATTGTACTTACTTTAAAATATAATCTGCAACTAGAGTTTTATACATACACACACACACAAACGTAGTTGCTGTTTTTTATTTTTTAAGTAGGGTCTCACTCCAGCCCCAGCTGATCTGGAATTTACTATGTAGTCCTAAACTGGCCTCCAACTCACAGCCATCTTCCTGTACCAGCCTCCCACGTGCTGGGATTAAAGATGTATGCGAACCACCATGCCCAGCTTATACTTTTTCTTTAAAAGTACACAGACCAAGCTGAGTCTTTAATCCCAGGACTCTGGAGGCAGAGGTAGATTACTTCAAGTTCACATAGTAAATTCCAGGTCTGCCTGGGCCAGAGTGAAAGTCTACCTTGAAATACAAACCCCCCCCCCCAAAAAAAAAAACAGTACACAGACCAATATACTTTTACCTTAAGTTTACATCTGAAAATTGCTCTAGAGCAGCTGGAGATTGTACCCCTTGTTCTCCTATGTCATGAAGTCTAGAATTCTGTGAAGCAGTGTTCGCATGACTGAAAGCACTTGAGGCATGCTTGTCAGCACTTTCTTTTTCTTCTACAGATGGAGGTTCTACAGATGCTTCAGTGATAATGTTCTGGAGAAAGGAGTTATATAGTAAATCAGCATATATAGAATTTTAATCTATAAGCATTTCATACATTTAAAACAAAGGCATACTTATTTCCTAAGTACCCTCCTTTTAAATGTAGAGGTTTTTAAAAAATATTTATTTATTCTGGAGGACAGGGGAGAAACAGAGAAAAAGAGAATGGACACACAAGGGCCTCTTGACTCTGCAGATGAACACCAGATGCATATGACACTTTGAGCATTTGGCTTTACATGGGTACTGCAGAAATGAAACAAGGCTAGCAAGCTTTGCATAGTAACACCTTTAAACCCTGAGCCATCTCCTGAGCCCAAGATTTGTTTTTAATTGTTAAATAAACCTGACATAAAATTGTTAAAAGCCAGAGATTTCACTAATGCTTTCCTTTTTAATTCCGTATTATGATCATTCCAAACTACAAATATTATCACCTAGGGCTAGAGGGATGGCTTAGTGGTTACAGCGTCCGCCTGCAAAGCCAAAGGATCCAGGTTCCATTCCCCAGGACCAACATTAGCCAGATGCACAAGGGGGCACATGAGTCTAGAGTTTGTTTGCAGTGGCTGGAGGACCTGGAAAGCCTATTCTCTCTCCCTCCCTCTTTCTCTGTGAAACAGATAAATGAATTAAAAAAAAAAAACAAAACTTAACACCAATATAAAAAATGTTCAAGAAAAGGAAGGAGTATTTATTAAACTGTGTTCCAGACACAAGGTAGTCTAGATATTCCTGACTTCACAGTGGCTGATGCTACTCCCTATACAAGACCTGCATAATCCAAGGGGGGAAAAGTGAACACATCAAAACAATAAGAGACTAATTGGGAAGAGGAAAGGATTCAGTGAAGGGGGGATTTGGAAAGGAGAAAGGGAATAGTGGGGGGAGAGGATTATGATCATGTTATATTGTTTATATTTAAGGAAATCATCAATTAAAAAAAAGCTAGCTGGGCATGGTGGCACACACCTTTAATCCCACCACTCAGAGGTAGAATTGCTGTGAGTTCAAGGCCACCCTGAGACTACACAGTGAATTCCAGGTCAGCCTGAGCTAGTGTGAGACCCTACCTTGGGGGAAAAAAAAAAAAGAGGAAAGTTAGTTTAAAAAATGTTAGAAATATTCAAAAATATTGTAAGGATATGAACTCCAAGCAATAGGAAACATTCACTAAATTTTAAAAATGGAATAAGCAAGGTAAGTTAGAAAATAAAAACATCTATAGATATGGCCAAAATAAATAATTTCAGTATATGTTCATTCTAAGATTAGTACTATTCAGTTCACTTTCCAACTTCCCATGCAGCTGAACAAGTAACTTCAAATTACCATTAGGATAGTAACTTTTCCCTAATGAGGAAAAAGCTACTTTTAAGTTAATATGCAGGATCTTTAAGCAGGGGTAGGACGGTTACTGTAAGCTCAAGGTGAGTCTGGAGCTAGAGTTCCAGGTCTGTGTGCACTACTACAGTGAGACCCCACTGGGCAAATGGGGTCCTAAAACCTAAAGATCAAGGGCTGAAAAAGCTTTTAGAAGTTTAGAGAAATAATAATAATTTTTTTCTGGTAACTTTTCACAGAAGAAAAACAATTAATGTTTAACGGTAGAATAATACACACTTTTCTATCTGGTGAAGGTGTTGGGCCGCAGGCACCTCTACAGCTTTCCATTGCACTGGTCACAGTTTGCTCTGAAGTACCATGTTCCTCTGGTTGATGTTCTCTTGGAGAAATGCCTGCTTTTCCAGTTTTTTCTAAATCTGTCACAATTTCCTCCCTAACACAGATCTCCTCAGATCTTCTCTCCCAGGAAACAGAAATCTCTCTTCCTGGTTCTTTCAGATCTCCCTTGGTCTTCTCAAGAGCAGTCATTTTTCCGGATACCCCCTCCATTACAGAAATGGCTCTTTCTCCTGTTCCTTTCAAATCAATCTCCTTTTCCCCTATAGCAGAGCTGTCCACTGGGGCCTTTTCTCGGGGGAAGGTTTCTTCTCCAATTTCTTTCAACTCTGTTTCCATTTCTACAATTTTGACCTCTTCTGGGTACTTTAGCTGTGTAGCTATTTCTTTCTTTTCAGTTTCTCCTAAATCTGACTCCTTTTCTTCAGTGATGCCAATCATACCTGAGGTCCTTTCTCTTGTGGACATCTCTTTTCCAATTTCTTGCATATCTGTTTCCACTTCACTTACAGAAATGACATCTTTGCGAACATTTTCCTGTGGAAATAGCTCTCTTTTTCCAGTTTCTTCCAAATTTGTGTTAATTTTCTCTATCAACTCTGGCATCTTCTCCCTTGGAGAAGCATTTCCAGATGTCTTCAAACCTGGAGGAGTATTTCCAGACACTTGCAAGCCTGGGGAAACATTTCCAGATGCCTGAAAGCCTGGAGAAACACTTCCATATGCTTGAAAGCCTGGGGAAACAGTTCCAGATGCTGGCAAGCCTAGAGAAACATTTCCAGATGTTTGTATACCAGGAGAAGCATTTCCGGATGCTGGCAAGCCTGGAGAAACAACTCCTGATGCTTGTAAGCCTGGGGAAACATTTCTAGATGGTTGCAAACCTCTCTCTGTTTCCAAAGTGATGTCAATCACTTCTGGTGTCTTCTTCCCTGGGAAACCCTCTCTGCCAGTTTCCTTCAAACCTATCTCTATTTCTACAGAAATACCAGTCATTTCTGTCATCTTAGTAGGAAAGCTGTCATTTTTTCCAGTTTCTTTTATGTCTGACTCCAATTCTGTAGTAGCAGGAGCAGCGGTGGCAGGCATAATACTAGGTATGTTCTCCTGTGGTGAAGTGTCCACTGTTACCATTTTTCTTAAAGGTGTTGTCATTTCCCCAGAAACAATGATCTCCTCTGCAGCTTCTTCCTTTGAGGAAACTCCTCTTCTTCCAGTTCCTTTTCCTATATTTGGTTTTGGCTTCTGAAATCGAGTCCTTAGAAGTGGGCCTTGTTTGAGTTTATTTGCTTTGTTATCTTCTGGAATGCTATGGGGGGAAAAGACACAAAATTTAAATGCGCTAAAGACATGACAGTTGAGAAATTCCTATGAAAACACAAAGAAAGTTTCAAAGGTATGTGTGTGTGGCTGTCTAAAGTTGTAGCTAGTTGTATTGGTAAAGTAGATTCTGAGCATGCATAAGGCCGAGTTCAAAACACACCCATCAAGAAAGTAAGAAGGGCCAGGCGTGGTAGCACACACCTTTAATCCCAGGACTTGGGAGACAGAGGTAGGAGGATCGCTCTGAGTTCAGGGCCACTCTGAGACTAGTGAATTTCAGGTCACCATGAGCTAGAGACAAACCCTATCTTGAAAAAACAAAACAAAACAAAACAAAAAGTAAAAGGAGGGCTGAAAAGATGCCTTAGTGATTAAGGACACAGGTTTGATTCCCCAGAACCCATGTAAGCCAGATGTACATGTGGCACATGCACCTGGAGTTCATTTGCAGTGGCTCTATAGAGACCCTGGCACCCATTCTCTCTATACAATAACAACTAAATAAATAGTAAAAGGAAAAAGAAAATTTAAAAAGCCCCCCAAAGCAATGGGTAGGATTTAAAAATAAAAGGGGGTGGAGAGATGGCTTAGCGGTTAAGCGCTTGCCTGTGAAGCCTAAGGACCCCGGTTCGAGGCTCGGTTCCCCAGGTCCCACGTTAGCCAGATGCACAAGGGGGTGCACGCATCTGGAGTTCGTTTGCAGTGGCTGGAAGCCCTGGCACGCCCATTCTCTCTCTCTCCCTCTATCTGTCTTTCTTTCTGTGTCTGTCGCTCTCAAATAAATAAATTAATTAATTAAAAATTGTTTCTATAATAAAAGGGAAAAAAACAATTCCACTTTTTAAAATCACAGTATAATTTCAAGGTAATTAATTATATCTACCTATGTATATACAGATATGCAGATATCCATCAACGAGTAACACAAGAATGGCCTGGAATAGTGATCTTGAATATTCCCTGTCCAATTATCCACATCATCCTAGGCAAATGCTAGTGGGAAAGACTCTGATAATCGGCACTGGCACTTTTGGTAGTTTGACTGAAATGTTCCCCATAGGCTCATATGGCTTTTTTTTTTTTTTTCTAATATTTTATTTACTTGAGAGAGGACAGAATGAATGTAAGCATACCATGGCAGCTAGCTACTACAAACTCCAGACATATTTACTACCTTGTGCATCTAGCTTACATGGGTACAAAGGAATCAAACCTAGGTCCTTACGCTTCATAAGCAAGCGCCTTAACCACTAAGCAATCTCTCCAGCCCATTATTTACTTTCTTTCAGGCATGGTCTTGCTATACAGCCCAGGTTGACCTGGAATTCACTATGTAGTCTCAGGGTGGCCTCGAACTCATGGTGATCCTCCTATCTTGGCCTCCCATGTGCTAAGATTAAAGGAGTGTGCTCTCTCAACACTTTTTAAAAATCGCTCTAAAATCAGATTATTTGGGGGCTGGAGAGATGGCTTAATGGACAAGGGATTTGCCTACAAAGCCAAAGGATTCGGTTCAATTCCCCAGACCCACATAAGCCAGATGCACAGGGAGCACGTATGTCTGGAGTTCGTTTGCAGTGGCTGGAGGCCCAGGCGTGCCCTTTCCCTTTCCCTCTCTCTCCCCTTCTTTCTCTCTCAAATAAATAAATAAAATTAGATTATTTTGCCAACATTTCTCTAAGAGCTTGTATGCTTGTAAAAGAAATAATAAAAGGATAGATTAGATCATTTTGCTTAATGCTACTGGGCATATAATCACTTATCTATAACGAGTACTTCGCCTTCCAGAAACAAAATTGTTTTATATTTTATTCACTATTATATAGTAAATAAATAAAAAACAAAAAGGTGGGGGCTAGAGATGGCTAAGGTTTTAAGATGTTTGCCTTCAAAGCCTAATGATCCAGGTTTAATTCCCCACTACCCAAATAAAGAAAGATGCACAAAATGGCACATGTATCTGGAGTTCCCTTACAGGGTGAAAAGCCCTAGCACACCCATTCTCTGTCTCTCTACTTGCAAAATAAATTAATAATTTTTTTTCCTATTTTTCAAGGTAGGGTCTAGCTCTAGCCCAGGGTATCTTGGAAGTCACTGTGCAGGCTCAGGGTGGCCCCAAACTCACAGTGATCCTCCTACCTTCACCTCCTGAGGCCTAGGATTAAACACGTGTACCGCCACGCCTGGCCTTTTAAATAAAAAGTTTTAAAGCAGTTTTTTTTTTCTTCTCTTTAATATAGTTATTATTTATTTGTTTGAGAGAGAGAGAGAGAGAGAGAAGTGGTAGAGAGAGAAAATGGGCATGCTAGGGTCTCTTACCACTGCAAATTAACTCCTGATTCACGCACTACCTTGTGCATCTGTTTTTTTTTTCTTTTTGGTTTTTTGAGGTAGGGTCTCACACTAGCCCAGGCTGACCTGGAATTTGCTACAGAGTCTCAGGGTGGTCTTAAACTCATGGCGATCCTCCTACCTCTGGCTCCCAAGTGTTGGGATTGAAGGCATACACCACCATGCCCAGCTGTACATTTAGTTTTATGTGGGTAATGAGGAATCAAGCCCAGGCTATCAATCTTTACAGGCAACTGCCTTAACCTCTGGGCCATCTCTCCACCCACAATAATAATGATGATGATGATGATGATGATGATGATGATGTAGGGACTCACTCTGGCCCAGGCTGACCTGGAATTCACTATGTAGTCTCAGGGTGGCCTTGAACTCACGCGATCCTCTTACCTCTGCCTCCCTAGTGCTGGGATTAAAGGCGGGCACCACCACACCTGGGATAAAATTCTTTTTGAAAAGGTGCTTGGGGAAACGTCAGGAAGGCCACTGCGGTTCCCTGGTCAGCCAGTCTAATAATAAAGGGGTGAGCTCCAGGTTCAGTGAGAGATTCTATTTCACAGAAATAAGTCAGAACCAGAGATAACACTAAACATCTTCCTCTGGTCTCGTGTATGCAAGGTACACACAAAATAAGCTTTTGCAAGCTTGTAGGCAGCAGATTTGAGGACAGAATGATTAAGGGGTACAGTTTGATGGGATGAATAACTTATGTTATACAGCACAGAATGATAAGATGGCATATTTTAAATGTTTTTATCTATTTGCAATCACAGAAAGAAGAGAGACAGAGAGGAAAGGCATGCAGAGCCTTCAGCCACTACAAATGAACTCCAGATGGATGGCTTTATGTGGATACTGGGGGAGTTGAACTCAGGCTTCCAGGCTTTGCAAGGAAACACCTTAACCACTAAACCATCTCTCCAGCCCACTAAAATGGTGTATTTTAAACTAGCTAGTACAGAGAATTTAGGATATCCCAACAGAAAAAACTTGACAAATGCCTAAGGTAACATTTATGTCAGTTACCCTGACCTGATCATTATATATTTATATAAATTGAAATGTCAACAATATGTCCTGTAAGCATAATTACTATGTCACTTAAAAGTAAAAACTCGTCCTGGAGAGATGACTTAGTGGTTAAGGCACTCGTATGTGAACCCTAAGCAACCAGGTTCAATTCCCCAAAACCCATGTAAGCTAGGAATGCAAGGTGGCACATGCATCTGGAATTCATTTGCAGTGGCTAGAGGCCCTGGCACACCCATTCTCAGTCTCTGTCAAATAAATTAAAATTTCAAAAGTAAAAATATATTTAGAAAAACGAGTTAATAAAAAGACAAAACAATAAAAGGACAAAACAATGCTTTAAATTTTTTGAAAAGCCTTCAATGCTTATTTTCTTGAGATGACTAAATACAATTAAATAACAGGACCATTCTCCCTCAGTAGCTAATGTCAAAAATGGCACAATTCACTTGGAATAATCAGGCACAGAAACAATTATAATACCAGGCTGTCAACCTTGGAAGATGAGTACCAATGAAAAAGAAAAATTCTGGCAGGCCAAGGCAGGTGTCAAACCACCTCGATCAACATAACTTACATGCAGTGTATAGGACACAGTAACATTTGAAATCTGAAAAAAAAAAAAACAGTGGAAGAAAAAAAAAGAGGCATTCACTTGCTGGTGTAAATTTCTTTAGCTCTTAATCTTTCTCCATTGAAATTACTCTCTCTTATGAAAATTTTAGAAACAGTAATACTAAATCAGTTGAGAGGGATAAAGGAAGGGAAGGAAGGGAAGGAAGGGAAGGAAGGGAAGGAAGGGAAGGAAGGGAAGGAAGGGAAGGAAGGGAAGGAAGGAAGGAAGGAAGGAAGGAAGGAAGGAAGGAAGGAAGGAAGGAAGAAAGGAAAGAAGGGAGGAAGGGAGGAAGGGAGGGAGGGAGGGAGGAAGGAAGGAAGGAAGGAAGGAAGGAAGGAAGGAAGGAAGGAAGGAAGGAAGGAAGGAAGGAAGGAAGGAAGGATCTGTCTCCTTATCTTCAGGAAACCTAGCCTTTACACATAAAGATTAGAAAGTAGATATATGGGAATCCATTATTGTTCTCTCTGATTCTGTGTTCTGTAATCTTTTTTTTTTTTTTTTTTTTTTTAATGAGAGAGAGAGGGAGAAAACTGATGTGCCAGGGCCTCCAGGCACTACAATCGAACTCTAGGAAGGTCTCAGTCTAGTCCACATGAGCCACCTTGTGCGTGCTTCTGTCTGTCACCTTTTGGATCTTGCTTACATGGGACCTGGAGAGCCGAAAATAGGTCCTTAGCTTTTGCAGGCAAGTGCCTTAATAGCTAAGCCATCTCTCCTGCCCTGTATACTTTAGATATTGCCAAAATGAAATTATACTAATAATTCCATCAATCTTCTTGATATACCCCACAGAAGGAATAACAAACAGGAATTCTGGATGGGAAGTATGAATTTTACATTTAAGTGATCTATTTGAAAGAAAGAATTATTAACAAAAAAGTAACATTTTCTAGTTGTATAGACATCTAATATGTATGTTAAATGAAAAGGCTATTTCTACTCATTTAAATTCAAATTTATGGTAAACAGCTTTTGTCAGACCACTGAAGGTGAGAAAAAATTTGAAAGCTATTATTTAAACTTCCTTGAATAGTGTTATTCTTAAATATTTTAAAACATTACACTACTTAATACACAGGTACAAAAATTAATTTCATTTTAAAACATTTAAGTGGGGGCTGGAGAGATGGCTTAGTGTTAAGGTATTTGCCTACAAAGCCAAAGGACCTCGGTTTGATTCCCCAGGACCCACGTAAGCAGATGCACAAGGGGGCACATGCATCTGGAGTTCCTTTGCAGTGGCTGGAGGCCCGGGTGTGCCCATTCTCTCCCTCCCTCCTTCCCTCCCTCCCTCCCTCCTTTCCCCTTTCTCTCTCTCTCTCGTGCTCAAATAAATAAATAATTTTTAAAAAACTTTTAAAAAAACTGAACATTAAGCTCTAGATTGGAGAATCTGCTCAGTGGTTAAGGCACTTGGCCTGCAAAGCCTAAGGACCAGAATTTGATTACCCAGTACCCACATAAGGCTGGATTCATACATAAGGTGTCATATGCATCTGGAGGCCGTTTGCAGTGGCTAGAGGCCTTGGCGCGCCCATTCAGTTTATCTGTCTCTTCTATCTCTCTCTGCTTGAAAATAAATTTTTAAAAATATTTTTAAGAAATTAACCTATAGAGCCAGGCATGGTGAAGCACATCTTTAATCCCAAGACTCGGGAGGCAGAGATGGGAGGATCACCATGAGTTCGAGGCCCCTGAGACTACATAGTGAATTCCAGGTCAGCCTGGACTAGACTGAGACCTTCCTTGAAAAACCAAAAAAAAAGCACTAGAAGTATATTAAAAGCATTAAAATTATATAAGCAATAAAAGGATACTTACCTTAGACATTCACTTGTAGCCTTGGGCTCATCAGGCTGCACATTTTGAAATGAGCTATCCTGTTTTTCAGTCTGTGCTATAATGATGTCCTCATGACAGAAATCTCTGCATGACTGATTCTCCATTTGTTGAGGAATCTTAATAACAAAGATTTTGTGTTATATTTCAGAATGAAACACAAGCTTTTAACATTTCTCTTTTTTCCCCCTAAATCTAGAGATCTTATTAGATTAAGAGAAGAAAAGGAGAGAAGGCAGGAGGGGGTAAAGCCATAACTTAAAATTTTAATTGAAGCCTGGTATGGTGGTGCACACCTTTAATGCCAGCACTCGGGAGGCAGAGGTAGGATTGTGAGTTTGAGGCCACCCTAAGACTCCTTAGTGAATTCCAGGTCAGCCTGGGCTAGAGTGAGACTCTACCCCAAAAAACCAAAAAACTAAAAACAAAAAATTAAAAGGAAGGGAGGGGTGGTATTGTATATATGTGAGTAAGAGAATACATTAATGGGGGTGAAAAGGCCTAAGTGAGGTCAGGGGAAAATACTGAGTAAAGGAAAGGTGGAAGGAGGGCTAATCAAAATCTAAGAGGATATATGTAAATCATATGGAATCCAACTTTTTTGGACAATGGAACACTCAGGAGCCATAGATTGTTGCTAGAAAATTTTCAGTGCCAGGGATGGGATACCTTCCAGTGAGTTGTTGGCCAGGGAGGTCCCTGAGGCCCCCAAAATATTATAGGCCATTGCCAAGGCTCTTGGTTTCCCACCAGGAATAGATGTTAAGACCCTACTGCTAAAGACTCCACATACTTGGGCTGCAAGGTCACTAAGAAATCCTGCTGGAACTAAGCTGATAACCTCCTCCATGGAAAAAGCCATTCTGCAAGCTGCTCAATGGGAGAGAGAGAAATCACCAGTGAAGATAATCAACAGTGGACACTGCAAGCCTTATATTTGGCCAGTCAGGCCAAATGAGCCAATGGGGTGGGTGCAACAGTGGCACATCTGCCATGGTGGAAACCAACTGCCCTCTAATTGGACTGGAGGCCCGCTCCATGGAAAGGAATACATCCATGACACTAAAAACCTACATAAATGTAGTTATAAAAAATTGAAAAAAGAAAGTATGTTAAGACTTAGATGCCTATTTAACAAAATGTGGGAAAAAAACCAAGTACTTACATCTTTATCATCACAGGACTGCTTTTCACGTATCTCATTGCCCCCAACTGTTTCCTGAGATGAGAGAATTTCTCTTCTTTCTATAGCTTTATCTACGTTTGGCTTAGGTCTTTGCATCCGGGTCTTCATAAGTCGCACAGGTCTGCAAATCTTTGGCTGGCTGTCTTCCTGCTGACAACTTTTTTCACTCAATCTAGATCCACAAAAAAAAATAAAAAAAATCAGTGCTCACTATGAAGTCACAAAGTTGCATCTTTTCAGTATTTCCTCCTCCCTGCTGTAAGTAAACCATGTGAAATACAAACACTTTCCAAGTGTCCTTAATTACAGTTTTGAAGGTGCTGGAAGCCTAACTAGCTATAAAAAGCACTTTCAGGGGTGGGAGAGATGGCTCAGAGAATAAAATGCTTGTCTCACAGATGTGAGAACCAGAATTCAGATCCACAGCATTCAAGTAAATGTGTCAGGTGGGCATGGGGCCCCACCTGTACTCTCAGCATGTAAGAGGTGGGAACAGGGATGCCCAGACAAACTGGCATGCTAGACGAGACCACTAGCAGCTCCAGGTTCCAGTAAGTAAGCCTACCTCAGCAAAATAAAATGCAGAACGGAAGAAGACCCCAAATGTCAACCTCTGGCATCCACATCAACAAAAACATGGGCACACACACCCACAAACATGTGAACATGCATGCAGACTGACCCAAACATACACACCCACAAAAGTAAAAAGTTCAGCTTTCTCAAGAGATGGCTCAGCAGTTAATGTGCTTGCCTACAAAGTCGAACAACCCAGGTTCAATTCCTGGTACCCACATAAAGCCAGATGCACAAAGTGACACATGCATCTGGAGTTCATTTGCAGTGGGAGAAACCCTTTAGTGCCCATTATTTGTCTCTCATTTTTCCTCTCTCTCTGTTTGCAAATATATAAGTAAAAATATTTTTTAAAAATAATATTGAGAGCCAAGCATGGCAGCACATGCCTTTAATCCCAGTACTCGGGAGGCAGAGGTAGGAGTATTGCCATGAATTAATTCGAGGCCACCCTCAGAATTCAGAGTGAATTCCAGGCCAGCCTAGACTAGAGTGACACCCTGCCTGGAAAAACAAAACAAAACAAAAATAATAACAATAATAACGCGGGCTGGAGAGATGCCTTAGTGGTTAAGATGCTTGCCTGCAAACCCTAGGGACCCAGATTCAATTCCTCAGTACCCACGTTACGCCACATGTACAGGGTGGCACTTGCGTCTGGAGTGTCTGGTTTTTTTTCTCTTTCTTGCTCTCAAATAAATAAATATTAAAAAAAGAAAAATATTTTTAGAAAATTCAGCTTCCTGGTTTATTCCATATGAGCAGATGTCACCTGGCACTCCTCAGCACACCTCAGAGACAGAAAAGCTCCTGCCACTATACCTTACCTGCTATGAACTGAAATCCCTCCAAAATTGCAAAATTTGATGTGCAAGATCCAAGACAATACCCTACCACCCTTCTATGGACTTTCCATATAAATAGAAAAAAACCTAACCCTCAACCAGATCCTATGCAAAATAGTGATGAAAGCCAGACCAGAAAAAAGGGAAATACTATGAGCAAGGACCCATGATAAACAACTCAGTAAAATGTTCTTCACTAAGTATCACTGGTGTTCTAGTGGACAGTATCATGGATGTAATAAAACAAAATGAGCCAAGCATGGTGGTGCACACCTTTAATCCCAGCACTCAGGAAGCAGAGGTAGGAGGATTACAGTGAGTTCAAGGCCACCCTGAGACTACATAGTGAATTCCAGGTCAGCCTTCCAGGCACTTGCCTGCCAAGCCAAAGGACCCTGGTTCGATTCCCTAGGGCTCACATAAATCAGATGCACAAGGTATCATCTAGAATTTCTGGAGTTTGACTGCAGTGGCTGGAGAGGCTCTGGAGTGCCCATTCTCTCTTTCTCTCTCCCTCCCTCCCTCCTCTCTCAAGTAAATAATTTTTTTTTAAAGTGAATCTTGCTGTGTGTGGTGATGCATGCCTTTAACCCCAGCACTTGTGAGGCAGAAGTGGGAGGATCACTGTGAGTTCAAAGCTACCCTGAGACAATATAGGGAATTCCAGGTCAGCCTGAGCTAGAGTGTATCTCTGTAAGAAAGAAGCAGCAGCCTACAAACTCTGCCTATATCAACCAGGAAAAATTTTCATCCCCCTACTGGTGGTCCACAGAGTGACACTGTCCCTGGGTGACTCTGGTGCTGCAAGAGCTACTCTTGTCCAAACCAACCACCTCACAGGGGACTTTTGAGATAAGTTTGACCAGGCCATGATATCTACTACCATGGGTGTGGAACTCCAAAATCACAGAGCCTTAGACCTCATCACTGCTGAACATGAGGGGACATGTGTGGTCTTGAGGGAAGAATTTTTTTGTCAATGAATCAAATGTTCTTGAAAAAAAAAAATGTTAAAACTCTCATAAAACTCCACAAGTTGCTACTTGACTATTACAAACCTGACGACCCCACCACCTTGTTCGCTAACCCCTTAGTCACTTGGCTTCTCCCATTCCCTGTTACTTGTGGCCCCCTTCCTCAGCAAATTTCTCAGACGACAAATAACTAACATTGCTAAAGCCGTTACCAGTCAGGTTCTCGTACACCACCTAGCTCTGTCTGAACCTGTGATAGACTGTAAGGACTTTGTTCTATGTGATGATACCGCTCCATTATAAAAACAACAGGGGAGTTGTAGGCATGGTTGAGGGCCCCAGGCCACTGGAGGTTTAAGCAGGCCTGAGCTGTCAGGCATGACTAAGGGCCCGGGACTCCAGAGGCTGCAGCAGGCCTAGACCTCAATAATCTTGCCTCAAGACTGGCAGGCTCCCTCCCCCCAGAGGTTGCAGCAAGCCTAGATCTGGCCTCAAGACTGGCAGGAATGAGGCTGCTCCCTCCCCTGCCTGAGGTACCTGGATATCCTGATAAGACTGAAGGTTTCACTTTTCCCAGAGCTTACAACCTTTTGCCACTTGCCTGGAATGCCCCTATATGCTAATAAGGTATCATCCAGCAGCCTTCACACAGCCAATACCAACTACCCGTACCCTATACCTTTTCCCACCACTATGTAGACCATGTGACCCTTTCCCACTCACCAAGGAAGTCCCTGCCTGCTAATTAAGCATCAGCGAGATCTTTGTACTAACCAATCCCCTTATAACCCCTATCTCTTTTTGCTCATTCACAAGTACTTTTAAACCCATTTCCTTGACAAATAAACAAGCTGTTCTCTGAAAAAAAAAAAAAAGTCTTTCTAAAGACAGATGGCACACACTGAGTTTCGATCTCAAGAGAAATTCAAAAAGAATTATCTTTTTTTTTTTTAAGGTAGGGTTGTTCTAGCCCAGGCTGACCTGAAATTCAGTATACAGTCTTAGGGTTGCCTCAAACTCACAATGATCTTCCCCTCATACCTCTGCCTCCTGAGTGCTAGGATGAAAGGCCTGCGCCACCTCGCCCGACTTAGCTTTTTTAATGGCAGGGTCCCACTCTACTTCAGGCTGACCTGGAACTCACTCTGTAGCTACAGGCTGGCCTAGAACTCATGGCAATCCTCCTACTTTTGCCTCACTAGGGATTAAAGATGATCACCACCATGCCTAGCTCAAACACTCATTTATTTAACAAGACTTTGACAACAAAAACTTGCTAATTGGTTGAAGGAAAAATGTAATGCTAAGTCAATGGACCCATACTGTGATTATTATTATTAATTTTTGGAGACAAGGTCTCATGTAGCTCAGGATGGCCTCTAGCTGAGGATAACCTCCAACTTCTCAACCTCCTGGCTCTACCTCCCAAATGCTAGAATTATAGACATATGCTACCATGCCTGACTTACATGGTGCTTGAGACAGAACCTATGGTTTCACACATGCTGATAAGCACTGTACCAAATATGCTACTTCTCTACCCTACTATAACTTTTTTTATCTACAATATAAAACATAGAGAACATTATTAAAATGTCTTACCACTTATATTTGAAAATAAACTTGAAGTATACTAGCTGACAAAATTAAACCTTATCAAATAGAAAACAAAGTATTACTGTAATTCTTGAAAAGTTACTACTTTTATACTACTTCCTAAATACTTACTTCAATATACATTCAGCTTCTGGGTTTTCTTTTTCTGTATTCTCCACTGCAAAACTGTCAGATATATTCATTTTGTCATTTTCCATGAGATCCTGTAAATTTAATTTTTTTATATTTAATCCACTTACCATAAAAATATAATAAGGGATCAAAAAGCTTTCTAAATGTGTATGTTGCGTATCCCCTTTGGTAAATGCTGCTCTCATTCTTGGCTTCAGAATATACTTTTTACAGATAGCAGCAAATACAGGGGAAGACCCAAGCTCCATCAAAATGACAAGAGCTTAACACTGAACCAGTCATCACTAACCACACTCACCAGGTACAGAGACTAAGTCAAAGAAAAATTAATCTAGCCATGTTAGAGTTAACTTGTAAAGCTAGGTATGATAAAGAGCATTGCGTTTCTAAGATATATATTTTTTTGTTTGTTTGTTTTGTTTTGTTTTTCGAGGCAGGGTCTCACTCTGGCTCAGGCTGACCTGGAATTCACTATGTAGTCTCAGGGTGGCCTCGAACTCATGCGATCCTCCTACCTCTGCCTCCCGAGTGCTGGGATTAAAGGCGTGCGCCACCACGCCCGGCTTCTAAGATATATTTTTCTTAATACAGTCTTGGCCTGTGACTACCACCTATATCTTTGATGACTGCTCCTGTTGATCCATACTGGATTTTTTTAAAAAATAAAATAAAATATGGAAAGAAAAAAACCCTACTTAAATTATTTTGGCTACAAAAGTTATTAAAAAAAAAAAAACCTGAACACTGATCACTAGGAAATGATTAGATGAAAATTAATATGTTAAACTTGTCTAACTATTAAAAGGTTAGAGCAGGGTGTGGTGGTACACGTCTTTAATCCCAGCACACAGAAGGCAGAGTTAGGGGGATTGCCATGAGTTCAAGGCCACCTTATGAATATAGAATGAATTCCAGGTCAGCCTGGGCTAGAGTGAGACCCTACCTTGAAAAACCAAAGAATATTTACAATAAATATTTTATACAAGTAGAAGAATTGAGCTGGAGATGTAGCTCAATGCTAATATGATTCTCTAGCAAGCATGAGGCTCTGGGTTCAATTTCCAACATCTCAAAAAAAAAAAAAAAGATTGATTTATCATTACTGGAGTCCTTTCAAATGATTATTCCCAGATTCTAAAGAATACAAATAAAATCAGAGACTAATAATAAAAACAAATCTTAGCTTGACATTACATAGTGAATTCCAGGTCAGCCTGGGCTAGAGTGAAAACCTACCTTAGAGAAACAAACAAACGAACAAACAAAAAATCTAATGTTATGCCAGGCGTGGTGGCACACGCCTTTAATCCCAGCAGTAGGCAGAGGAAAAAGGATCACCATGAATTCAAGGCCACCCTGAGACTACATAGTGAATTACAGGTCAGCCTGAACTAGAGTGAGACCCTACCTCAAAAACAAAACACAAATGGGAAAGTGTGGGGGTGGGTAGGGAGGGAATTACCATGGGATATATTTTATAATCATGGAAAATGTTAATAAAAATTTTTAATTAAAAAAAAATTCCAATGTTAGAGTCTTAAATTCTTCTTATCTATTTTAATATGAGTAACAGAATTTTGTAATTTTATAAACATATTTATTTCCAACTACTTAGGAAATATTTTTATAATTTTAATTTCTCTTAAGTCATACCTTTTGGACTGAAGTTTCAGAACATGAGTTCTTGCTCTCTCCATCCATTTTGCCTTGTGAAGCAACCAATTTCTTCCCAACTGCCCTTGACAGATTGGGCTTAGGCCTCAGGAGTCGGCTTCTCAATGTTGGTTTATTATTTTCTGTTTTATCAGATTCTCTAAAAAAATTAATATTATTTAAATTTCAATTGATACATACTCATGTTCAAGTGAAAGTCTAAAAATCTGGAAAATCAAAGCAAATAGTATCAAAAAAGAACACTTATTATTTTCAAGCATTTTATTTATTTACATTAGTAGACCACAGTAAAATCATGAATTCAGTGACCTACATGTTAACAGCCAATTTCTCAAAGACTGGGGAAATAGGTCAAGGTTTGAAAGCTTGTCTAGTATATGTGAAGCCCTGGGCTTAACCCCCAACAACACAGAGGAAAACAAACTCTTGGTGGGTGTGATGGCACGTGCCTTTAATCCTAGCACCTGAGAGGATGGCTGTGAATTAGAGGCCAGCCTGAGACTACAGAGTGAGTTACAGGTCAGCCTGAGCTAGAGTAAGACCCTAGCTTGAAAAACAAAACAAAAACCGAACAAACAAAAACCTCTTATCAAAATGTTAAAAATGAATCAACCCTACCATATCAAATACTCACAGCTGTTTGCTCTTCACATCAACAGGACTCTCTTCTGTACAATTACTCTCAGTGCTGCTTACTTCACACGATGCAGCAATCCCAGCTTCTGACACAGGAAAATCTGAAGCACTTGATTCCAATTCAGTTGCTACCGGTGGGGTACCTTGTTGATCACTAAGGAAATGAAATACATCACAGCAAAAAGAATTCCTAGTAATACAGACTTTTATACTACTTAAAAGATTTTTTAAATTTATAAAACCAGGCTGAAATGTGGTTCATTACTTGCCTAGCACATGTGAGGATCTCAATTTGGTCTCCCAGGACCCCAAAAATATAATTAAATAAATAAATCAGAGCTGGGTGTGGCGCACGCCTTTAATCCCAGCATTCCAGGGGCAGAAGTAGGAGGTAGTGAATTCCAGGTCAGCCTGAGCTACAATGAGACCCTACCTCAAAAGAACAAAAAATAATAAAAATAAAAATACCAAATCCAATACTGGGGAATAGGAATATGATTTTTGATATTACAAAATAATCAAGGCTACTGTGCTGTCATTTCTATGATACTTCTTGTATAGTGTTATAAAGAACTATTTACTTGCAACATTGTAACAACAGACTAACAGACTTGGAAAGATACTTAAGAAATCTCAAAACAATGGGCTGGAGAGATGGCTTAGTGGTTAAAGTGCTTGCCTGCAAAGCCAAAGAACCCATGTTCAATTTGCCAGGACCCACGTAAGCCAGATGCACAAAGTGGATCTCATACACCTGGAATTCATTTGCAGTGGCTGGATACCCTGGTACACCCATTCTCTGTCTGTCTGTCTCTCTCAAATAAGTAAATAAAAATTTTAAAGAAGTCTCTGAGGGCTGGAGAGATGGCTTAGCAGTTAAGCGCTTGCCTGTGAAGCCTAAGGATCTCAGTTCGAGGCTCGATTCTCCAGGACTCAGGTTAGCCAGATGCACAAAGAGGCACATGGATCTGGAGTTCATTTGTAGTAGCTGGAGGCCTTGGAGCACCCATTCTCTCCTCTCTCTCTCTCTCTCTCTCTCTCTCTCACTCTCAAATAAATAAATAAAAATAAACAAAAAAAGTTTTAAAAGAAGTCTCTGAGCTGGGCATGGTGGTGCACACTTTTAATCCCAATACTCTGTAGGCAGAGGTACGAGGATTGCAAAGGCTACTCTTAGACTACATATTGAATTCCAGGTCAGTGTGGGCTATAGTGAGACCCTACCTCGCAAAACAAAACAAAATTTAAAAAAACACAAATCTCAAAGTGAAAGATCTTTAGTTCTATAAATTTACAGATCAAATATAGTACTATTTAGAAGTTCATTTTCATTAAAATTGTATTTTGGCAGTTCTTCCTTTTTACATGGTACTGTGTTAAACAAAAAGTTAGGGACCAAAGATAACATGCTTGCTAAAGAACACTTAAGTACCTGAGTTCAGCTCCCCAGACCCTACGTAAAACAAGAAGCTGTGGCAGGCTTCAGTAATACCAAGGCACCTATGGCAAGAAGTGAGGAAGAGACAGGAGAATTTCCCAGAGACTCATGAAGGTAACCGCCCTCTAACCTTAGCTCAGATCCGTCTCTCTTGCTCATGACTCTTACTCTTGTGTATATGATAATGTATTTCTTTTCTTTCTTTTGCGGTTTTTTTTTTTTTTTTTTTTTGGTATTTTCAATATACGGTCTTACTCTATAGTCCCAAAATGGCTTGAAACTCATAGATATCCTCCTACTCAACTCATGGCTCATGTTTACAGTCATTAAAATATTGTTCCTAAAATTACCTTTTTTTGAGAGAGAGAGAGAAAGCAAGAGGGAAGGAGCAAGAAGTGGCACACCAGTGCCTCCAGGCACTGCAATCAAACACGGGATCTGGAGAGTCAAACACTAGTCCTCAGGCTTCTTAGGCAAGTGATTTAACCATTAACCCATCTGTCCAGCCCTCATTCCTAAATTAGGTCATGAACAGGATTTTGCGGATAGTTTCTGAAATTTACCAATGAACTCATGCTACATGTCAACCAACAACAAAGGATAAGAAAAAGTGTAAAATTTCACCTCAATGAACTATCTAGAATAAGGAGAGTCACAGAGATAGAAAACACACTAGAAGGTGTGGTAACATACATAAGAGGCAGAAGGTAGAAGGATCGCTTGAGTTTGAGCCAACCTAGGCTACAGTGAAATCCTACCTCAAAAAAAAAAAAAAAAAAAAAAGAAACAAAGAAAGAGAGAGAGAGAGAGAGAGCGCGCGCGCGCGAGCGAGCACGACAATGCATTGGCATTGGAAGTTACCATGTTAGGAAAGAAAAATCTGAAACTAATGTATAATCAGTAAAGCTTTTATTTGGGGTGACAAAATTTTTACAAATAGTGGTAATGGATGCACAAAAATACAAATGTAAAGCCACCAAAATGTATGCTTAAAAATGTACAAAATGGGGGATGGAAAGGTGACACAGCAGTTAAAGGTGCTTACCTGCAAATCCCAACAACCCTGGTCTGATTCCCCAGCACCCATATGAATCCAGATGCACCAAGTGGCACATGCATCTGCAGTTCACTTGCAGTAGCACGAGGTCCTGGTGCATCCATATTCACTTTCTCAATGTCCTCCACTTTCTCACTCTCTCTCTCAAACAATAAATAAAAAATGATTTTTTAAAATTTAAGATGGGAAAAATGGCTCAGGGATTAAAGGAGATTACATGCAAATTTTGCTCGCCTGGGTTCAATTCCCTACCTACCTATGTAAGCTGGACAATAGACATGAAACAAGAATCTGGTACTTGTTTGCTGCAGCAAGAAGCCCTGGAGCACCAATACACATATGTGCACACACACTCACAAAAATAATTAAAATTAAAAAATGAAGCCAGGGCCGGGCGTGGTGGCGCACGCCTTTAATCCCAGCACTCGGGAGGCAGAGGTAGGACGATCTCCGAGAGTTCGAGGCCACCCTGAGACTACATAGTGAATTCCAGGTCAGTCTGAGCCAGAGTGAGACCCTACCTCGAAAAAAAAAAAAAAAAAAAAAAATGAAGCCAGCTGTGGTGGCGCACGCCTTTAATCCCAGCACTCGGGACAAAGAGGTAGGAGGACTGCTGAGAGTTCGAGGCCACCCTGAGACTACATAGTGAATTCCAGGCAAGCCTAAAGCAGAGTGGGATGTTACCCCGAAAAACAAACAAACAAAAAAAAAACATAAAACAAAGAATGAAAGTGGGGCTGGAGGGTTGGCTCAGCAGTTAGCCCAAGGACTCAGGTTTGATTCCCCAGTACTCACATAAGCCATATGCACATTGGGAGGCATGTGTCTGGAGTTCATTTACAGTGGATAGAGGCCATGGCATGCCCATATTCTCTCTCCTTACCTCACTCTTTCTTTCAAATAAATAAATAGTAAAATATTTTTTAGATAAGAAAAAGAGCCAGGCGTAGTGGCACATGCCTTTAATCCCAGCACTTGGAAGGCAGAGGTATGAGAATCACAGTTGAGTTTGTTGATGCCAGCCTGAGACCACACAGTGCATGCCACGTCAGTCTGGGCTACAGCAAGACCCTACCTTGAAAAATAAAAACAAACAAACAAAAAAAGAATAATCTTGGCTGCAGAGATGGCTTAGCAGTTAAGCACTTGCCTAAAATGCCTAAGGATCCTGGTTTGAGTCTTGATTCCCTAGGTCCCACGTAAACCAGATGCACAAGGGAGCGCATGCATCTGGAGGTCATTTGCAGTGGCTGGAGGGCCTGGCGTGCCCATTCTCTATCTATCTGCCTCTCTCAAATAAATAAAAATAAACAAAAAAGAATACTTTTGTGAAAAATATTTTTAACAACATAAAACAATAAAAATTAAAAATATATATATGTTTTAGCCAGGCGTGGTGGCGCACGCCTTTAATCCCAGCACTTGGGAGGCAGAGGTAGGAGGATTGCTGTGAGTTCGAGGCCACCCTGAGAATACAAAGTGAATTCCAGGTCAGCCTGGGGAAAAAAAAAAAAGGATACATGTTTTGTTTTAAATCCCAAATTTTAACCAAAATAGTTGATTTACAAGTATTTCTTTCAGATATTTATGTGTTTGTTGGGAATTCTGTTGTTTATATTTTGATTGCAACTATAATTATATTAAATAAACTGACAAAGCATGTTACAAACTGAAAAAAAAAATATTTTTAACAACAATTTTGTTAAAGTAACAGCAAACATGAACTAAAATCACAGAGTCAAGGCTAGAGAACTATACCAAGAAGAATTTTTAAAAACTAAGAGTAAGCCGGGCCAATGGGTCCATAGCTGCAAACTCAGCCATTGAGAAGTAGATGAAAGACAATAAAAAATTTTAGACCAGCCTGGGAAGAGTGATTTCCAAGACATTAAGGGATACACAGCAAAGAGACTCAAAGAGGGGGGAAAAAATACAGACAAAGATGAAAGTACTGGCAAGGATGTGGATAACTGAAACTCTTGTTAAAACTATTGCTAAGAAAGCTGAAGACTCCATATAATTGGGCTGCAAGGTTACTGAGAAATCCTTCCTACAGACCAGCTGACAAAAAGCTGCAAAAAGGTATGCTGCATGCAGCTCCATGGGAGAGAGAAAAATCATCAGTGGAGATAAACTGGACAATCCAAGCCTTAAATTTGGCCAGCTAGGCCAAATGTACAAATGGGTGCAATAGTGACATGTCTGTTATGGGGGAAACCAACCGCCTTCTTATTTGAGTGGAGGCCCGCTCCACTGGAAGAATATATACCTGATACTAAACACCTATGATGGGTAGTCATAAGCCCTAGGAATATAATGCCTGCAGGTGTCTGGCCAAGTGCATGTTATTATGCTCATGAAACTGCCCAATAAGCACTTTTCTTAATGTTCAAACCCATATATTAATGTAACTCTCACTTTTGGTTAGAGAGCTTCTCTTTTCAGATAGCAGTGACCTGTGGGATGACTCAAAAGGCACGACAGTGCTAAGAAGAAGTGACAGGAATGCTCAGCACTGAAACACCTCTATCACATCTTCCAAGCTCAGGGTCTATTAAGGAAGAGGAGGCAGGAAGAATGTAAAAGCCAAAAGAAGAACAGGACTCGTCATAATGCCCTCATCCAGATACAAAATGGTCTGGATATGCATGACCTTACAGTGCCTGACACTACCTACACAAGACCAATATGTTAGGAGGAAAAGATGATGACATCAAAATAAAAGAGAGACTTATTGAGAGGGGGAGGGGATTTAACGGAGAAAAGATTTGAAGGGAAAAGGGGGGGTTATGATATATTGTCTATATAAGGCTGCCAATGATAAAAAAAAAAAACAAAACACAAAAAATAGGGTTGGACAGATGGCTTAGCAGTTAAGGCATTTGCTTGCAAAGCCAAAGGGCCCCAGTTCAATCCCCCAGGACCCGTGTAAACCAGATGACCAAGGGGGTGCATGCATTTGGAGTTCATTTGCAGTGGCTGTAGGCCCTGGCACACCCATTCTCTCTCCCTCTCTCTGCCTCATTATGTCTCTCTCTCAAATAAAGAAATAATTTTAAAAATTTAAAAAAATAAATAGGAAGGTTGAAGCGATGGCTCAGCAGTTAAGGAGCAAGCCTTCAGAACCTAAAGATCCAAGTGCAATTTCACAGTACCCATGTAAAACCAGATGCACATAGAAGCACATGTATGTCAAGTCCATTTGCACTGGCTACAAGGCCCTGATCTAGTGAAGTCTCTTTAAACTTTAAAAATGAAACAAAATTGGGGGCTGGAGAGATGGTCTAGCGGTTAAGCGCTTGCCTATGAAGCCTAAGGACCCGTATTTGAGGCTCGATTCCCCAGGACCCACATTAGCCAGATGCACAAGGTGGCGCACATGTCTGGAGTTCGTTTGCAGTGGCTGGAGGCCCTGGTGTGCCCATTCTCTCTCTCTCTCTCCGGAGCTCTCTCCCTCTCTCTCTATCTGCCTCTTTCTCTGTCTGTCCCTCATAAATAAAAATGAAAACAAAAAAATTTTAAAAAGAGAAACAAAATATTTAAAAAGCCAGGCATGGTTGTAAGCATATTCAGTCTTAGCACTTGGGAGGCTTAGGAAGGAGAATTGCCATGAGTTCAAAACCAGTCTGAGCTAGAGTAAGGTTTTTCTTTAAAAGTGGGGCAGAGGTGCTGGAAAGTTGGCTTAGTGGTTAAGGTACTTGCCTGTGAAGCCTAAGGACCCAGGTTCGATTCCCCAATACCCACATAAGCCAGATGCACAAGCTGGTGCATGCATCAGGAGTTTATTTGCAATGGCTAAAGGTCCTGGTGTACTCATTCTATCTGCCTCCTTCTCTCTAATAATAACAAAATTGAAAAAGAAGTTAAAAATTTTTTTCACTAACACACAACAATCTTAGTTATATATGTATATACCACATAACTTCAAAATAAGGGATACAAAATAAAACAGAATTGAAAGGAAAAATGCAAATTTATTAGAGTTAAAAACTTCAACACTCCTCTATCCGTAGATAAGATAAAGATGTTAAAAAAGAAAAAGAAAAAAAGGTACCACGCCAGACTGTCAGGATCAATTCTCTCCTCCGACTTTTCACTGGAGACTAAATCCACAATTGTGTCATCTATGTTCTGTTCCTTATTGCATACACTTTCATTTGCCTCCGGTTGACATTTACCTATGAATATAATAAGTATGTTATTCTAAAAAACAAAAGCAAAAACTCCTGTTTTTAAGGCACTAGGAATTTAGCAATAATCTTTTCCCACAAAACATTAAAGGTTTTATTTATAAGAAACACATCTTATGTAGACTACAACAAAAACTTAATCAACTAATAATTGTTGGATGACCAAATGTCCTAGACAGTTTAATCAGCTTCCTTAAATTTTAAGTGGTTAAACTATCATATACTATGCATCTAGTTAAAACAATAACAGATTTTTCTTTTTGGTTTTTCAATGTAGGCTTTCACTCTAGCTGACTTGGAAATCACTATACAATATCAGGGTGGCCTCAAACTACCTCTGCCTCCCGAGTGCTGGGACTAAAGGTGTGTGCCACCATGCCACAGCCTAGGTTTTTCTTTTTTTGTTCTTTCAAAAGTATAAAAATAACAATAGTACTCCTTATTGAGTACTTATTAAACAACAGGACTTTTCTATTTTAGGCAAAGGGGGTTAAGAGGATAGAACTTATTGTTTCCCATAAGAAAAAGCTACATTGCCAGCTCTAGCAATAACTCTTATTTAAATTCATAACAGGCATTGTATCATTTACTAATCAAAACAATCCTATTAGAAGGAATTACTTATATGTAAGTACAATGATTGAGATGGGGAGGTAATATGATGGAGAATGGAATGTCAAAGGGGAAAGTTGGGGGGGGGGAGGGTATTACCATGGGATTTTTTTTTTTATAATCATGGAAAATGTTAGTAAAAATTAAATTAAAAAAAAAAAGGAATTACTATTAACCCCATGCTAGAGAAGAGCCAGCTGAGTTCAGATATTAAGTAACTGGACCAATTTCACACCTAGATAATATAAGGGTTAAAACTGAAAGACAAGTCTGATTATTATAATTTGTCTTCTGAATTAACAGGCTGTTCTTTACAAGTAATATTTCTTATAATAGTAAACCACAAAAGAGGATAAGGTTATAATGCTTCTAAATCATACTACTTTAAGCAGAGTATGGTGACAGAACCATGTAGTCCCAGCACATGGAAGGTGGAGGAAAGTGGATAAAATATTCAAGGTTATCCAGATGCACAGCAAGTTTGAGGTAAATCTGGTCTACATGGGAACTTGTCTCTAAATAAAAAAAATAATTTTTAAAGACTGGAGAAATGGCTTAGTGGTTAAAATGCTTGCCTGCAAAGCCTAAGGACCCAGGTTCAATTCACCAGAACCCACATAAACCAGATGCACAAGGTTGCACATGCATCTGGAGTTTGACTACAGTGGCTAGAGGCCCTGGTGTATCACTTTCTTTCTCTCTCATATAAAGTTGGAGCATTGGCTTAGTGATTATTAAGCACTTGCCTGCAAAGCCAAAGGACCCAAGGTGACACATGCATCTTCAGTTTACTTGCAGTGGCTGGAAGCCTTGGCATGCCCATTCCCCCCACCCAATAAAATGAATTTTTAAAAACTTTGTTATGAAGACCATCATGGTGAGGACGCCTTTAATCCCAGCACCTGGGAGGCAGAGGTAGGAGGATCACAGTTTGAGGCCACCCTGAGACGACATAGTGAATTCCAGGTCACCCTGGGCTAGAGTGAGACCCTACTGCAAAAAAAAAAAAAAAAAAGTTTTAAAACTACTACTTTAACAACAACTTAGTTCTCATATGCTACTTTTTCTCACTGTCTATCCCAGAGCTTGTGTTTTTATTAGTGGTGGCCTCAAGAACAAACCCATGACTTTGCACATATAAGCAAATGCTCTACCACTTAGCAAAACCTCTAACTTATTATCTGCTCTAAGTATTTTATACACAAACACTTTAGAAGAACCATGTATCTTATAGTCTTAGGCCTCATCTCCAATTAATGCTTACTGCAAACACGCTTGTGTTCTATAAGTTAAAAAAGAAAAGGGGGGTGGTATGTAGAGATGGTTTAGTAGTTAAGGCGCTTGCATACAAACCCAAAGGACCTCGGTTCAATTCCCCAGGATCCATGTAATCCAGATGCACAAGGCGGCACATGCATCTAGAGACCTTATACAGTACATAGAAGCCCTGGCATGCCCATTCTCTCCCTGTCCCCCATCCCTCTCTCAAATAAATATTAGGGTGGCGAGATGGCTTAGCAGTGTAAGACATTGGCCTGGAAAGTAAAAGGATCCTGGATCAACCCTCCAGGACCCACATAAGTCAGATGCACAAGGGGGCGCATGCATCTGGAGTTTGTTTGCAGTGACTGGAGGCCCTGGTTTGCCCATGCTCTCCCCCCTCTCTGCCTCTTTCTCTCTCTTGAGAAAATAAAATATATTTTAAAATAATAAAATTAAAGTTAAAAAAATAATAAAATGGGGGAACATACAAATTCTACTAGCTCTTGCAAAATTAAATGACTAATTATAGCTTAGCAGAGATAGTCCAGAGGCAAACCATGAAAACCTGTCATTCATTAACAGACATGCAAGTAGTAAACTTAAATGGGGAATGGGGAATGCATAAGCAATAGTACATTTTAGAAACACACTTTGAGGAAAATTCTCCCCCCCCCCCATTTTTTTAAAATTTTCTTTAAGTAAACTTTTAGCCTTTAGCTAAAAATAAAAAATTTAACACAATACTGAGTACAGAATGAATTAACAGGCATTAATAATCGCTATTAATCAACAGGAAAGTATTTGTCATACACTGTATATATGCCTTTTCAAATAAAATGGAAGATACCAGACTGTGTGAGAAACTTACTCTCGAGTATCTCTGCTTCAGAAGAGCCTGACAGAACAGTGGCATTTTCTGTAAGGTTTTTGTCGTCTTGTTTATTAGCTTCATGTTGACACTTTCTCCTTCTTGTCTTTTGACTTTGGGCTTGTTCTAACACAACTTGTTCTGAACCCTGCCCTGATGAAATCAGAGACTCCTCTTCCTCAACTGTCTGAGGATCGTTTGGAGACTGTTCTGGGTCTGAAATGTCAGTACTCACAGATTCATCTGGGTGATCACCCACTGCTTCACTAGCAACTTTCTTTGCTGAAAACAAGAGAAATGGTTGTAATATATCATTTATGAGCAAAAACTTAAGACAAGAAATGATGAAGTAAGTTGTAATATATTTATGCTATTTAAAAAAAAAAAAAAACCTGGGCTGGAGAGATGGCTTAGTGGTTAAGTGCTTGCCTGTGAAGCCTAAGGAGCCCGGTTCGAGGCTCGATTCCCCAGGACCCACGTTAGCAAGATGCACAAGGGGGCACACGCATCTGGAGTTCATTTGCAGTGGCTGGAGGCCCTGGCGTGCCCATTAAACATTTAAAAAAAAAATTCATGAAGAGCTTGAAAGATGCTTTAGTGGATAAGGCACTTGCTTGCAAACCAAGGGACACAGTTCAATTCCCCAGTACCAAGGTATGGCCAGATGAACAAGGTGACAGATGTGTCTGGAGTTCATTTGCAATAGAGAGCTAGCCTGGCGTGGTGGCGCACACCTTCAATCCCAGCACTCAGGAGCCAGAGGTAGAAGGATCTCCATGAGTTTGAGGCCACCCTGAGACTGAATAGTGAATTCCAGGTCAGCCTGGGCTAGAGTGAGACCCTACCTCAAAAACCAATAAATAGGGCTGGAGAGATGGCTTAGCGGTTAAACGCTTGCCTATGAAGCCTAAGGACCCCGGTTCAAGGCTCGATTCCCCAGGACCCACATTAGCCAGAAGCACAAGGGGACACACGCGTCTGGAGTTCATTTGCAGTGGCTGGAAGCCCTGGCACGCCCATTCTCCCTCTCTCTTTCTCTGCCTCTTTCACTCTCGATCTTTCTCATATAAATTAAAAAAAAAGAGGCTTCCGGTCAAGATGGCGACCGCCTAGCTGCACTACAAACAACGAGGGAAAAAAAAAGATAGATGCAGATCCTAAGAAGAGAGCTGCCCCAACATACCTCAGAAGGGGCCCAACTGAAACTAAGGACAACTGGCGAAATAAGCAAGGGTGATGTTTTCCTGTGAACTGGATACCAGCACAAAGGGGAAGGAGATCAATTCAGAGAAAAATCAACTCCTACCAAATAAGAGAGCCAGAGCCTCAGAGGCCCCCAACACCTCAGCACTGAAGCAGACCAAAAATGAACCCAACATGGCTCAGGGAAATCTTGCGGAAGAGGGGGCGGAAAGAATGTCAGAGTTACATGTTGGGTCATGATTTTCAGAGACATTTATCATACTAATAACTGGGGGCTAACTCCACAATGCACAACCCATTTTCAATAATAAGGAGGGTCTAATGGGAGGGGGTAGATCACAGATGAGCCTAAATAATGGTACCAAACTGCCTGTATTTACTGAAAAGAAAACTAATAAATTAAATTTAAAAAAAAACCAAAAACCAATAAATAAATAAATAAATAAAAGGAAGCTGCTGTTTTGGACAGAATATTGGCAATGAAAAACAAAACAGCCAAGTGTGATGATGCACACCTTTAATCCCAGCACTTTGGAGGCAGGGGTAGGAGGATCACCCAGACTTCAAGGCCACCCTGAGACAACACAGTAAATTCCAGTTACCCTACCACAAAAAAAAAACAAAAAAACCCTCTAGTCATACACCCCCATATGACCCTGAATTTCTGAGAGATAATACTGTAAATCTACCACCACTTACGAAAACTGCATATTTTCTTGTAAAATCAATACCTTTTATGTTTCTCCGTGGTTTGGAAGAATTCTTCTCCTTTAAATTCTGAGTTTTAGTGGATTTTTGTTTTCGTTTTTCTTCTTCAGCAAGAACTTTCTGAAGCAAATGAGCAAAAAAATCGAAGTCAAAAGGACGTTTTTCCTCTGTTTAAAAAAAAAAGAAAAAACCTTCAAGTTTTTGTCTTTAAAAAAAAAGCAAACCTTTCTAACTAGAAAGTATTTCAGAGTATTTTAGCATCAAAAGCAAATACACTTACTAAGGAGCAGGAGAATGGACAAAAAAAAGTACACAGCACAGCATCATTCAGCAATAAAGGGGAAAACTAGTTTAACAAATAGGATGAATACGTAAATCAGTGAGGGGTCAATTGTGTGCAATGCCTTGGGTTCAATCCCTAGAACCAAAAAATAAAATACTGCCAGGAGTGGTGGCACATGCCTTTAATCCCAGCACCCGGGAGGCAGAGATAGTAGGATGGCTGTGAGTTCAAGGCCATCCTGAGACTCCATAGTGAATTCCAAGTCAGCCTGGGCTAGAGTGAGAACCTACCTTGAAAAAAACAACAAAAACAAAAAATACTGATACAAGCAATAAAAATAGGTGAATTTCAAAAAGATAGAAAGGAAAATAAATCAGATACCAAGCATTACATACTATATGATTTCATGAATTAGATGTACTAACACTAATTAATGGTAATATAATAATAATATAATTTATTACTGGCAACCAGGAAAACAGACAGACAGAAAAACAAAGAATGAGCATACCAGGGCTGCTAACCACAACAAATGAGTTCCAGATGTATGCACCACTTGTGCATGTGGGTTTACTAGGGAAATGAACCCAGGCCATTAGGCCTTGCAAGCAACCACTTTTTTTTTTTTTTTTTTTAATTTTTCAAGGTTGGGTCTCACTCTAGCTCAGGCTGACCTGGAATTAACTGTGTAGTCTGAAGGTGGCCTCGAACTCATGGCAATCCTCCTATCTCTAATTCCCTCCTGAGTGCTGGGAGTAAAGGCATGCACTACCATGCCCAGCTGCAAATAACCACATTTTTCACTGCAGAGGCATCTCTCTGTCCCTTAACTATCCTTTGAGAAGTGAGTGAGTGAATGTGTATGTGTGTTTTAGATGCAAAGATAGGGCCAGGATATAGTTCATCAATAGAACACATACACTGATAGTATGTAGAAGACACAGGGTTCAATCACTAATACCAA